>NC_136806.1:9982838-10034228 GCF_951216825.1 Electrona antarctica
TGTGGGGAATATAGCCTCCTAAATTGAACCACCGTTCTATAATCGATAATCTACAGTCTAAACGCGCACGTCTGATCTCATGACCAAAACAAATCACTAGCCGGTGCACCGTCCGACGTCCGTGCACATTTCACACGAACAGATGGCGCGCGTATACGGTTGTCTAGCTCTCGCCGTCGTTAACGGACACGCACGCACGCACGCGCGCACAGACACCCCGCCGCGAGAGGCACATATTTCACCTATTTCGCTATATGCGCAATCTGGTTCAGAGGAGCCTTTAGTGAAATTGGCACAGTCTCGGCAACATAAGCTCCGCTTAATTGCACCCATTATTTATTTTATTAGACATACAGGCTATTACAGTCGGTGATGATAATAATAGGCTACAATGTATTTGTATAAATATTGATAGCCCGTGTGTAGGTTGTGTTGCCTCCTTTTTATGTGGTGTGTCATGTGACATTTACAATGAAATGTTTGTGCGCGTGCTCTCATGTACTGTACTTGTACACGCGCATGCACAGCATGCCCTTGTGGGAAATATATTTGCTTTAATAGAATCGTTGTTGCTGAGCCCGCCTTCTCAAACTAGGTTGATATCGATTAATGCATATGATCGCACAGTGTCTGATTCTCTCCAATCTTATATTATATGGGCATGGCAACGTTGGCAAGGACAAGGTTGGTCACCCCAGCTCTATTTGGGTCTTGGGATGTGGTAATAGTGGCAGTCAGAGTAGTAGACACTGACTGACTGTCTCCTTTTGATTCAGCTGTCTCAGTACCCCCCCCCCCCCCACCCCCCCATACCAAATCTCTATACACATAATTGCCAATGTAGGCCTATACAATGCGAGCTTGTAGATCTGGTATTTTTGGCTAATGTTCTCTTCCCCCGGCTGCCAGAGCTGCCAGTGCTGCATCATGGGGTTCAAGTGGTTAATTATTCTCAGAAGATATTCTGTGCACATAAAGCAAACCCTTGTTGGACATAATAATACATCAACACAAATTAAATAGGCTGCTGATGAGTTGCCGCGCATGTGTGTGCGCGCACGTGCACAGTACACACACATGCACACACACACACCGCCACAGTCAGTGGTCCTTATAGGAGCCATAATCACATCTGATGACTATGTGTAACATCATGTTTATGTATGTGTGGAAGACTCATGTATAATACATCACTGTGATTCATTGGCAACACACTACGTTGGAACAATCAATTCTGCATGTGGATGTGCGGACGCGACGCCTTTATGTGTGAGCTCGTGTGTGTCCGCATGTGTGTGTGTCAGTGTGTGTGTGTGTGTGTGTGTGTGTGTCAGTGTGCGCGTGTGTGTGTAGCACTTCTTTTTTCTCAGAGCCAGCCTTGGCAAAGACATTTCTTTTCCCCCATGCAGGGGAAAAAAAATAAAAAATAGGACGGAGGAGGAGATGCATGCTCGCTCCACCGCTAATTTGGTTAAAATGGAGCACAAGCAATTTGTGTGTCAGCATTAAGATAGTAAAGCGTTTACACCAAAGAACCTCTTGTATTTCCCAGATGGGGATCAAAGGGTGAGGGTGGGGAGGGGGGGGAGGGGAGGCGCGGAGGAGAAGAAATGGGCAAGTGAGAGAAATAAAAGAGGGTGATTTACCGAGAGGGAGATGGAGAGCGAGAGGGAAAGGGGGATAGAGAGCGCATAACGAGGTCTCCATGATAAAAGGAGCAGTAGAAGGGCAGGCTGAAGAGCGTGTTGAAGAGAGGAGAATAAGGTGGGAGAGACGCACGGAACGGGAGCCACGAGTCCACTGACATTTATTCTTCATACTTAATCACTCGTTCCAGTCTCAGAGGGGCTTTACAGGCCCGCGCGTTCACCAAGGAAAACAAAATGATCCTTTCCTCAATCGGATGAGCCAAAAAAACACCCAATAAGGGGAGGAAAAAAGCCCCTCGGGAAATGAAAAGGAAGGATCACAAAAATAAGTGGTGGATGCTCGCCGACAGCGGGAGAGATGGCACCGAAGATATCAAGTTTACGAGTGAGCAGGAGAGAGAGAGAGAGAGAGAGAGAGGGAGGATATAGGGGGGAGAGCGAGCAAGGAACTGACTGTCAGTGAGCAGGAGAGAGAGAGAGAGAGAGAGAGAGAGAAAGAGAGAGGGAGGGAGGATAGGGGGGAGAGCGAGCAAGGAACTGACTGTCAGTGAGCAGGAGAGAGAGGGGATAGGGGGGGAGAGAGAGTAAGGAACTGACTGTCAGTGAGCAGGAGAGAGAGAGAGGGGATAGGGGGGAGAGAGAGTAAGGAACTGACTGTCAGTGAGCAGGAGAGAGAGAGGGGATAGGAGAGAGAGAGTAAGGAACTGACTGTCAGTGAGCAGGAGAGAGAGAGAGAGGGGATAGGGGGAGAGAGGGTAAGGAACTGACTGTCTGTCAGTAGCCTCGGTCCCAGCCTTATACTCGTCTGCGAAGAGGAAAGCCTGGTCACAATATAAGGCAGAGAGTGCATACTAGGCGGAACTGTTGACGTATTTCCCCCCCGGACACCATATTTGTTTGACCAATCACAACAAGGCACTCGTTTCATTCACGGAGAATGTATACAGATTTGCAAAGCGTCAACGTAATTTCCTTGAGCGGAACTTCCGCCAAACTCCTGCGCTACTTCCGCCAAATTTCAGCTCTGCACTCACTCTACAGCGTATATTGTGCCCATCGCAGAGAGTGGGCAGGAGAGAGAGAGAGAGAGAGGGAGGGAGGATAGGGGAGAGAGAGAGAGAGAGAGGGAGAGAGAGAGAGCAGGGCCTGCTGCGTGGTGACAGAGACAAGGAACACTTACTGTGACTCAGTGACTTATGCCTTGCAATAAAGATCCCCCGTAGAATGGGAACGGAAAGAGAGAGATGCTGCTGTTGTGACACAAGGGGGGACGCGGCGATTAGCATTTAGCGGGCATTACCGTTTATTATAGCAGACAGTAGAAAAACAAGGGGAGAGAGAGACATCAACGGAGGGATAGCTAGGTGCATGCAACAGCACCACCCCCGAGACATTGTATAGTTCCATATGAATGACAAATAGAGACAGAGCAGGGCAGGATGTTCCAGGCGGTAGAATTTGCACAGGCTTTTTCGAATAGAGACATTTGAATAGAGGCACTTATGTAACCATGTTACTACTCTTGCGTTGGAGTGCTGCGTAAGTGTTTTTGCCACAAAAGACGGATGGCTCGCGTGCCCCGCTGCTAAAGAGAGGCTTGCGATTGGCTACGTTCTCTTTTATAAGGGCTCTGCTGCTTGTTAAAGATGGAGTGCTGTGATGTTTTTCTTTCTCCAGTTTTTCATGTGTTTATGAGGTGACAGTACTTCATTAGACACCTTGGTGTGTGCAATGGTGTCTTCCCTTTGTATTTAGGGTTTCTTCCTGGAGGCTGAAACCTTGACAGTCAAACGTGCCAATAAAAAAAACGATATAGTGACATAGTGACATCACAATATCATCCCCTCCCCTAACATAACATCTCCCTCTTTATCATACAACAACATCTGTGGGTGCGGCTTCAGTTCAGGTGGATCACCAGCCACCAGGCAAACCAGGCATACTTAATGAACTGGTTGGCATGTCCACATAAAAAAAACATTTTAACAAATACTCTTTTGAAGAAAAAAAGAATCTTCCTCCTTATATAATAATACCTGATGTCTGATGATTATGTTTTAGGGTTGGAAAAAAATCACGGCACTCTCAACCTTTTCAGCCACCCTGACAAGCACTTCATTGTAATTGTAGGAGTTGAGGCATTACATTGTTTGACTCGGTTGCACAGATAAATATTGTGAAAATAGCAGATCTATAAGCTTGTAGAGCAGCTATTTTCAGACTTTGTCCTCTTTCTTATATTATTTGACAATTTGGCCAATGTTTGACCAGTTTGTATAGTAACGTTTGTTGATTATGTTTGATGCAGTAACAGTCTTTTTTTTCCTTTCCTTTTCTTTCTTTCTCTTTTTTATTATTAATACATTACATTTTTATGCACTTCACTGCCATCTGGGGACCCCCCCAAAATCATGTGGGGGACCCCCCTTGGGGTCCCGACCCACATGTTGAGAACCGCTGGTCTAAGGCATTCCTCCTCCTCCTCCTGAACACACGCACGCCACCCATCTCCTCCACCCACTGGCTTACACGTGTGGAAAGAAATAATGATGACTTTAATGATGACTTTACATACGTAGGGTTCCCCTCATCCCCCTCATCTCCTATACACACGCTCACGCACGCCACGTGGGATCGCGGAAACAATCAGTGTACCCTTGTTTAGCTTTCAACAACCCCTCCAACCCCCCCCCCCCCACTAATGAGAACAGGACACCCACCAGGGTCCTCTTCATACTGAGTGGAGCACATGGCAGGTGAAGGAAGGGACACCCGAGCATTCATTACTACACCGTAGAGCAGAATGAGTCACACAACACAGCCTCCCAGGGATCTTCATGGAGAGTAGTTAGGGCCCATTTAGACTGGCAGTCACATCCAGTCAAATCTGATTCAAATCTGTTTTTTTTTTCTTTCTTCTCAAATCTGATCTTTTGGGGACCTTTCTTTCACAATGGCGTTTGCAAGTGACCAGATCTGATCTGTGTGTTCAGACTTGGCAGCCAAATCTAGCCTGACTCAGATCTGGGCCACATTCAGATTGGAATCGGATTAGTTTAACTAAGTCTAAATGCAAACGAGTCATATCGTATGCATATGCAGTCATATGCAAGATCTCCTGAAATCAGATTTGAATCAGATTTGAAACCACCTCTGAATGTGGCTCAAGTCACATTGGAAAAAAATCTGATTCCATGTGACTTGTATGTGACCGGTCTGCATTTAGACTTATTTAAAACCCATTTTGGGCGGGAACCCCTTTTGGTGTTTTAAAGCATCTACAAGTTCATAGCGTGGCACCGAGTGCCACGCTATGAACTTGTAGGTCTGCTATTTTTTTTTTTTAAAGTGAAAATATGCCTCAAATCTTTGAATATATATTGGTTTTTCAACATAAGGTTTTTCAGATTTTGAAGATTTTTTTTTAAATTTCGACGTTAGGCCTAAATAGGTTAAACAAATCAGATTTCAATCTGGATGTGGCACAGATCTGATTCAGGATAGATTCGGGCTAGATTTTGGCTGCCGGTGTAAATGGGGCCTTTGGGAAAGATGAGCGTTCTAGACGGTGAACATTCCCCCGGGGGCTCCTTGTGCACACAGAGAGATAATCTAATGGCCTGAATTCCCCTTTTCTGATCACTGCGGAGCAAAATAAACGGAAATGTAATTATTTTCCATTTTTCCCCATGCAATCACATTTATTGTTCATGTAAATACTTTATGTGGGGGGGGGGGGGCTTCTGGAATTTTGCAATCATCACAAGATCATCAGGGTAGTGGCAGACTGGCTCAGAAAGAAGAGACAACGTTTGTTTGGGAGATGGAAGGTCTCCAGTTTGATCCCCGGCTCCTACTGGCTTTGTATTGAAGTGTCCTTTGAGCAAGACTTAACCTCTATGCCCTTGTATAGTTGCCTCCACTGTTGTTGTATGAATGTGTATGTGAATCATAATGCATGGGTCCACACATCGTAAAGAGTTTGGGTTAGAAGGCTCATGCAGCCCATAGAGCGACCAAGTCCTGACGTCACTCGCTCATCCGCTGCAGGTTCTGCCTGGTGGTTCACAGAAGTCATTTTTTACTCTCAGTCAGTTGATTCTTCATATCCATATGAGTGAAACGACCGACATGTTTATTTTTCAAACACAGTTATTATATGAGGCGGTCTAAAATTCCCCTATGGGGATTACAATGCAAATAAAAAGTACATGAACCTGTGGATTTGCGCCCTCTACCGATATTGACGTCAGACTTCGGTGCTCTATTGGGGTTAAAGCAAATATGTAGGTTGGTGCCTTGCATGGTTTCTCTCTGACATCGGTGTATGAATGTGTGTGTGTGGGTGAACATCGGTGTATGAATGTGTGTGTGTGGGTGAACATCGGTGTATGAATGTGTGTGTGGGTGAACATCGGTGTATGAATGTGTGTGTGGGTGAATGTAATGCACAATCTATGCTTTGGATAAAAGCTTATATAAATGCTTAGGATATAAACGCACCATTTACCATTCATATAAATGCACTATTTACTTTTTCAACAAAAGTTAAAATTTCAGCTATTTATTTATTTTTTACTGGCAAATGTTTTCTATTGAAAGTGGATCGGGGTTGTCATCTGCGGAAAAATGACGTGAGAATGCAGAACTGCTGGAGCTGGAAAGCTGCAATAACGGTACCAGCTGATGGTAGTAAAAGTGGTTATTTTCATATGTGACTAAATTTGACTGAGGGACTGCCATTGGATTTTTTTGAATTTTCGTATTTTCATGTCATATGAAAGCAGGGAATCATAGCTTCAAATTGACATATTGGTTGTTCACTTTGACCCACCAGTTTTGGAGATATGGCTTATAGAGTAATGTCTTGCAGAAAACAGTGAGTTGAGAAAACAGGCTTGAAAGGTTCACTTCTGTGGTCTCTAACATTACACCTAGCTACATGTTTGGGCATTTATTTCATATTTACATGTCCATTTCAGCTCTGACACTTATTTCAGACATGCTCTAGTATGTGAAGAGTCTGCCTGTGCTATTAACTCATTTTGGAAAAAAAAAAGAAAAAGTTTTTCTCCTCTGTTGAAAAGCTGTAATTTGCGCGATGGCAGGCTCTCAGTCAAATCTGGTCACATATTTACCCAGTAAGCATTTATATTCCTCCACGGTGCTTGGCTGGACCCTCCGACGAACACTAGTTGTTCTGTGTTCTAGTTTGGGATTGAATGCAGGGCAATCTCTGTCGCTGCTGTATACAACCTGCTATTTTATTTATTTATTTTATTTATTTATTTATTTGACAGGGACAAAGCTCATTAATCAACATGTCAGTTTTCACCTCAATGTAAATGGGCCAGAGTTAGCCAAAGCTAAATTTCATCTGTAGTCCCTGGGCAGGCTCTTAAAAAATGAATGATAAAAAGAAAGACAGAGTGTGTAGTGTGCCAGCACACGACACCATGCGTTGATGCCATGTGTGCATATGTGCCAGCACCCAACACTATGTCCATACAAAAACACAACACAATACAGATAAAAGAAAGACCGAGTGTGTAGTGTGCCAGCACACGACACCATGCGTTGATGCCATGTGTGCCAGCACCCAACACTATGTCCATACAAAAACACAATACAATACAGGAACAGATCAACATGGTACAGGGGACAGAACAACAATACAGGAACAGATCAACATGGTACAGGGGACAGAACAACAATACAGGAACAGATCAACATGGTACAGGGGACAGAACAACAATACAGGAACAGATCAACATGGTACAGGGGACAGAACAACAATACAGGAACAGATCAACATGGTACAGGGGACAGAACAACAATACAGGAACAGATCAACATGGTACAGGGGACAGAACAACAATACAGGAACAGATCAACATGGTACAGGGGACAGAACAACAATACAGGAACAGATCAACATGGTACAGGGGACAGAACAACAATACAGGAACAGATCAACATGGTACAGGGGACAGAACAACAATACAGGAACAGATCAACATGGTACAGGGGACAGAACAACAATACAGGAACAGATCAACATGGTACAGGGGACAGAACAACAATACAGGAACAGATCAACATGGTACAGGGGACAGAACAACAATACAGGAACAGATCAACATGGTACAGGGGACAGAACAACAACACAGGAACAGATCAACATGGTACAGGGGACAGAACTGTAAAACTGTAAAGTGGAGTGAGAAATGACACCCGGTGATGAATACTAAATAGTGCTGATAGTTACTCACTTATTGGGCAGCAGTGTTGTTTTCGTCGACTAAAACTAAGACGAAAAATGTTCGCCGACTACCTTTTTTCACTGACGAAAACTAAATGGAAACTAAATGAAAACTAAGCTATGATGACTAAAACTAAGACTAAATATACTGACAATTTCGTCAACAAATAAAAACTAGACTAAAATCGAGAGAGATCCAGTATAAGTCATTTTACAATTGGTTGCAAGTCATTACAACGGCATCAAGGCCCGACAAAATACATTTTGTTCGACTAAATCAACTATAGATTTAGTCGACTAAAATGTCGACTAAAACTAGACTAACACTAAAACATCCCAGGTGACTAAAATGTGACTAAAACTAAGTGAAAACTATTCAAGAGACTATGACTAAAACTAAAATAGAAATTTTCTGCCAAGAACAACACACTGTTGTTCAGGGTACATTTTCATCAGCGAGCGAAATCTGCGAGGAATTAGCGCGTTCCTCTGCGTTGTCACGTTACTTATGCCCTCCTGGTGAAATTCATCAATGTCGGGTGAAAAGAAATGAAGAAATTCTATCTGGAGGAGATGTGATTGTCCACACTTGTCACTGCCAATAAGCAGGGGTTGGCGCAGTGACAGGTAGGCTACTATACAAATGGAGGGGGGGGGGGGGACCATTTACCTAATTCAGACTATCTTTGTGTAGTCTCCAGGCAAGGGCAACTGTAATGGGATTTCTGTCTATTTTTTCTTTTTTTAACCCATTTAGGCCTCGAAAAATGCCTTCTAAATCCTGACAGTTTTCTGAAACACCTCATGTTTCTATATCAGTGGTTCTCAATATTTCATGTCAAGGACCCCATCTGAAAATATGTTGTTTCAGGGACCTCCCATAAGCAAAGATATGAGTTAAAAACATTGGCTCTGAAAGAATATATATTCAAAGATTTTCACTACATTTTCACGATTTTTCAAAAATAGCAGACCTCCAAGCTCGTAGCGCGGCACTCGGTGCCGCGCTATGAGCTTGTAGATCTGCTATTTTTCAATAGCTAAAGTACAACATAATGCTTAAACACCAAAAGGGGATCCCGCCCAAAATGGGTTAATATTCTGTTGAGTGGTTCACCTCTGGTCTCCGTGTTTTGAAGGGACAGGAGGAAAACCTATGCGTCTGCCGTGGTTGCCAATCCCCACGACGCGCCTCTTTAAGGGAAGCGGCGGAGCTGAATAGATATATTTCATCCATACGTGATGTTCCCGCGCGACTCCCGCCGATTCAAGTGGATGATGATGTAGCGTTCTGTCCCTGGTGCCGCTCCAGAGACCTAATAGATTTAAGGAATACAACATGAGGTGTGGGGAGGAGGAAAAAAGAGACATTGCTGTTGACTCTGAATCAGACGGCGCAATAAATCCAGCACGAACACGTTGCCCTACAAATCAGCCATTTTTTTGCATGCATGGCCTCAGCCACGTGTCTGATTTCATGATTTTAACATGACCAGCAGTGGTTGCTGCCTTGTTGGAGCCGCAATGAATGTTATATGCATTGTGTTTGTACTTGTGGGCCTGATGTTGTTTGCCCTGGTCTTCTGGTCTTCTGGTCTTCTGTGGTCTGTACAACAGAGCAGTGAGAGCACATCTTTGCTACTGTGCTGCTCGGTCACAAAACAATCAGCTCCCTCCCAACCACAGTAGCTCTGGGCTGTGTTTTAAATGGTCGTAGTTAACGACTCGAACCCTTCTTATCCTGGGAATGTCATTGTACACAAACATTCAGTGAAAATAGCAGCGTTGTGTGTGTGTGTGTGTGACACATTGAGAGATTATAGATTGGCTTAGATATGTTGTATAGGGAAAGGGGGGGTGGGTGGGTCGAGTATAGCTCCCTTGGAGACTCTGCTCAACAAAATATATGGAGTTTAACTGCCCCAATATATGTACGTGAAAACGGCAGCAGTGGCTCAGAAGATAGAGTATAGTTTGTTCCGTGACTCCTCCTCCTGGCTTTGTGTCGAAGTGGATCCTTTAATGCAATCAGATAGGACTTGTATGTATGTATGGGAGGACCTTTCTGTTTGGATGTATGGGATGGGAAGGCCAGAAAGTCGTTTTTTGACACTCGGTAGTAGGTGTTCCCGCACATACCTTCCGGGTATGATGATGATGTCGAGTTACAAAGCAACAACAACATCATCATCATCATCATCATCAACAACAAGGCAGGCAGCGATAAATCTACTGCCGACTGACTTGAATCCCACATCACCACAGGGCCATGGCTGCTTTTAGCCAAGGCGTGCCCTTCACACCTTCCCCATGGCCTGCTGCTGTACCGCATGCATCCCCCAGGAGCAGGAAAGTCACACACAGTGTAACACCTCCTGCCCCAGAACCTTGTCTGAGCAGTGCTGCCGCTGAGCCATGCTCCCCCTCGGGCGGGCAGGAGACAGGGGGTCCATTTAGACGAAATGGCTGCTGTCTAGGAGGAGGAGGAGTGAGTGAGTGAGTGAGTGGTGATTTGGTTGTTGTTGTTGTTTTCCGCCTGCGCGGGCCTGTGAGGTGCAGGGTTCTGTGGCGGCTGTCATGGTCTGATTGCACTCGCAGGCAAACGGCAACACTTCTGTAACTGCCTGCCACGCCGCATGCAGACATCATATTCTACTGTATGACGCAGGCGGTCTGGATCCAGGGCAGCATGCACAACATGTGCATTTTCATTGAAGAGGTTGCGCGCGCTGAAGGGGACACACTCATTCACATGAAACCGTGCACATTGCATAATTAGACCCCCCTCTATCTCTCTCGTCCTCGCACACACACACGCACACACACACACGTTTTTTTTTTACGCATCTACGAGAGATGGTAATTGTTTGCGCATGTTCTCCATTATACCAGTACAAGGTGGACAGAAGCACCTGCAGCTGCCTGCCTGTAGCCAGAAGGGGGCCTGTTCCTCTGCCAGAGTAGTGGGCTGCAGTCTGTTCTGGACCCCTCCCTGTGCTGTCTGTCATCAGACTGCCGGGGGCCATGAAGGGCCAGCTGATTAAGGAGAAGCCAGCCTCTCTGAGAAGGAAAAAGTGCAGTGTGGCACACACTGGGGACAGTATTATGTATTTATGTATGGGAGCTTGGAAGTGAGTGATAGACGGATAGAAATGAGAGAGACCTGGGGGCGTCCGCTGGCCTAGTGGTTCGGGCGCATGCCACATATATACAAGGCTCTAGCCTGACAGCGTGTTGCGTGTTCGAGTCCCGTTCATGACGACCTTTGCTGCGTGTCTCTCCCCTTCTCTCTCTCTCTCCCTCTTTCCTGTCGGTCTTCACTTGTATCTGTCAATAAAGGCAGAAAAGCGAAAAACAAATCTAAAAAATAGAAAAGAAATGAGAGAGACCGAGAGAGAGAGACAGAGAGACAGATTTGAGTCTAGACGTTTGCCTTGTTGGAAAAATGTCACTGGTCCCAAATGTCAGTTACATAAATACCAATGTACTGAGACAAATTGAGTAATCTCATGTCCCCTGAAGCCAATATTTGGCCACAAAATGGCAATATATATGCATTTGAAAGCCATTCATATCTGTAGAATGTAGACATTTCAGCAGCAATGCAGTCTGGCTGGTGCTTAATGTTACTCTTTTTTGAGTCTTGAGTGCCACTAAAATTAGATGTCGTCTCCAGGTCTCTGGTACATCGTGCCTTATTGATTGACTTGGCTGTCTGGCCCCGTAGCCAAGGAAGGGGATTCAAATCGTCCAATTTAACCACTTTCAATCCAGCATGCCTATTTCAGGCCTGTCACTGTAGGCAAACATTTCTTATCATCATTCATCCATCTCATTCTGGCCAATCACAGTCTTCACTTTTCTGCCTTCACTTTTAGCTTCTATAGAGCAGGGGTTCTCAAGCCGTGGGTCGCGACCCCTCGGGGGGGTCGCCAAATTATTACGTGTGAAGTGAGCGGTGCCTTTCATCATGATGATGAGCATGTGTGACGATGAAGTCACCCACTTGCGTCGTTTTGCCATAGACTTCACCATTGACTTTGTACGGAAGAAATTTCGTCATAAATAGTCCATAGAGTTGGCCGCACACATGACGTTATAAAAGATCCATAGAGTTGGCCACACACATGACGTTATAAAAAATCCATAGAGTTGGCCACACACATGACGTTATAAAAAATCCATAGACTTGGCCACACACATGACGTCGCGGGCGGAACGCACAAAGCCAGGCAGGCATTGGGGGCGGGGTTAGCGCCCCTTTAAAAAAATTAAAAATTAAAATAAAGAAAAAGTAGTAGGTTTAAAATAGGGTTAAATTGTGGTTAAATGTAGTCACAAAAGGGCCAATTTAACCCATTTAGACCTGAGGACGATTCTACAAATGTCTTCTAAATCCTGACAGTTTTCTGAAAAACCCATGTTTCTATGTCAGTCGTTCTCAAACATTTTCATGTCAAGGACCCCCAATATTATATGTAATTGGCTGCCGACCCCGATCTGAAAATATGTTGTTCCAGGGCCCCCCCCCCCCCAGAAGCAAAGATTTGAGTTAAAAACGTTCTCTCGGAAGGAATAAATATTCAAAGATTTTCGCCACATTTTCACGAAGTTCGTAGCACGGCACTCGGTGGCGCGCTACGAGCTTGTAGAACAGCTAAAACATAACATAATGCTTAAAACACCCAGAATGGGTTAAAAGCATAGAGATCTATAAGGGAATTAGCAAAGACAATGACCAGGGACAAAGTGTTGTCTTTTATAACTTGAGGTGTGCAAAGTTATAGGGCTGTTAAAGTTTATCTTTTCTTTTTCATTTGCAGCTTGACTAGATCGCCGTTTCTCAACGTCGGGTTCCGGCGACAACCATGGGCTCCAAATGGGCCGTAACGGGGTCTGTAACTCACAGAGGGTGCAAAATGGAACCAACTTTTGTCACACTCTCAGAGTTAACCCATTTTGACCTGAGATCAGATTCTAAAAATGTCTTCTACATCCTGACAGTTTTCTGAAAAAGCTGTTTCTATGTCAGTCGTTCTTCGATTTTTCAAAAATAGCAGACCTACAAGCTCGTAGCGCGCCACTCGGTGGCGCGCTATGAGCTTGTAGATCTGCTATTTTTCAATAGCTAAAGCATAACATAATGCTAACACCAAAAGGGGTTCCCGCCCAGAATGAGTTAAATAAGCACTGAGGATTATTCAGAATTGGGGGGGGGGTCCCAGAGAGAGAGACGGCAAATTGCACATCAAACCGGGTGGTCCTTGAAATTCAAGAGGTTTGAGAATCACTAGGCCGTATCAAAGAAGGGACATCGTGGGCATGTCAGCCACAAAATCAATCTCTGCATTCATTTCACACTCTTGACTACAACGAGGAGAGAATCTGCTCCAGATATTGTAGATGTGTTAAGATACAGTCAGTAGTTGAGGCATCGTCGATGACTGCTGCTTGGTGTCTGTATAAAAAGTATAAATATTTAATCACATCTTTACTTAACCCACTTTGGGCGGGAACCCCTTTTGGTGTTTTAAGCATTATGTTGTACTTTAGCTATTGAAAAATAGCAGATCTACAAGCTCATAGCGCGGCACCGAGGGCCGCGCTACGAGTTTGTAGATCTGTTATTTTTGAAAAGTCGTGAAAATGTGGCACAAACCTTGGCATATTCTTTCAGAGCGACCGATTTGAACTAAAATCTTTGCTTCTGGGGGGGCGGGGGGGGGGGGGGGGGTCCCTGGAACAACATATTTTGAGATGGGGGTCGGCCAATTACATATAATTTTAGGAGTCCTTGAGTGATATAGGCCTAGAAACACAGGTATTTCAGAAAACTGTCAGGATTTAGAAGACTTTTTTTAAATTTCGACGTCAGGCCAAAATGGGTTAAAGTAGGCTATACGACTCACACTTTTTAGAACTGCTTCGTACAAAACTTATTAAGTTTTAAAATGTCTCGTGATGACTTTGAAAAGGCTCACATATAGTTCTAATGTGACAAAAAGAGATGACTTTAACCCATTTAAGCCTGACGTCGAAATAAAATAAAATAAAAAGTCTTCTGAAAAAATATATATTCAAAGATCTGTGCCGCATTTTCACGATTTTTCAAAAATAGCAGACTTACAAGCTCGTAGCGCGCCACTCGGTGGCGCGCTATGAGCTTGTAGATCTGCTATTTTTCAATAGCTAAATTATAACATAATGTTTAAAACACCAAAAGGGGTTCCCGCCCAAAATGGGTTAATCATCTCTGCAACAAAGGGGGGCGACGATAATTGCACCAGCCGGTTTGGAATATACTTGATCACTATTAGACCCATTTCTTTCCCTGCACGATTGCTTGCTTTTGAACAGATGAATTACATTTGTTCCATTTTTTAGATGGTTATGGTATATCTCATTAGTCTCACTGTTGATCGTCTTTCCTTTCATGTCTAACTATCATCCCAAGCATCCGGAGTCAACGCCAACCGTTGGCACTTGGACCACTATAGATGTAGAACTTCAGTGAGCTACAGTATGACTTGAGATAGTTTTTCTGACGTTGTAGAATATAGGCTAAAAACATACATCAGTGGTACTGGCTGGAAAGCGTCATATTTCTGGGCATAAACAAGTGGGCATTAGAAAAAGGGGGACATGATTTTTCAGCACAAAAAAAAACATGGGACTCTTATCATGTGTCCCAGAATGCATTGCAACGTCCTCAATATAGTATGTACCCGGATCCGAGGACTTTCCAGTTACCATGGAAATTTGGAAACATATATATATATTTTTTTAAATGCTTTATCCCACAATTTTGTAACCCATTTTTTCACCCAGTGTCAATTATCTAATGTAATCCTGGGCGCTACACTTCCTCTGCCAACCTGGGGGGGCAGCGGACTGACGTCATGGTTCCTTCTATGCATGAGGAGTCCAAGCTGCTTCTTTTCACCGGACAGTGGAGAGTTTCCCCGGCCGGACGTAGCGCGTTCCTTTCCCCTCCATCGGGCGCCCCGGCTGGCCAGGGGGAGGTAGTTTAGAGACCAGGATTACGGCATGTTTTTGTGAGGGTACCTACCCTAGGGGACACAGGGAGAACATGCAAACTCCACACAGAAAGGCCCTTTCGCCAACCCCGCCTTGGGTATGGGCACTGATGACGCGGAGGAGGGAACACGCCCCCAGTGCCCACAGCGTCCCCAGTGGGAATTGAACCCAGGACCGTCTAGCTGTGAGGCGACAGCACTACCGACTGTGCCACCATGACCCCGAAAACATATTGATATTGAGACATTGTACTTACTATAGGGGTGAGTATCGGCAGATATCTCACAATACCATTATGTACCCCGATACAGGAGTATACTGTAGTTCAACATAATCAAAGAAATTTAAAATTTATTTTTTATTTTTTTCTAAATCATGACAATTTTCGGAAAGATTTGAGGCACATTTTAACGATTTTTCAAAAATAGCAGACCTACAAGTTCATAGCGCGCCACTCGGTGGCGCGCTATGAGCTTGTAGATCTGCTATTTTTCAATAGCTAAATTATAACATAATGTTTAAAACACCAAAAGGGGTTCCCGCCCAAAATTGGTTAATGGTTAATGTGGTTAAACGCTAACGTGACATGGATGTGTTCCAGGTCTCAATGGATTAAACAAACAAACCAAAAACTTTTAAGACCTAGATCTACAAGCTCACAACGTGTTGCATCGTTGTGAGCTTGTAGATCAGATTATTTTTTGCTCGATTCTTTAGATTTCTTTTGTATAACTTTAGTCAACAAGATGACTTTATGGGCTGAAGCTTTCACTAGAGTGTCTCCCGACTCCCGGGGAGTCTGAAAACTTCTCGTTTGGGTCTTTTGTGCTAAAAAGGTTTGGGAACCACTATCATAGACATAGACAAAATGCCACAAGATAAAGAAAAGAAAAGGAAAAAAATAAACCTTTGAAATATAGTCTTTGAAAGTGGCAGAGGCTAGCTTTAGTCTCATTGTCATTTTTCTCCATGGCCTCTCCTCTCAGCGCTCACCTATCATTCCTTTCTCTAGCAACACTGCAGTGGGATTTACCGCTATGTAGGCTAGAGCTCAGCTCAATACAAAGACCTTTTATTAACCACATGAACGGCCTGATGTCCCTATAATATTTGGCAAATATTATCTACAAGCTCACAGCGCAACGCATTGAGTGACACATTGTGAGCTTTGCAGATCGGCTATTTGGTGCAGAAGAAAAAAACCCAAACAGAAACCCAAGGATAGACCCCTGGAGTACACCGGCCGGTCAGTGAATTATAGGGTTTAAGTGGTAAAAAACGAACAAAATAACTAACATGCCCAAACTTCCTGGTCTCAACTGCGCATGTTTCTTTCCTTCCAGGGAGCAACATGGCGTCCACCGTACAGTCTTCGCTTCTCGTCCTCTTTAAATAGTCCTTGCGGTAAACAGGGAAGTGAACGACAACGCGCATGCGCGAAAGAGAAAAAAAAAGAGAAAAATTCGGAATATGTTTCTCTCGTTTGATATCAATGAAAAGCAACCCGCCGGTTGGATTAGTTCTGACGTTCCCACTCGTCGTATGGTCTAAATGGGTTAATGTGAGCTGTTTTCTTGAACATATCCTTTTAGCATTACTGTATATAACTGGACCTCTGCACCGTTTGTATATAACTGGACCTCTGCACCGTTTGTATATAACTGGACCTCTGCACCGTTTGTATATAACTGGACCTCTGCACCGTTTGTATATAACTGGACCTCTGCACCGTTTGTATATAACTGGACCTCTGCACCGTTTGTATATAACTGGACCTCTGCACCGTTTGTATATAACTGGACCTCTGCACCGTTTGTATATAACTGGACCTCTGCACCGTTTGTATATAACTGGACCTCTGCACCGTTTGTATATAACTGGACCTCTGCACCGTTTGTATATAACTGGACCTCTGCACCGTTTGTATATAACTGGACCTCTGCACCGTTTGTATATAACTGGACCTCTGCACCGTTTGTATATAACTGGACCTCTGCACCGTTTGTATATAACTGGACCTCTGCACCGTTTGTATATAACTGGACCTCTGCACCGTTTGTATATAACTGGACCTCTGCACCGTTTGTAAACCGTTAATAAAGTATTCAGGCAATCAGTCAAGCTTCTAGATGAGTATCAGGCTTACTGTAAGTGGGTGATACAATCAAGTTGACCTCGTGTGTGTGTGTGCGTCTGTGTGTGTGTGCGTGCGTGTCTGTGTGTGGGGGGAGCGGCCATGAGAGAAACAGACCTACACTGGCTCCCAGCCTCCCACCCCTGACATTGGAGTCCGCTAGGAATTGAACAAATCCTATTGTAAATTTGCCTTCTGAACGAAGATAATTGGCTTATTCCTGTGTTAAATTGGCCTGCCGTGCAGGACACTGAGTGGGCTTAGCGGGCTCCGTGTGCACATTGTGTCTGTTCCTCTGCTTCTTGGAGACTTACGAGGGGGGGGGGGGGTATTACACATTGAATTAGTGTATGACAATGATGAACTGATATCTGCAGCATGCGCACACAGAGCCGCTCCGCTCGCTGTTACAGAGGGCTGTCCTGACCGCACGCTGTTACAGGGGGCTGTCCTGACTCACGCTGTTACAGGGGTCTGTCCTGTCCGCGCACTGTTACAGGGGGCTGTCCTGACACACTGTTACAGGGGGCTGTCCTGACACACTGTTACAGGGGGCTGTCCTGACGCACGCTGTTACAGGGGGCTGTCCTGACACGCTGTTACAGGGGGCTGTCCTGACGCACGCTGTTACAGGGGGCTGTCCTGACACACTGTTACAGGGGGCTGTCCTGACACACTGTTACAGGGGGCTGTCCTGACGCACGCTGTTACAGGGGGCTGTCCTGACACACTGTTACAGGGGGCTGTCCTGACACACTGTTACAGGGGGCTGTCCTGACGCGCTGTTACAGGGGGCTGTCCTGACGCACACTGTTACAGGGGGCTGTCCTGACACACTGTTACAGGGGGCTGTCCTGGCGCATGCCGTTACAGGGGGCTGTCCTGACACACTGTTACAGGGGGCTGTCCTGACGCACGCTGTTACAGGGGGCTGTCCTGACGCACGCTGTTACAGGGGGCTGTCCTGGCGCACGCCGTTACAGGGGGCTGTCCTGACGCGCTGTTACAGGGGGCTGTCCTGACGCACGCTGTTACAGGGGGCTGTCCTGACGCACGCCGTTACAGGGGGCTGTCCTGACGCGCTGTTACAGGGGGCTGTCCTGACGCGCTGTTACAGGGGGCTGTCCTGACGCGCTGTTACAGGGGGCTGTCCTGACGCACGCTGTTACAGGGGGCTGTCCTGACGCACGCTGTTACAGGGGGCTGTCCTGGCGCACGCTGTTACAGGGGGCTGTCCTGACGCACGCCGTTACAGGGGGCTGTCCTGGCGCGCTGTTACAGGGGGCTGTCCTGACGCACGCTGTTACAGGGGGCTGTCCTGACGCACGCTGTTACAGGGGGCTGTCCTGGCGCACGCCGTTACAGGGGGCTGTCCTGACGCACGCCGTTACAGGGGGCTGTCCTGACGCACGCCGTTACAGGGGGCTGTCCTGACACACTGTTACAGGGGGCTGTCCTGACACACTGTTACAGGGGGCTGTCCTGACACACTGTTACAGGGGGCTGTCCTGACGCACGCTGTTACAGGGGGCTGTCCTGGCGCACGCCGTTATAGGGGGCTGTCCTGACGCACGCTGTTACAGGGGTCTGTCCTGACACACGCTGTTACAGGGGGCTGTCCTGACACACTGTTACAGGGGGCTGTCCTGACGCACGCCGTTACAGGGGGCTGTCCTGACGCGCTGTTACAGGGGGCTGTCCTGACGCACGCCGTTACAGGGGGCTGTCCTGACGCGCTGTTACAGGGGGCTGTCCTGACGCACGCTGTTACAGGGGGCTGTCCTGACGCACGCTGTTACAGGGGGCTGTCCTGACACACTGTTACAGGGGGCTGTCCTGACGCGCTGTTACAGGGGGCTGTCCTGACACACTGTTACAGGGGGCTGTCCTGACACACTGTTACAGGGGGCTGTCCTGACACACTGTTACAGGGGGCTGTCCTGACACGCTGTTACAGGGGGCTGTCCTGACACACTGTTACAGGGGGCTGTCCTGACGCACTGTTACAGGGGGCTGTCCTGACGCACTGTTACAGGGGGCTGTCCTGACACGCTGTTACAGGGGGCTGTCCTGACACACTGTTACAGGGGGCTGTCCTGACACACTGTTACAGGGGGCTGTCCTGACACACTGTTACAGGGGGCTGTCCTGACACACTGTTACAGGGGGCTGTCCTGACACACTGTTACAGGGGGCTGTCCTGACACACTGTTACAGGGGGCTGTCCTGACACACTGTTACAGGGGGCTGTCCTGACACACTGTTACAGGGGGCTGTCCTGACACACTGTTACAGGGGGCTGTCCTGACACACTGTTACAGGGGGCTGTCCTGACACACTGTTACAGGGGGCTGTCCTGACACACTGTTACAGGGGGCTGTCCTGACACACTGTTACAGGGGGCTGTCCTGTTACAGGGGGCTGTCCTGTCCGCGCACTGTTACAGGGGGCTGTCCTGACACACGCTGTTACAGGGGGCTGTCCTGACCCAGACAGAGTCGCTCAAAATGTACTTCAAGTACTCATATAATATAATATTGTTATTGAAAAGTTCAAAATGTGTCTATTGAAGTCTATTGAAAATAGCAGATCTACAAGCTCCCAATGCGTCGCAACGCGACGCATTCGGAGCTTGTAGATCGGCTATTTTCAAATGGCCAAAATGTATAGGGTTGAAGTGGTTAAGGTATGTTTTCTAATCAAAATTAAAATCGCCAAAGTAACTGAAGTTTTCAAATAATTGTAGTGAAGTAAAAGTAAAAATGTTGGCTCTTGAGATGTAGTGGAGTAGAAGTACAAGTACTGGAAATTGGAAATACTCAAGTAAAGTGCAAATACCTCAAAATTGTACTTACTGTAAGTACAGTGTACTTAGTTACTTTCCACCACTGCCTAAACGGGTCTCTCCGCATGACGACGTGTTGCCATGCAGCTGCTCTGCTGAACGGCAGAACGCCACGTCCTTTTTGAACCATCTCCGCCGGGTTCAAAAGAATTTAAAAAAGAAAAAAAGAATTAATACATTTCTGCTTTTCACGCTCATACTAGGACTAAATGAACCCATTGAACTGGGTTGTGCAGAGACTAAATGAGGGTTCCGTTGAACCCATTGAACTGGGTTGTGCAGAGACTAAATGAGTGTTCCGTTGAACCCATTGAACTGGGTTGTGCAGAGACTAAATGAGGGTTCCGTTGAACCCATTGAACTGGGTTGTGCAGAGACTAAATGAGGGTTCCGTTGAACCCATTGAACTGGGTTGTGCAGAGACTAAATGAGGGTTCCGTTGAACCCATTGAACTGGGTTGTGCAGAGACTAAATGAGGGTTCCGTTGAACCCATTGAACTGGGTTGTGCAGAGACTAAATGAGGGTTCCGTTGAACCCATTGAACTGGGTTGTGCAGAGACTAAATGAGGGTTCCGTTGAACCCATTGAACTGGGTTGTGCAGAGACTAAATGAGGGTTCCGTTGAACCCATTGAACTGGGTTGTGCAGAGACTAAATGAGTGTTCCGTTGAACCCATTGAACTGGGTTGTGCAGAGACTAAATGAGGGTTCCGTTGAACCCATTGAACTGGGTTGTGCAGAGACTAAATGAGGGTTCCGTTGAACCCATTGAACTGGGTTGTGCAGAGACTAAATGAGGGTTCCGTTGAACCCATTGAACTGGGTTGTGCAGAGACTAAATGAGGGTTCCGTTGAACCCATTGAACTGGGTTGTGCAGAGACTAAATGAGGGTTCCGTTGAACCCATTGAACTGGGTTGTGCAGAGACTAAATGAGGGTTCCGTTGAACCCATTGAACTGGGTTGTGCAGAGACTAAATGAGGGTTCCGTTGAACCCATTGAACTGGGTTGTGCAGAGACTAAATGAGGGTTCCGTTGAACCCATTGAACTGGGTTGTGCAGAGAGCATGTCTGCGTCACCTCTAAGTCATTATCCGTCCAGCACATCAAGCACCATGCAGGCCTCTCTCTCTCTCTCGGCTACTTTGAAGAATCCTTCCTCATCATATCAGGCTTGTGCCTCAAGGAAACACTGTAGATTAAGCGAGCGGGTGTAGATGTGCATATCTGTGTTTCATATATAGCTTCTTTCACATCCACTTTAACCCCTTAACCCATTCTGGGTGGGAACCCCTTTTGGTGTTTTAACTAAGCATTATGTTATACTTTAGCTATTGAAAAATAGCAGATCTACAAGCTCATAGCGCGCCACCGAGTGGCGCGCTACGAGCTTGTAGGTCTGCTATTTTTTAAAAATCGTGACAATGCGGCACAAATCTTTGAATATATTCTTTCAGAGCGTTTTTAACTAAAATCTTTGCATATTTTCAGATGGGGGTCAAATACATATAATTTTTGAGGTCCTTGACATGAAATATTGAGCAGCACTGACATAGAAACATAGGTATTTCAGAAAACTGTCAGAATTTAGAAGACATTCGTCCGGCCTAAATGGGTTAATATCTTTAGTAGCTACGATATCCTCCCTGCGGTATTTTGGTCCCTAGGGGTGGATTGTGTATAGTATAGTGCCCCATGGCTGCAGCACATTGTGCGTGAGAGCATGTGTGTGTCGACTGTGGAGGGGTTGGGGAGGAGGGGGGGATAAGAAGAAACTCTCAAAAGTCCTCACAACCAGAAAAGGATTTGAATGTTTCAGAGAAGGATGATATTTTTTGTTGTATTGGACGCTGTGCAAATATATATACAGTATATATATTGTGCACTGCACGCATCATTCTGGGATGTGACCTGATGTAACCACATGCATCCTAGCACCCCTCAGGCATTTTATTACACCATAGGTGAACATAGGTGAAGTGTAAATAGTATACAGTATAGAGCTTAAGAGTGCAGAGAGAGAGAGAGAGAGAGAGAGAGCGAATGGATTTGTTTTTAGCCTCCCTACCTAGCAACCTCGCCTGCTCACAAACATGCACTCAAAAAAATCTGTGGATCTGTGGACCATAACCTGATGAAGACCCTGTGGACGATTCCATGACCTGATGAAGACCCTGTGGACGATTCCATGACCTGATGAAGACCCTGTGGATCTGCTGTGGACGATTCCATGACCTGATGAAGACCCTGTGGATCTGCTGTGGACGATTCCATGACCTGATGAAGACCCTGTGGACCAGGACCTGATGAAGACCCTGTGGACCAGGACCTGATGAAGACCCTGTGGACCATGACCTGATGAAGACCCTGTGGACCATGACCTGATGAAGACCCTGTGGACCTGCTGTGGACGATTCCATGACCTGATGAAGATCTGCAGCATCGAAACGGCTCCTTCCATCTTTTAACTTTAGTTAATTATGTCACCAAATCACTTTGATTTTGATCGGCATTATTATTCAGATTCTGGCTCCACGCGATGCAAGAATCTTTGCGTTTCCCGTTTAGTATTAGCAAGACAGCTGGCATTTGTTTGTGTTTGACATTGTCACTGACGTTTGTTTACTTCACACTCATTGTCTATTAGAGGGAGCGTTGTGTGTTTGTGTCTAGTCGTAGGCCTGTTTCCACGTGTCGCGTCTGAATGAGAGCGAGCGCGCGCTCGTCAGCTCGAGGGGGGTGGCGGCGCTCGTCAGCTCGAGGGGGGTGGCGGCGCTCGTCAGCTCGAGGGGGGTGGCGGCGCTGGCGCTGGAGTGCACGGGTTCATCAGTAGTGTAATTAACCCATTTAGGACTGAGACCAGATTCTACAAATGTCGTCTAAATCCTGACAGTTTTCTGAAAAATCCTATGTTTCTAATGTCAGTGGTTCTAAAACTATTTCATGTCAAGGAACCCCCAGAATTATCTGTATTTGACTGCAGACCCCCATCTGAAAATATGTAGTTCCAGGGACCCCCTCCCCAGAAGATTTGAGTTAAAAACAGTTCACTCTGAAAGAATATATATCCATCACGATTTTTCAAATTCAACAGCTAAAGTATAGCATAATCCCTAAAGCCCTATAACCACACCACCAAAGGGTCGAGGCGGTTTTAGCGTGGCCCCAGCGGTGTTGCACGTTGACCCACGTCGTCCCAAGTGGTTCAACCGGTTGAATTCAATGACCTAAACCGCACCAAAGGGTCACCGTCCAACTCCTTGCAACCGTTTGGACCCAAGGAGTTGAGTGGTGGCGACCCTTTGGTGTGGTTTTGGGGCTTTAAAATAAAACACCAAAAGGGTGTCCCCGTCATGAACGGGTGTTAAGCATTTTGGACTGAGGTCGATTAAAAAAAAGGCTTCTAAATCCTAACATTTTTCTGAAAAACCTATGTTTCTATGTCAGTGGTGCTCAACCTTTTTCATGTCAAGGACCCCCAGAATTATCTCTATTGGGCCACGGACCCCCATCTCAAAATATGTAGTTTCAGGGACCCCCCCCCAGAAGCCAACATTTGAGTTAAAAATGTTCGCTCCAAAATATATATTCAAAGATTTGCGCCACATTTTCACGACTTTTCAAAAATAGCAGACCTACAAGCTCGTAGCGCGCCACTCGGTGGCGCGCTATGAGCTTGTAGATCTTCTATTTTTCAATAGCTAAAGCATAACATAATGCTTAAAACACCAAGAGGGGTTCCCGCCCAGAAGGGGTTAACGCACCGTGGTTCAGTTGTCATCGGTGATATTATTGCAGCGCTGCTGATCTACTTGAGGAGGGGAGGCGGCCTTGTGATGAATGGACCAATTAGAAGCAGGCTCCTCATGCCCGGTGGCTAACTGATCTCTTTTTAATGGCGCTCCTGTTTCTTTGATAAAACGCAAAATGAATCATCGATACTCTGGCCCCGAGGAGCGCGCGGAGCCACAGAGCACACATTCTGATCGTAATTGGGTGTGTAACCATACCAGCAGGTCGACTGTGGGCTCGTGTGTGTGTGTGTGTGTGTGTGTGTGTGTGTGTGTGTGTGTGTGTGTGTGTGTGTGTGTGTGTGTGTGTGTGTGTGTGTGTGTGTGTGTGTGTGTGTGTGTGTGTGTGTGTGTGTGTGTGTGTGTGTGTGTGTGTGTGTGTGTGTGTGTGTGTGTGTGTGTGTGTGTGTGTGTGCGGGTGTGCGGGTGTATATATATACACGTGTGTGTGTGTGTGCGCGCGCGTGTGTGTACTTGTGTGCGCGTGTGTGTGTGTTTTGGTATGCATGTGCCTATCTGAGTTTCTGTGTGTGTCTCTCTGAGAGATATTTAGTGGTTATTGCGGTCAGACCCTCTGATGCACATGATTGATTTAGTAAAGCATTACATAACTCACTGGCTCTTTATTTCCCCATCGTTCCTGCGTTGCAGCCGCATTGATCTAGAACGCTGATTCTCAACCCTTTTAATTTCAAGGACACTCACTTTGATGCATTATTAGACCATGGATGGACCCCCGGCTTGATGCAAAGTTTCTTGTTTAACCCGTTTAGATCTGAGGACGATTCTACAAAAAAAAACCCTGTCGTTCTCAAACATTTTCATGTCAAGGATCGCCAAAAATGTAATTGGCTGCCGAGCCCCCATCTGAAAATGTGTTGTTCCAAGGACCCCCCCCCCCCCCCCCATGAAGCAAAGATTTGAGCTAAAACGTTCGCTCTGAAAGACTATGTATAAAGACTTGCGCCACATTTTCACGATTTTTCAAAAATAGCAGACCTACAAGCTCGTAGCGCGGCACTCGGTGCCGCGCTATGAGCTTGTAGATCTGCTATTTTTCAATAGCTAAAGTAGAACAGAATGCTTGAAACACCAAAAGGGGTTCCCGCCCGAAATGGGTTAATCTCTGCCCTTCCCACATCTGCTCAGTAAAAATGTTATTAACTCAAGAGTGTGCAAGTGAGTTATTAAAGCTACAGAGTTGGACCGTTAAAGTATCCCTCTGGTTCCTACTGTAACTGTATCAATCATTTAGCCGGAGACCTCCTACAGCAATTTACAATTTAGACACTTAGCAGACACTCTTAATCCAGAGCGACTTACAGTACGCTACAACAACACCTGGTAATAAATCAAATACATAAAGAAACAGTCAGCAAGAATCATATCTTTGATGAATTGAACATGGTGGACCCTCTCGTAAACAAGTGTAATGCTTAGTTGGGTCGTCCACTCACAGTTAACAGTCTTTGTATTGAGTTTGTGCTTGAAATGTACTGTAATTCTGCAAACTGTTAATAAATATTTCAATCAATCAATCAATCAATCTATAGGAACCTAACATCTGTCTAACAGTGGAATATCTATATAATGAAACGTATATACTATGGAGTGCTACAGTATGTCTACATAAAATGCTATCTAGTGTCATAAATTGAGCCTTTGCATACGCCTGTAAGGTCGTTGAGACTAGGGCAAGTGCTAGAACCCCCTCAAGGACCCCCGGGTGTCCATGGGGGGCCCCACGTTGACCACCATTGTGTCCTATTTGAATTGACAAATGCAGTTTGATGGTGTTGATGATAGAATGGTTCCTGTTCTGTGAATATGTGAGTGTGCTCACAGTTTGAATTTGGGGGTGGGGGTGGGGGGTGGGGGGGGGGGGGAATGGGGGGGAAATACATTTTTCATCAGTCAAAGTCTTTGTCTGATTCTTACTGAGGCGCTCTTCAATTAGACTCAGCAGGCCTTGTTTCCAGCAACGTGCGCTCCAATCTCGTTCTGCTGAGTTTTTAGATGCTTTAATCAGAAAGTCCTGATCCTACATACATAATTAATTGTTACGGAAATGGAAAAGGAACAGAAGTGCAACAAAAACTGTGCTCAAAAGAAGAAGCGGCTAGAAGAAGGGAGTGGGACGCCGCAGCGCTATCTCCTTCCTTCCTGCTGTAAATTTTTTGGGGGTTTTGCGGGGTGAGGCGCGGGCGAGAGGAAATGAGATGTACGTATACGTATACCTGTTCTGTGAAATGAGGGAGGTGGAGGTGGCTCGTAGGGCTGTCAGTCAAGCCTCGCACGGATAATGGTTGACTGTGGGGGCTGGGGGGGGGGGGTGCACATTTGATTTGTAAATGTGATTAGTACTGTAGCTGTGGCTGTCACTCTGTTAGTACTGTAGCTGTGGCTGTCACTCTGTCATCACAAACAAAGAGGTGCATGCTGAGGGTGTTTGACACACTGTGTGTATCTACGTTTAGTACGTGAGGGTGTTTGACACAACCCACTGTGTGAATCCTACGAGGTGCATGCTAAGGGTGTTTGACTCACCCCACTGTGTGTATCTACGTTTAGTACGTGAGGGTGTTTGACACAACCCACTGTGTGAATCCTACGAGGTGCATGCTAAGGGTGTTTGACTCACCCCACTGTGTGTATCTACGTTTAGTACAGTTGGACACAAGTCACTGGTTCGTCTAAACCAGTGGTTCCCAAAGTGGGGTCCGGGGACCCCCAGGGGTCCTTGAGGGAGTTCCAGGAGGTCCCCAGCTAAATGATAGTTAGGAACCAAATGGACCCTTATGTGTCTGTAACTCTGAGAGCGTGCAAATGGTTCAATTTGTACGCTCTCAGAGTTAAATGAACAGTGATTTACAATATCAATTGGGGGTCCCAGAGATAGAAATGCCATTAAATGGGGGTCCATAGACTAATGCATATCAAACTGGGGGTCCTTGAAACTGGTTGAGAATCACTGCTAGAGCCGTACAAATCTTCTCTTATGGGGGTCCCTGGCATATCTTTTCAAATGGGGGGGGGGAGGTCCACAGGCTAATTAGTGGCAATTTGGGGGTCCTTGACATGAAACAGTTTGGGAACCAGTGTTCTAAAGTCTAAACAACCAAAACACGTTCATATCATGATCAGAAAACCCTGACACGTTGTTGCCAGTGATTCAAGCGACGTGATTACTTTTTATTTTCTGTACGACGTGAATAAAGTCTGGGTTATTGTAAGCTGTGAGTTATTACGGTATTGACCACTTCTGACATTAGTTGCATTTCATGTGCATCATTTCTTTAAACAAAAAAAATAAATAATAATAATAATAGCAATGAAACAAACCAATGTTCAAGCCCTAGTGACTTGGCACTTGGCAGTGGAGGCTGGCGTACAGACTGGATGAGAGAAGAGGAGGCTGGCGTACAGACTGGATGAGAGAAGTGGAGGCTGGCGTACAGACTGGATGAGAGAAGTGGAGGCTGGCGTACAGACTGGATGAGAGAAGTGGAGGCTGGCGTACAGACTGGATGAGAGAAGAGGAGGCTGGCGTACAGACTGGATGAGAGAAGAGGAGGCTGGCGTACAGACTGGATGAGAGAAGAGGAGGCTGGCGTACAGACTGGATGAGAGAAGTGGAGGCTGGCGTGCAGACTGGATGAGAGAAGTGGAGGCTGGCGTACAGACTGGATGAGAGAAGTGGAGGCTGGCGTGCAGACTGGATGAGAGAAGTGGAGGCTGGCGTACAGACTGGATGAGAGAAGTGGAGGCTGGCGTACAGACTGGATGAGAGAAGAGGAGGCTGGCGTACAGACTGGATGAGAGAAGTGGAGGCTGGCGTACAGACTGGATGAGAGAAGTGGAGGCTGGCGTGCAGACTGGATGAGAGAAGTAGAGGCTGGCGTACAGACTGGATGAGAGAAGTGGAGGCTGGCGTGCAGACTGGATGAGAGAAGTAGAGGCTGGCGTACAGACTGGATGAGAGAAGTGGAGGCTGGCGTGCAGACTGGAGGAGAGAAGAGGAGGCTGGCGTACAGACTGGATGAGAGAAGTGGAGGCTGGCGTGCAGACTGGAGGAGAGAAGAGGAGGCTGGCGTACAGACTGGATGAGAGAAGAGGAGGCTGGCGTACAGACTGGATGAGAGAAGAGGAGGCTGGCGTACAGACTGGATGAGAGAAGAGGAGGCTGGCGTACAGACTGGATGAGAGAAGAGGAGGCTGGCGTACAGACTGGATGAGAGAAGTGGAGGCTGGCGTACAGACTGGATGAGAGAAGAGGAGGCTGGCGTACAGACTGGATGAGAGAAGTGGAGGCTGGCGTACAGACTGGATGAGAGAAGTGGAGGCTGGCGTACAGACTGGATGAGAGAAGTGGAGGCTGGCGTACAGACTGGATGAGAGAAGTGGAGGCTGGCGTGCAGACTGGATGAGAGAAGTAGAGGCTGGCGTACAGACTGGATGAGAGAAGTGGAGGCTGGCGTACAGACTGGATGAGAGAAGAGGAGGCTGGCGTACAGACTGGATGAGAGAAGTGGAGGCTGGCGTGCAGACTGGAGGAGAGAAGAGGAGGCTGGCGTACAGACTGGATGAGAGAAGTGGAGGCTGGCGTACAGACTGGATGAGAGAAGAGGAGGCTGGCGTACAGACTGGATGAGAGAAGAGGAGGCTGGCGTACAGACTGGATGAGAGAAGAGGAGGCTGGCGTACAGACTGGATGAGAGAAGTGGAGGCTGGCGTACAGACTGGATGAGAGAAGAGGAGGCTGGCGTACAGACTGGATGAGAGAAGTGGAGGCTGGCGTGCAGACTGGATGAGAGAAGAGCTTGTGTTTAAACAACGGAACAAACTGTCTGTAATAGAGAAAAATAAAACAAACTGTAATAGAGGAAAATAAAATGCTAGATTAGAACCTTCAGAAGTCGGTGCTGCTTAACCCATTTAGGCCTGACGTCGAAATAAAAAAAAAGTCTTCTGAAAGAATATATATTCAAAGATTTGTGCCACATTTTCACGATTTTTCAAAAATAGCAGACCTACAAGCTCATAGCGCGCCACTCGGTGGCGCGCTACGAGCTTGTAGATCTGCTATTTTTCAATAGCTAAAGTATAACATAATGCTTAGTTAAAACACCAATAGGGGATCCCGTACAGAATGGGTTAACAGAACTACAGTGGTGGTTCCAGCGAGTTTTCCATGGGCTGGGAAAGGGGGTGACAAGGCAAGACCAAGTTTATTTGTATAATGGCACATTTCAACAACAACAAGGCAATTGTACTTGCACACAATACATAATAGTAGCATTAAGATTAAGCATTTCAAATAGTTATTGAAGCGTTAAGAGAACGGAAAATAAGTATTATTAAAGTTAAACTAATAGAATAATTATGATTTACAGTGTAGCAAGTGAATCAAAAACCTCAGGAAAAGGCAGTAGCAGCAGCCCGGACGGCTGGCGTAGCGGCAGTGGTCCAGACACCTAGGCTGCTAATGCAGCCCCACAGCGTGTCGCGGGTTTGATCCCGACGGCCTTTGCTGCCTGTCACTCCCCATCTCTTCCCCCATTTCCTGTCAATCTACTGTGCTATGAAATAAAGGCCAAAAAGAATAAATAAAAAATGTCATATCTAAAAAGAAAAAGAAACGGCAGCAGCAAACACAGCTTTCTACAGAGGCACCACAGAGAGCATCCTCCTGACTGGTTGCTTCACGGCCTGGTATGGCCTCATTGCAGAGGGTTGTGCGGACAGCCGAACGCATCAGCAGGTGTGCTCCCCCCGCCACCCCCCCCCCCCCCCCCCCATCCAAGCCCTGTACGATGAACGCTGTGTTCTGCAAAGCTCGAGGAATCATGAAGGATTCAAGCCATCCCAACCGCTGTCTGGAGGCCACTGGAAATAAAAAAAGCGTATTTTCCCGAACAATCGGTTACATGAAGGAACTGATAAAGAACCAGAGAGTATCAGGGAAAAGGAAAACGCCAGCCCCGCCCGGCGCCCGCACCTTTGCCCTCTTCTCGCATTATTAATTTAGACCCGAGTTAAAAACATTCACTTTGAAAGAATATATATTCAAAGATTTGCGCCACATTATTAGGATTTTTCAAAAATAGCAGACCTACAAGCTCGTAGCACGCCACTCGGTGGCGCGCTACAAGCTTGTAGATCTGCTATTTTTCAATAGCTAAATTATAACATAATGTTTAAAACACCAAAAGGGGTTCCCGCCCAAAATGGGTTAAGCTCGAATTGCACGTCTCTAAACATTTTTGTTGTATATTTATGGAACACATAGCTTACTGTGAAGTTGTTCACAATATAAAGTTCACCTAACTTTGCTGCTACAAGGAAAACATCATACATAATAATATGATATGACAATAACGATCTTGTTCCGCTCTTTGTTTTTGCTCTATTTTTGCACTCTATATTCTACCCCTTATGTTTTCTGGGTTTTGCTGTGTTGGCTGTTTTGATGTTATATTATATATTTGCTGCTGCAATGTCTGAAGGAAGCCAAACAAAAATAAGTTTTACTCTTAAGTACCAATGAAGTTAGTTGAACCTTTGAACCTTGAACACAATGTGTTTGTTTTAAATCAACTGAGAGTTTGTTCCATGGACCGTGTGGATAAGAACGGAACTCTGCATCTCCACATTTTACTTCTGACTCTGGGTTCGAAAAGCTAATTGGATTTGGTTTCCTAAACCATTGATATGAGTGCTTTATAAACAAACTGTCACTTCTCTGACAGACACAGACACTTGTTGAGTGTAAAGATCCCAGAACTGGGGTGGTGATGATGGTGATGATGATGATGATCATCCACTTTCTTCAGTTTCTTGTGAGGACTTGCGTGCTCAACCAACTTGAGTTTTATTTATAGGGAGACCTGTAAAGACGCCGTTAAATTAGTCGAGCCTATCGAAGATAAATGCACATGATGGAATAATTGATAATTGATTTCCTGCATTCTGGTGATTGGATGATGGAGCATGTCAATAATACCCTTGGGGCTATTAATGCCTGGAAAGTAATAACGTATTGTTGCAAATAATTTAGCATATAAGACAGAAGCTTCTCTCTCTCTCTCTCTCTCTCTCTCTCTCTCTCTCTCTCTCTCTCTCTCTCTCTCTCTCTCTCTCTCTCTCTCTCTCTCTCTCTCTCTCTCTCTCTCTCTCTCTCTCTCTCTCTCTCTCTCTCTCTCTCTCTGTCTGTCTGGTGCACAAACATGCATGCACGTTGAACTTGTCACAGGTGCGCGCATTTGTTACAAATGGCGTTAATCACATCTATTTTATTATTATTATTATTTTTTATTCTTTATTTACCCAGGGAAGTAGCTGAGCACAGGTGCTCATTTTCAGCAACGCCCTGCACATAGAAACACACACACACACACACACACACACACACACACACACACACACACACACACACACACACACACACACACTAAAACCTGGGAGCTGACCAGTACAACCACAGTCTTATACTGTTGGCCACTAAGCAGCTCCAGGGGGAGCAGTTGGGGGTTCAGCGGTGTTGGGTGAGTGATGATGACCAATCACTTCCCCGACCAGATTTGTCCTGCCCGTCCGGGGAATAGAACCGGCAACCTTTCGGCAACAAGGACGCTCCTCTAACCCTTAGGCCACCGCTGCCGTGCACGTGTCACAACCGCACTCAGTCTGTCCCTGAATGTGTCTCATTTCTGTGTACATGCAGCGCGCGATAGACGCGTGGAATGTGTTATCATGTTTATAGCATGTTGTTGTTAATCAGACAACATGGGCTTTAACTGAATGTCATCTGTTTGTGTGTGTGTGCGTGTGCGCGTGTGTGTGTGTGTGTCATCATAGGGATGGAGTGTGGATCGTGCAACGTCGGGTTACACACACTCCATCTCTCTGTCGCTGTCACCCCTTCTCTCCATATCTCTCTCTCTCTCTCCCCCTCTCTCTCTCTCTCTCTCTCTCTCTCTCTCTCTCTCTCCATCTCTCTGTCTATGAGTGTGCGTGAATGTAGGAGCTGTGTGTGGAAGAGACATTAGTCTTTATAATAAACTGCACCAATGACACCTATACATCATCTTCATCACCACAATGTTGGCATAACAACGAGGTGCTGGAAAATAGACTTTTTTACAAGCATGGATTATGGAGTCTGAGACAGGAGTGTTATGATTAACAAACGGCAGACCCCATATGATGGATAGACAGCTGGAGCATTTGCTAATAGAGCGTCTCGGTCCCGCCCCCTCGAGAGACCCGGAAAATAATTCCCCGTTCATTTTCCTAATAGACTTTGCAAAAAGTTTTTATTTAAAGACGTTTACGCTGCGGACAAAGCCAACTCTTGTCGTGACAAATCATGACAACAAACACAATGTTTTGGGCCGAACAAATAATTAGAAGAAAAGTCACTTTTTGTTGTTTTTCTTCTTTGTTTGGTCCCCTCCCCCCCCCCGCTATTCATTTCAATAGAAGTTGCTCAGTGGCGTTTTGGCCCATTCCCCAGATGATTTGCTTCCCTGTTCTTCCCCTGTATTTGAACCCGCATTCACACATTAGGACAACAGCGTCACTCAGCGCAATGACAGATTTGTTAAAATGGGAACGTCTGGCAATGTTCCCGGAGCTGAGTATTAACCAGTGTTCCGGACTCTATTCTTTTTCTCGTATGACCGTTTGTCCAGCAACCTGCAGGGCTACAGTGGATTGTGCACGCACTATAGAGGGTATGCCCGTTACATCATCATCATACCCGGAAGTTATGTGGGAACGCCTACCGAGTGGCAGAGAAACAACGTTCTGGCCTCGACAGCCCCACACATCCAAACAGAAACGTCCTATCTGATTGCATTAAACGACATTAAACTAACTTTGCCACTCGATTTGCCGCTCACTTTATGCACGCGCGTACCCTCAATTACCTCTATGGAAGAAAAACACCCCATCAGACGTGTTTAGAACAGTGTTTTCTGTGTTCTTAACGCATTCTGGGCGGGAACCCCTGTTGGTGTTTATAGCATTATGTTATGCTTTATCTATTTAAAAATAGCAGATCTACAAGCTCATAGTGCGGCACCGAGTGCCGCGCTATGAGCTTGTAGGTCTGCTATTTTTTGGAAAGTTGTGAAAATGTGGCGCAAATCTTTGAATATATATTCATTCAGAGCGAACGTTTTTAACTCAAATCTTTGCTTCGTGGGGAGGTCCCTGGAACAACATATTTTCAGATGGGGGGTCGGCGGCCAATTACATATATTTTTGGGGGTCCTTGACATGAAAATGTTTGAGCACCACTGACATAGAAACATAGGGTTTTTCAGAAAACTTTGAGGATTTAGAAGACATTTTGTAGAATCGTCCTCAGGTCTAAATGTGTTACATTTCCATAATGCTTATCAGACGTTTCCATCTGGAGGTTTATGTGCAGTTTTCTCTCGCCTCCGTCCTTCCCGTGTGCCGCGCCATGCGGGCATGCGGCGCTGCGGCCGCCGCCGGGGTCAGCGGCTGAAATTGTGTGCGCGACCTTTTGCGCACGGCAGCAACAATGGGGAGGCTGGCTTTGTAGGTATACAGAGGCACTTGGGGAGATACAGACACACTGGGATTGTGTGGACAGAGACTAATAAACATCATTATCGTCTCTCTGACAGGTGAGTCGCTGCGCCGTTTGGTGGTGACCCCAATTTTGTCGGGAGTCTCGCACTGTGACGCACGCACAGCCTGGCGCCCGGGCCACAGGGGGTAATGCAGTCAACGGAAACGGAATGTGTGTGTGTGTGTGTGTGTGTGTGTGTGTGTGTGTGTGTGTGTGTGTGTGTGTGTGTGTGTGTGTGTGTGTGTGTGTGTGTGTGTGTGTGTGTGTGTGTGTGTGTGTGTGTGTGTGTGTGTGTGTGTGTGTGTGTGTGTGTGTGTGTGTGTGTGTCCCCTAATGCACGTTTGTGTGTGAGTTATTATCCCATTGAGACCTGAGACCAGATTCTACAAATGTCTTCTAAATCTTTTCTGAAATAAATATTTCTATATCAGTAGTTCTCAAACTATTTCATGTCAAGGACCCCAAAAATGATCTGTATTCGACCGCCGACCCCCATCCGAAAATGTTTTGTACCAGGGACCCCCCTCCCATGAAGCAAAGCAAAATGTTCGCTGTGAAAGAATATATATAGCAAAGATTTGAGACACATTTTTACGATTTCTCCAAAATGCCACCGAATGCCACGTTATGAGCTTGTAGATGTGCTAGTTTTTCAACAGCTAAAGTTTAAACTAATGGTTAACGTGATTAAAAACTACGGCGACACGGATGCGTTCCAGGTCTCGATGCGTTATTTGTGTGTATGTGCGTCTGCGTATATGAGCTGACTCAGTAATCTCACCACCAGCCGGCCGCGGCTGAAACCGTCAGCATCTTTCTTCTTCCCCAGCAAAGTTTTTCAACTGTGCCACTGCCAGATTTAACACATTTAGACCTATACGTTCGATTCTACAACATGTCTTCTATATCCTGACAGTTTTCTGAGAAACCTCTGTTTCTATGTCGTTCTCAAACATTTTCATGTCAAGGACCCGAAAAATGATATGTAATTGGCCCCCATCTGAAAATATGTTGTTCCAGGGACCCCCGCAGAAGCAAAGATTTGAGTTAAAAACGTTCTGAAAGAATATATACTCAAAAGATTTGCGCCACATTTTCACGATTTTTCAAAAAATAGCAGACCTACAAGCTCATAGCGCGGCACTCGGTGCCCCGCTATGAGCTTGTAGATCTGCTATTTTTCAATAGCTAAAGCATAACATAATGCTTAAAACATCAAAAGGGGTGCCCGCACAGAAGGGGTTAAACTGTGTGTCGAACATTAGTGTAGCAGCCCACGCACTTAGAATACAGATTTGTTTTTGAGTGCGGGCCAAATGGCCTCCATATTTTATGAGCCTTCGCTCTACCAACGCACGCACCGTCTTGAGACTAATTATCACGGTCGCACTCAAACACAAAGCTCGTTTATTATTTGCGTTGACATCACATTTGTTTTGTTTTGGCCCCGGCCTATACAGTATATGTGGCAGAGGGACTTTGTGGCAAAACAAAGCCCGGAAAATCCAGGGACTTGACATAACATTAAACCATTCAGGACGGGAACCCCTTTTGGTGTTTTAAGCATTATGTTATACTTTAGCTATTGAAAAATAGCAGATCTACAAGCTCATCGCGCCGCACTACGAGCTTGTAGATCTGCTATTTTTGAAAAATCTTGAAAATGAGGGCCAATCTTTGAATATACTTTCAGAGCGAACGTTTTTGTCTAAAATCTGTGCTTCTGGGGGGGTCCCTGGAACAACATATTTTCAGATGGGGGTCGGCGGCCAATTACATATAATTTTGGGGGTCCTTGACATGAAAATGTTCCATATAATAACAACATAGAAACATAGGGGTTTTCAGAAAACTGTCAGGATTTAGAAGACTTTGTAGAATCGTTCTCAGGTGGAAACGGGTTAACTCGGACGGCGTGTGACTCTTTCCTCCAGGTATACGATAAGCGCGGCGCCGTACCGTGGTAAAGGTCGTCCGCATGCCTGCGCGGTGCGATGGAGAGAAGAAAAAAATATGTCCCCGCGGTGCTCTGTCTCTGTGGAGAAGGCATGTGCTTCCTCTGCTTGCGGGGGAGATGAGCTAGTATAGTAACAACGTCCAATAGTCACACTTTATTCCTGGGAAGTTCTTCGCCTCTCTCTCTCTCTCTCTCTCTCTCTCTCTCTCTCTCTCTCTCTCTCTCTCTCTCGGCCGGCCCTGACCTAGAAATGCCTTACCACGTTCTCTGCGTTCTACTTATAGGGTTAGTGACTGTGTGTGTGTGTGTGTGTGTGCGCGTGTGTGTGTGCGTGTGTGCGTGCGTGTGTGTGTGTGTGTGTGTGTGTGTGTGTGTGTGTGTGTGTGTGTGTGTGTGTGTGTGCGCGTGTGCGTGTGTGCTAATATGACAATACTTTACCCCTGCTTGAGTATTGAATGAATGAACTACTCTCTGTGTGTGTGTGTGTGTGTGTGTGTGCGTGGCGTGCGCGCGTTAATATGACAATACTTTACCCCTGCTTGAGTATTGAATGAATGAACTACTCTCTCTGTGTGTGTGTGTGTGTGTGTGTGTGTGTGTGCATGGCGTGCGCGCGTTAATATGACAATACTTTACCCCTGCTTGCGTATTGAATGAATGAGTACTCTCTGACACCAGCTAGCTGAATTCACATTACAAGGCTATTAGTGAAACCCCACATAATGATGTTATGTCTAGAATGTTGTCGTACAACGTCAAGAAGGAATTGAGTGTCCTGTGGCTTATTCATGTTCTTCAGATTTCATAAATGTAATGTTTTATTGGATTATTTTACTGTAAGAATACTACATTTCAATATAAAGTATATGCCGTATATATACTACGGCTGTCAATCTTCCTCTATAATCCAATACAAATGCTGTATGCCTTTATTTGTTTTATGCTCAAATTCTATTCCAACACTTTGTACCTCGGCAATCGTAAAAAAACAGTATCTCAGCAACACAAATAATACATTTAACCCATTTAGGCCTGAAAAATTCTTCTAAATCCTGACCGTTTTCTGAAATACCTTTTGTTTCTGTATCAGTGGTGCTCAATATTTCATGTCAAGGACCCCAAAAATGACATGTAATTGGCCGCCGACCCCCCCCCCATCTGAAAATATGTTGTTCCAGGGACCAGCAGAAGCACAGATTTGAGTTAAAACATTAGCTGTGAAAGAATATATATTCAAAGATTTGCGCCACATTTTCACGATTTTTCAAAAATAGCAGACCTACAAGCTCGTAGCGCGCCACCGAGTGGCGCGCTACGAGCTTGTAGATCTGCTATTTTTCAATAGCTAAATTATAACATAATGTTTAAAACACCAAAAGGGGTTCCCGCCCAACATGGGTTAACGCCCCGGCAAATGAAATGGTAGTCCTGCTCGGGGTTTCCAGACAGCGTTGGGAGGCAGTTTGCTGAGAACATGGCAGATGCTGCTGGTATCGCCCCTGTGGGTACGAAGCCATTCTGTGAATCACTGAAGGTCACTATAGCTCGTGTTTCCGTTTCTTTGCACCCAGATAAACAGTGTGTCCTCAGGCAGGAGTTCTAGCAGCACCACCATCCATCCGCAGCAACCATTTTTTTCTTGTCCAGGTTTGATATTATATTATGTTGAGTTCCTTTCTCTCCACAAGGTCACACCCCTGGGAGACTTCCAGTCTGTGCCATGATTGTCAGGTCAGGGAGCTGGATGTGAGGTTCCCCTCTGCCCACTGCCCTCTCTCTGCCCTCTCTCTGCCCTCTCTCTGCCCCCCTGCCTTCCATCCTGCCCTCCTTTGGATAACAAGCTTGGCAACAACAAATGTATTTACATTTGGGCCGTCAAAAATGTAAAAAACAGTCTTTAGGTTGAAGTTGTTTAGCTGAAAATACCTCTGTATTCTAGCATACCTCTACACTACTCTGTCACTCCTTTTTTCTTTCTTCTCTAGATTTGGCTTTTGGGGCTTTTTATGCCTTTATTGCTGGCTGATTTGTTGGCTGATAGGGATGCTCCGATCAGGTTTTTTGGGACTGATACCGATCACCGATTGTTTTTCTCATGATTGGCCAATACCGATAGGTCCGACTCCGATACCGATACTGATCTTGTGAAATTATGCAAATTTTAATATTTCCAAAATGATTATATGTCAAAACCCACGTCAAAACGGTTCTGTGTGTGGGGAGGAAGGGGAGAATGAACAAAAATGCAAAATGATGTTCTACTATATATCTGATTGACATTTATACCACTTAAATGGTGTAAAAGATCAGTTTCTCCAGATAGGGTAAATTGCCGATCACAGATAGGGTAAATGCAGATTACCGATCAGAGTGAATATCGGCCGATCACCGATCGCTGGCCGATTATCGGAGCATCTCTACTATGTTCCCATTGCACTTTTGAATTGATATATTGTTCTGTTCTGACATTTTTTATATAATACTTTTCCTTCCTTTTATTTCTTGCTTTCATCTTTTTATCTAATACTTTTCCTTCCTTTTATTTCTTGCTTTCATCTATCTTCCTATCCTGTTCTTTTTGCCTCAATGTATGTTTTTATGCTCTGTGATGTGAAGCACTTCGGTTCGACCTCGGTCGTTGGAAATGTGCTATACAAATAAAGTTTGATTAGATTTGAAGAGACTATGGGCAGTATTATGCGTGTCTTAAGTACCAGGTCTTATTACTTAACTTAAGACCTGGACGCGTGATCATTCCATTTGGCTATTCTGAGTGTCCAAACAGCATTGACCACGCCTCCAGGTCTTAAGTTAAGTAATAAGACCTGGTACTTAAGACACGCATAATACTGCCCTATGACTAAAACTAAAATCTAAATTTGCTGCCAAAAACAACACTGCTGTGCAGTCCTTTCACCGGTAGTCACATGGACAGTGGATCACATGGACAGTGGAGTAATGATGATCACATGGACAGTGAAGTAATGATGATCACATGGACAGTGGCTGAACTTTATTCTGCTTGGTTGGTCATCCAGAGGATACTTTTCTTCAGTCAATTCCCACTGTCCGTTCAGTGTGGGACCATTACAAAGCCAACACTAGCTGCAGCAGGAGTCCAGTGATCTTCTGCAAACAGTAATGGCTCATAAATTGGCCTGCCAAACAACCTTGGAAACTAAAAGGTTTTGGCAGCCTTCAGAGCTCATGTTGTCACCGTTATTTTCTATTAATTATTTATCCCTTTTTGACCTGAGATCGTTGTATCCTGGAAGGATTTATGTTTTATTTTGTTCCCCCCCAGTAGAAAACAACAACAACAGCAGTGTGGACGTTTGGGCCCGGGAGCCTTCCTCAGCGTGAATCTAGATAGTACTGCGTAGGTGTCACTTATAAAGAGGACCTGGGTGCCATGCACAAAGCGGTCCGGGTGCACCACGACTTATATCTGTTTACCTCATACAATACTGTTACATCATTATTTTCTATTACGTAGTTTTTTCAACAGGAAGCTTGGTATTATTTAACAGTTCTACTGCTTGTCACGCGTTACCCGCATTTTAATCAAATATTCTACGCTGCCGAGATTGTTTTATTACCTTTAGAGCATACACTGAAGTATTTGGGCTTTTGATCCGTGAAAATCCGGCGAGAAAAGGTTCGTCCGTTTGTTATGAACGATCGCACCACCCGCCATCGTGGTGCACCACAAGACCGCACCACAAGACCCTCCTCCATGAGGTGTTGTACCCCGTTCACTTGCATTGGCCTCAATTTCCCAGAAGCCCTAGCAGCCCACAGCATGTGTTGATTTCCGGTTTCGTCATCATAACATGAAGGTCTCGTCTCCAGCTCCGCGGCAAAGAGTTTCTTTTTAATTATTAAAATACAGCGAATTAAACGCATTAAACAAATAGCGGGAATGTCGTATTCCGCGCGGTGGAACCCTGGATTAAACAATTAGCGGCCGTCAAACTGTTAAGACAAGAAACAGTAAGAACCTTCAACATACTAGCGTGTTGTTTTTTCCAGGGGATGTATCAAGCTGCACCACGCTACAGAAACAGGAGATGGGCTCCTGCCCTATCTTAACGCCAGAGATTATGTGTATCAATTTGCGTGTTTCGGACAAAATATAATAGTTTACAATTCTAAACAACAGAAGTGTAGGCGGAGATGGGCTTACATGGATTACATTACAGTATGGGGAGTTGGTTTCTTGATATGAAACAAGAATCCAGGGAAAAATCTATTTTGAGTCTGACCTACAGTATGGGTCAAGTTAAAGGTCAAAATGTAAGCCACCCATGAGGCTGATTCATTTGAATAACATCCAGGAATTGAATTCCTTGGCCTACTGTCAGCACACACGAGAACTAATATGGTGTGCAGAGTACTAGTCTGAGAGATTAGCCACAGACCCATAAACACACGTGAAGGCAATAAGGCATGCACGCAGTGCCACGCACGGACGCACGCCGTCTGGGAATTAGTTAGATGGTTAGATCCCTGACTCCCCCTGGCATCATGTTAAAGTGTCCTTGAGCAAGAGACACCCACCAGAAGCACTAAGTGCTCCGTGTGAGCAGCAGGTTGAGGCCATGCATGACTGCCTTCACGGCTGCTGCCGTGTGAACGGATATGAAAGGCTCCTTGGATAGAAAGGTGCGTTTTTGACGCTGCATCTCAAGGAGCTCGACATCCTCCAGTAAAAAAAAAGAAGAAGAAATCACACCCGTGTGAAGTGAGGGGCACTCTTATCACTCATTCATACATCATCATCATACTCATCCCGGACAATCACAATTTGCGTCCTCAATTTTCTGCCCTCACTTTTTATCCTCAATATGTACTTTGCTCAGCCAATCAAATCATCACTATGGGGTGATCAGCCAATCAAATCATCACTATGGGGTGATCAGCCAATCAAATCATCACTATGGGGTGATCAGCCAATCAAATCATCACTATGGGGTGATCAGCCAAACAAATCATTGCTAAAATTCACACAAACACATGCGTAATTTAATTTTATTTAATTTTATTTCTTTTTTTAGCGGCGATAGTCCCTCCTATGTCCAGCTGCTGGTGTATATACGTATGTGCACAGTGCACAAACTTTGTTCTACACAAACATTACATCACATTGACAATGAATGGACAATTTTGAGTGTTCGTGTAAACACAAACATTACGTAACACAAACATTGAAGACGAAGGTGAGGACGCAGATTCTGATTGGCCGGAATGAGATGATGTAAGATGATAAGGACAATTTGTTAGGACAATTTTGAAAGAAACACATACAGACCCTCTTCTAGATGTCTTGCCTCCTATACAGATTATACGGCCTGTGTGTGTGTGTGTGTGCGTGGTACGTGTGGTACGTGTGTGTGTGTGTGTGTGTGTGTAGATAGATGATATAAAAATGTCCAGGATCCACTTGGCTCTGACATGACAGCTATTAGACTCTTGTTGAGTGGTGCAACCACTCCCTTACGGAGCTATGTGTGTGGGTGGCTGGGTGGCTGTGTCTGAGCACGAAAACAGCATGGTTGTTTTTCACCACCTGCGCAACCTAACACACACACAAACACACACGCACATATTAACTGTATATATGATGATTTCGGGTGTGCCAGTACAGTACAGTACAGTACAGTACAGTACAGTACAGTACAGTATAGGGTACAGTAGAGGGACCCCCACACAGTAACTGTCATTTCTCAACCTTTTCGGACGCGAGGCGGCTCGCCGGAACCGTGCTGGCACCCTGCGTCTGGAACTTCCGCTTTGTTTTAATAAAGCGTTACGTAAAGAATGACCTTGCATTTTAACTTTTGGTGTTTCTGGACGGTGAGGATCACAGGAAGGGTTCGATGTCTATCTCCAGGGCGGAGCAGGGGAGGGTCAGCTCGAAGCGGGTGATAACGTCCGGATGGAGGACCCCGAGGAAGCCGATGCTCTTCCCGCGCGCAAAGATCTCCGCAGAGCGGCCGGGGAAAAAGGTGGGATTGTCCGCGGCCTGGATGTGGTAGCCTTCGTCTCCCCGCGCTCGCTCCACCTCCAGCAGCTGCATGACGCGCTCCAGGAGGCCGAGGATGAGCTCGAAGGCCGAGCTCTTGTAGTAGAGGGCACACAGACGCCGGCTGTTTCTGGCCCCGACGTCCTTGCTCCCGTCCTTGAGCACCACGTCGGAGATCTCGAACAGCCTGAGCGGCAGGGGCATCTGCCTGTTGGCCGCCACGGTCTTCAGTAGGCCAGGGAGCAGGGTGGTACGTGCCACCTGGAACTCGGCCGTCTTGGGGTTGGCGATGTGAACGGTCTCGGAGGAGACGGCCCTGCCGAGCTTGTCCGCGACGTCTTCTCGGGAGCACAGGGCGAAGGTGAGGGCCTCCGTGTACCCGGCGGCAGCCAGCTCCTGTCTCAACAGCTCCGTCAGCTTATTCAGGGCAAACTGATTGGCTACGGTGTAGGTGCGCGGCGTGGTGCGCGCGACGTTGTTGAAGCCGTAGGCTACGGCGGCGTCCTCCATGATGTCACAGGCGTGGATGACATCGGGACGCGTGGGGGGGATCTCCACCTCGATTTCGTCCCCGACCCCCGTGACCTGGGATCTCAGACACATCCTGGTCAGAAGCTGGGCGATGCTCTCCGTAGATTCACTGATGCCAACCTTGCGGTTGATGTAGTCGGCGGAGAGTCTCTGCTTCCTGTAGGTCAGTTCGGGGTACTTGCAGGGTCCGGGCACACCGACGCCATCTGGGTACACCACCTCGGCCTCCTCCACCGTGTAAGGCGGCGAACAGTACTCGCTGAACATGGTCACCATTATGTCCAGGACGACCTTGGCCTTGGCGAGGTCTGTGGCCGTGCACTCGATGAAGACGTTCCGGGTCTTCAGGGAGATTTTGGAATGGTCCCCGTTGACGATGGGAGGCATGGACAGGACCACGCCGTTGCTGTCGTAGATGACCGGGTACAGCGGCTTGTCTTCGATGATGTGAAGGTAGTGCTTCAGGTGGCCGTCCGTCTTATAGAGGCTCACAAGTTCGGTGGCGGTGTACTCTCTGGTCTGGTTGAGGGCTCTGAAGCGGATGTCTCCGGGGGGCTTGGCCGTGAAGGTGAAGGGGCCTGAGACGGTGTCGAGGTCGTGCGTTCCGATGGCGACCAACGCCCTCTTCCTGCAGATGTTCTGGTGGAGCTTCTCCTGCAGCTCCATGAAGCTGTCGTATCGCTCCTGGGTGAAGGAGATGTTCCTCAGTACGGCCGCCACGGCGTGGGGTCTCACCGCAGCCGTCTCCCGGGTGACGACCAGCCTCTGGGGGGGCTCCCCATTGGCCGGGGCCACGCGCCTGTAGCGAGGGGCCTCCATCTTGTCCTTGAGGACCTGCAGTCCGCGGACGAGGCCCTCCACACACAGCAGGTCGTAGCGGTTGGCCGGCACGTCGATCTTGTACAGCGCGGCGTCGGACGCGCCCAGCGCCTTCTTGGACCCGCCCTGCTCGCGGCTTATCAGCTCCTTCTCGGAGGTGATCTCGTCCAGCTCCAGGCCGAACTCGAAGCACAGCTCGTCGAACTCCTCATCTGTGAATCTCCTTCCCAGCGCCTGGAACAAAAGATCCCTCTTTACGCTGACGACTGGCATGAATGCTGTTAACGTCCTCGTCACTTTGGAAAACCAACGGTGTAAGAAATCAGTCATTTATGGTCGTAAAAGAGGGCATGCCATATATGGGCATATATTGATGACATCAGCGACAGTATCTTCTTCTATCTTCTATATATCTATAAATGCACCGAGTCTCTGTCCGTCTGTATGTACGTGTGTAATCCACGTAATTCGAGAACCATTCGCCGACTTCATATTTTCGACAGGCGCGTTCCACCCCACCACAGGGGGTGCAGTACCCGGTGTCGAGTCGGTCGGACCCACGGTTGTCCAGAACCGCCCCAAAAAGGCCTCTGCCCGGGCTCTGGACAGGGCCCCTGCCCAGGGTCCATAGATGAAGCTGGCCTGTTCTGACATCATTCTGACGTCTGCATAGACTCCATATTTGGGCATGCCTGATATACATATCTTGCAGTCACAGATTCTACTTTTCTACTTTTGTCACCATTGTCTTATTGTCTTTGCGTGTAGCCACTCAAAGTATAACGTGACGCATGCGATATGGCACATGTCAGCAGAGACAAAAGCCTGCACAGAGACATATCTCTTCATCTGTGCTTGCATAAACACGTGTGTGTGTGTGTGTGTGTGTGTGTGTGTGTGTGTGTGTGTGTGTGTGTGTGTGTGTGTGTGTGTGTGTGTGTGTGTGTGTGTGTGTGTGTGTGTGTGTGTGTGTGTGTGTGTGTGTGTGTGTGTGTGTGTGTGCGTGTGTGCGTGTGTGCGCGCACACACATTCTATCTAACTATTTTACATAACTTAAAACCATCGCCCCCCCCACCACCACACACAAATGTACTTTCAGGGAAAACAACTGGAGATCAAAGCGATTATTTACTGTGTGTGTGCGTGTTCGTGTTCGTGTGCGTGCGTGTGCGCGTGTGCGTGCGTGCACATGCGTGCGTGCGTGCATCTGGTGGTATGACACATTTTGGTAAAGCGACAGCGTGTTCCTGACAGATTTGACATGCTGCTGTTCCTGTCGTGTTCCGTCACAGCACTGCTGCCTCTACCTGCTGTGGAGTCCAGTGGTTCTGCTGGTTCTGTGGAGACCAGTGGTTCTGCTGGTTCTGTGGAGACCAGTGGTTCTGCTGCCTCCGTGGAGACCAGTGGTTCTGCTGGTTCTGTGGAGACCGGTGGTTCTGCTGGTTCTGTGGAGACCAGTGGTTCTGCTGGTTCTGTGGAGACCAGTGGTTCTGCTGGTTCTGTGGAGACCAGTGGTTCTGCTGGTTCTGTGGAGACCAGTGGTTCTGCTGGTTCTGTGGAGACCAGTGGTTCTGTGGAGACCAGTGGTTCTGCTGGTTCTGTGGAGACCAGTGGTTCTGCTGGTTCTGTGGAGACCAGTGGTTCTGCTGGTTCTGTGGAGACCAGTGGTTCTGCTGGTTCTGTGGAGACCAGTGGTTCTGCTGGTTCTGTGGAGACCAGTGGTTCTGCTGGTTCTGTGGAGACCAGTGGTTCTGTGGAGACCAGTGGTTCTGCTGGTTCTGTGGAGACCAGTGGTTCTGTTGCCTCTAGTGGAGACCAGTGGTTCTGTGGAGACCAGTGGTTCTGCTGGTTCTGTGGAGACCAGTGGTTCTGCTGGTTCTGTGGAGACCAGTGGTTCTGCTGGTTCTGTGGAGACCAGTGGTTCTGTGGAGACCAGTGGTTCTGCTGGTTCTGTGGAGACCAGTGGTTCTGTGGAGACCAGTGGTTCTGCTGGTTCTGTGGAGACCAGTGGTTCTGCTGGTTCTGTGGAGACCAGTGGTTCTGCTGGTTCTGTGGAGACCAGTGGTTCTGTGGAGACCAGTGGGTTCTGCTGGTTCTGTGGAGACCAGTGGTTCTGCTGCCTCTGTGGAGACCAGTGGTTCTGCTGGTTCTGTGGAGACCAGTGGTTCTGTGGAGACCAGTGGTTCTGCTGGTTCTGTGGAGACCAGTGGTTCTGCTGGTTCTGTGGAGACCAGTGGTTCTGTGGAGACCAGTGGTTCTGCTGGTTCTGTGGAGACCAGTGGTTCTGCTGGCTCTGTGGAGACCAGTGGTTCTGCTGGTTCTGTGGAGACCAGTGGTTCTGCTGGTTCTGTGGAGACCAGTGGTTCTGCTGTGGAGACCAGTGGTTCTGCTGTGGAGACCAGTGGTTCTGCTGGTTCTGTGGAGACCAGTGGTTCTGCTGTGGAGACCAGTGGTTCTGCTGGTTCTGTGGAGACCAGTGGTTCTGTTTTTTGACACTGAAAGTAGGCCACGGACCCCCATTAGAAAATATATGCCAGGGACCCCCATTAGAAAATATATGCCATGTGGGACCCCCATTAGAAAATATATGCCATGTGGGACCCCCATTAGAAAATATATGCCATGAGGGACCCCCATTAGAAAATATATGCCATGAGGGACCCCCATTAGAAAATATATGCCAGGGACCCCCATAAGAGAAGATGTTTACATGCAGCTCTAGCAGTGACCCTCAACCTCCTTTATTTTCAAGGACCCCCCAGTTTGACATGCATTAGGCTAGGCATTTGATGGCATTTATATGTCTGGGCCACCAATTTATATGGTAAAATCAATGTACTCTGAGAGTGTACAAATGGAACCAAATGGTTCAATCTGAGAAATGGTCCACTTCTCAGAATGAAAATGTTCATGTCAGGTACACCCTGACATGAACATTTTCATTCTGAGAGTCACTGCCTCTAATATTGCAGGCCTTGTCGAAGACATTTTTACACTCAGATTGCTCCTGAAACAATCGATTATTTACGTGATTGGAGAAAATCCCATCATTTCACATGCATCTCATTGCGGTTGACGACTATAAGCCCAGCTTGCCATATAGAAAGATCATTATACAAAAGATCCTATGTGTTTTCTTCTGCTGTTTGCATCGCGATACATTTTTTTGATTAAAACGATTTAAATTGTCACCAGTTTGAATCGATTTGAATCGATTTACGCTAACTCGTTACATCGTCTAGTTGTAGTGTGTGTGTGTGTGTGTGTGTGTGTGTGTGTGTGTGTGTCCGCTTGTACTGTATGTGTCTACTGTATGCATGTTACTGTTAGTGTGTTGCGTCTGTGTGTACAGTATGTACGTCGATGCTTTGTACTTGTTGCCACGTTGCTTTGTGTTTGTGTGTGTGCGTGCGTGCGTGCGTGTGCATCCGGGAGCCTCTTTATTTCAAGAGCTAATAATGTGCATAAATGCGAAAGGAGGAAATAAATTGAGTATCCAAGTTGATTTGCATCCTTAATCGTGTATTTCCAGAACTCGACTAACTTACTGCGAATCCATTATCTGCACTTTCAGCACCACGGATAGCTCCACGTATAAAGAATTCAAACAATTCCCTTAACTCATAATTAATAGACTGCAATAAGGATACTTTTCCCCGTGTTGTTTTTCTTGTTATTTATGCACGGCCCGATAAGAGCAGTTATAGCCCTAAATAATTGCTTACAGAGATTATTTTAATTATGCGTATTTGCCTTAATTAGTCGACTCTGGAATGACGTGCGTACAGCCCGCAGGATCTAAGTGCAATTAATACAGCTGGGTGAAAAACTTAAGCTGTGTGTGTGTGTGTGTGTGTGTGTGTGTGTGTGTGTGTGTGTGTGTGTGTGTGTGTGTGTGTGTGTGTGTGTGTGTGTGTGTGTGTGTGTGTGTGTGTGTGTGTGTGTGTGTGTGTGTGTGTGTGTGTGTGTGTGTGTGTGTGCGTGCGCGCCTCCTTTTGTGGGAGCCACTCACTCCATTCACAGCTGCACTGTAGAAAGTGCCAGACCAAAGCCGCCACAGAAAGAAAGGGGGGGGGGGGGGGAGTCTCAGCGCACCACCGCTCCACCATGTGAAGATGGAGAAGGGGAGAGATTAGAAAGAGACGAGGGAGGAAGGGTGGGGGGGGGGGGGTGGGGGGCATGCGAGGAGAGGAGAGGCGAGGAGAGGAGAGGAGAGGAGAGGAGAGGGGAGGGGAGTGGGATATAGTGCCCAGATATACAGCTTGAAGGCTTTTTTAGTACGTCTTCTTGTGTGTAGGAGATGAAGAGAAAGAAAGTGCAGTCGATGAATGCATTGTGTGTGTGTGCACGTGTGTGCGCGCGCGCGTGTGTGTGTGTGTGCGTGCACATACCGGTACCATACTATCCATGAGCATGGAGATGGATGGTATTCAAGGACTCCATGTACCCTGAATTAATTTCCTTTTTACTTTTCAAAACTATTCATAGTTTGCTTTTACACAATTCTAATCATGGTCTATTGTGTGTGTGCTCGCTCGCTCGTGTGTGTGTGTGCTCGTGTGTGTGCTTGTGTGTTACTGTGTTGTATATGCTTTACAGTATTTCAAAATGTTCTGACTTGTGAGTAAATGTGTACTTTGCATGATGTACACACCCCATGTGCACCCCCCACGGCTTATACACATTATACATGTGTGTGTGTGTGTGTGTGTGTGTGTGTGTGTGTGTGTGTGTGTGTGTGTGTGTGTGTGTGTGTGTGTGTGTGTGTGTGTGTGTGTGTGTGTGTGTGTGTGTGTGTGTGTGTGTGTGTGTGTGTGAGAGAGAGTGGCAGGGATCCCCATGGGGATTGTATTTCGGTCGTTCAGGCCCGTCAGATAACAGGCCGCCATGCTCGTCACATCTATTATTGAGGGGACGGGGAAATTGATCGGCGCTAACAGTGCCTGTTACCCTGTCTCCATCAAGCAGCGCTGCATGGAGTCCCCTCTCTCCTCCCCATCCATCCCTCCCTCCCTAACAGTGCCTGTTACCCTGTCTCCATCAAGCAGCGCTGCATGGAGTCCCCTCTCTCCTCCCCATCCATCCCTCCCTCCCTAACAGTGCCTGTTACCCTGTCTCCATCAAGCACCGCTGCATGGAGTCCCCTCTCTCCTCCTCATCCATCCCTCCCTCCCTAACAGTGCCTGTTACCCTGTCTCCATCAAGCACCGCTGCATGGGTCCCCCTCTCTCCTCCCCATCCATCCTAACAGTGCCTGTTACCCTGTCTCCATCAAGCACCGCTGCATGGAGTCCCCTCTCTCCTCCTCATCCATCCCTCCCTCCCTAACAGTGCCTGTTACCCTGTCTCCATCAAGCACCGCTGCATGGGTCCCCCTCTCTCCTCCCCATCCATCCTGTTACCCTGTCTCCAACTCTCCATCAAGCACCGCTGCATGGGTCCCCCTCTCTCCTCCCCATCCATCCTAACAGTGCCTGTTACCCTGTCTCCATCAAGCACCGCTGCATGGGTGGGTCCCCCTCTCTCCTCCCCATCCATCCTGTTACCCTGTCTCCATCAAGCACCGCTGCATGGGTGGGTCCACCGTCCCCCTCTCTCCTCCCCATCCATCCTGTTACCCTGTCTCCATCAAGCACCACTGCATGAGTCCCCCTCTCTCCTCCCCATCCATCCTGTTACCCTGTCTCCATCAAGCATGGGTTCCCCTCTCTCCTCCCCATCCATCCTGTTACCCTGTCTCCATCAAGCACCGCTGCATGGGTCCCCCTCTCTCCTCCCCATCCATCCTGTTACCCTGTCTCCATCAAGCACCGCTGCATGGGTCCCCCTCTCTCCTCCCCATCCATCCTGTTACCCTGTCTCCATCAAGCACCGCTGCATGGGTCCCCCTCTCTCCTCCCCATCCATCCTGTTACCCTGTCTCCATCAAGCACCGCTGCATGGGTCCCCCTCTCTCCTCCCCATCCATCCTGTTACCCTGTCTCCATCAAGCACCACTGCATGGGTCCCCCTCTCTCCTCCCCATCCATCCTGTTACCCTGTCTCCATCAAGCACCGCTGCATGGGTCCCCCTCTCTCCTCCCCATCCATCCTGTTACCCTGTCTCCATCAAGCACCGCTGCATGGAGTCCCCCTCTCTCCTCCCCATCCATCCTGTTACCCTGTCTCCATCAAGCACCGCTGCATGGGTCCCCCTCTCTCCTCCCCATCCATCCTGTTACCCTGTCTCCATCAAGCACCGCTGCATGGGTCCCCCTCTCTCCTCCCCATCCATCCTGTTACCCTGTCTCCATCAAGCACCGCTGCATGGGTCCCCCTCTCTCCTCCCCATCCATCCTGTTACCCTGTCTCCATCAAGCACCGCTGCATGGGTCCCCCTCTCTCCTCCCCATCCATCCTGTTACCCTGTCTCCATCAAGCACCGCTGCATGGGTCCCCCTCTCTCCTCCCCATCCATCCCTCCCTCCCTAACAGTGCCTGTTACCCTGTCTCCATCAAGCACCGCTGCATGGGTCCCCCTCTCTCCTCCCCATCCATCCTGTTACCCTGTCTCCATCAAGCACCGCTGCATGGAGTCCCCTCTCTCCTCCCCATCCATCCTGTTACCCTGTCTCCATCAAGCACCGCTGCATGGGTCCCCCTCTCTCCTCCCCATCCATCCTGTTACCCTGTCTCCATCAAGCACCGCTGCATGGGTCCCCCTCTCTCCTCCCCATCCATCCCTCCCTTTAGTCCTCGCGGCCCTCCCCTCATGACATTCGTTCCCCACTGTCCCAACCCTCTGTCATTTGTCCTCACTGTCCCAAGTTCCCAACTCTCTGTCATTTGTCCTCACTGTCCCAAGTTCCCAACTTTCTGTCATTTGTCCTCACTGTCCCAACCCTCTGTCATTTGGCCCCAGCACTGTCCCTCCCTCTGTCGTTCGTCCTCCATAGCTGTCCTCTCGCCGTTGGACTCCATTGTTTTTTTCCCCTTATTTTGTCCCCCCCCCCCCATGTGTTTTCCATTTGTCGGATGTCTCTTTAATTCGTCCTTTCTCTGTTTTGTCAGCCCTGGTGTGTCCTCAATTAACTCTTTTTCACTTTGTTTTATCACCGCGCCCCGCCCGCCCGCCCCCCACCCCCTCCTATAGCTCCTATCACCCCCCCCCCCCCCCCCCCCCACCCACCCCCTCCTATAGCCTTGGACCAAGACTGTCAGAGATTATTAGGTAGTTGAAGCAACGAGGGTTTTCAGGACGGCTCCACGAGGCGTTAGTACAGCTGCTATGACGCCGTCGCCGCAGCACTCAAACTCGTTAAGCAAACAGCCGTCGGCGACGGGTTCCCACGCCTGTTTGTCTCCCACGGTGACGTGTCTATATAGTTGTCGCTTCTCTGAAGGGCCAGAGCTTCTCTGAAGGGCCAGAGCTTCTCTGAAGGGCCAGAGCTCACGGCACAGCTTGCATTCCACATGATCTGCATGGTAAGATTCTTACTTTTGGACAGTTTGTGAACTGTTCAGTGAATTCGTTTAGACTAAAGTGTAATTAGCAGAGCTCATACATACAAACAAACGCGTCCAAAGTACTAAAATCACTCGCCTATTCGTGACGTTGTAGTCACTATGGAAGGGAAGGTTCTGCCGTAGTAGGAAGGGCTGCGACGGCAAGCAGGTTTATCTATATCGAGCACTGATCCATTTCCGGTTGCCGGGGCGGACTGCCGTAGCCGTCGTTGCTTAAAGTCCCTATGATTTTTTTGTTCGATGCTGACGTTTGTGTCTTGGCCTCTTCCCCCCCAAATAGTGGTTGGAATACAGTGTTGAATGCCTGTAATTATCCATTACTGTACAAATTATAAATTATAAAGAGCTTATCCTAAAGCCACGGATGTTATCCCACCATAGAGGCACTTTAATATTTCATAGTGTTTAATAGTGTTTTACTCCCGGCCGTCTGTGCCATTGAGCTGTATTATTATAATGTTTTTCCCCCTCCCATGTGAGTTATTCATAAACATACATACATATACATATGCAGTGCTTACCCCTCAGCTGAATATAGGAGGGGCTAGCGCGCATCAAAAATATAATTAAAATAAAAATACTTAGACGTAGACATTTGTAAAATAATATTAGCATTAGTGATATCAGCAGTATAGCAATGGTAGAACATGAGCTGTATTATCGGTCTGTGCATGCAGCACTCGTACTGTATGTAAACAAGGACATTCAGGCACACATTAGGAGTCATATTAGAGAGAGATAGATAGATAGATACTTTATTGATCCTGAGGGAAATTCAGATGGTCCCACAGCTCATACAGGCATACAATAAGGTTAAAATACAGCACAAAAAGGGGGGGCATGGCTAAAAAATATATAATATGAATAAGCATAAAAAGGTGTCACTAGATATTGGACATATATTCAAACAAACATAAATAACTAAAAGCTATAGAGACAATAGTCCTGTTCATAAGCCTAGCGGCTGGCTGTGTAGTTTAAGAGCCTGCTTGCTGTTGGTACAAAAGTGTTCTTGAATGGTTTGTTCTTATACGTCAAAGAACGGAACAGATCCTTGAGATGCCTTTTCTGGTCTGCCAAGATTTTGTGGAGAGGATGACTCACATTGTCCATTATGGCCCGCATCTTATTTTGTGTGCCTCTCTCCACAACAGACTCCAGTGAGTCTGGCCTCTCCCCCAGTACTGAGCCAGCCTTCTTCACCAAAGAAACAAGAGAATCGTTGG
>NC_136806.1:10034428-10068276 GCF_951216825.1 Electrona antarctica
TATATGGAGGCCTGTGCTAACTATAGCCATTTAGCGGTGGATGAATTAACCACTTAACGTTTCACACAAATTGCTAAAAAGTGCTGATCTACAAGCAGACAACACATTGCATCACGCAACATGTTGTGAGCTTGTAGATCGCCTATTACTACGTGTGTGTGACACTGTAGTTAGTATGACAAGCAGTGCATTCATTTTTTTCACGGGGGGAAAAAGAAATAAATATATATATATATATAAATATGTTTCTGCCCGACAGCAACAACCTGCTTATTATTTGCTCTTCTCCTTCTCCCTTTCATTTACCTCCCCTCTCTCTCTGTGTGTGTGTGTGTGTGTGTGTGTGTGTGTGTGTGTGTGTGTGTGTGTGTGTGTGTGTGTGTGTGTGTGTGTGTGTGTGTGTGTGTGTGTGTGTGTGTGTGTGTGTGTGTGTGTGTGTGTGTGTGTGTGTGTGTGTGTGTGTGTGTGTGTGTGTGTGTGTGTGTGTGTGTGTGTGTGTGTGTGTGTGTGTGTGTGTGTGTGTGTGTGTGTGTGTGTGTGTGTGTGTGTGTGTGTGTGTGTGTGTGTGTGTGTGTGTGTGGTTGGTTCCCATCCTCCTCCCCGGGTCCACGGCGGTATGAGTTAGCCTATTATAAATGTATTCACGGTGCCAGCACCCCTCTCCCCCCCGCCCCGTGCACATCTAACAAAGCCTTGGTATTTTGGAGAGGGAGGTTGAAGAGAATAAGAAAGGCAGGTCTTTCAAACAACTGGGGGTTTGGGGCGTTTGGTTGAGTCAGCACAGGTTTGTGAACCATTACAGGAAAACCAGATTACACAGCCCTCAAAGGGCCCGTCTTTGTTTTTTGTTTTTTTTCTGTCTTTGCTGGAACACTGGAAGCTGACGGTTGTTCAACGTTGGTAGGACGAGGGAGCTGAACAAGGTCCCCGACTGCATAGTGTTATACTGTACTAAAACAATACACGTTATTGCGACTGTAGGTCTCAGATTACTATGAAAACCTGCAAAACCTGTCAGTCGAGCCATCCTTTACACCCCCCATATATGGCCGTCAGTCCGTGACGCCTCGTGACACATCACGCCACCATATATGGCCGTCAGTCCGTGACGTTTCGTGACACGTCACGCCACCACATATGGCCGTCAGTCCGTGACGCCTCGTGACACGTCACACCACCACATATGCTCGTCAGTCCATCACGCCTTGTGATGCGCTCCATATATGGCCCCTAATGGCCGTCTCCATGTATGAAGATCACGACACTGACCTCATCAAACCCTGGATAGCCATACATGGAGAAGACTGGATCATTACCTATAGATCTGCATATATGGAGCCGGCCAGCAACTCTACATCTGACATCAAACCCTTATATCTCCATATATGGAGATATATTCTCTGTTCCCGGTTCTGACATTCCATATGTTGTCCTTCCGGACCCGTCCTTCCTCTTCGATGTCTCCTTTTTAACTGATTCATGTCCATTCAAACTCTAGACGGGCCTGCCGTTATTAGTGCAGCCGCGCCCGTCAGCCGGCGAAAACTAGAGTTCTCAACAGGCCCGAAAATTAAGGCCATGGACCCCCATTTGATACGATCTTTTTTTTTTTTTGTCAATGTAGTTATAATTAAGCTTAATCTGTAACTGTATATATATTTTTTTAAATGCTATCTTTTGAGTTTTCATTATACAATACTATACGCTGGTTCTTTTCAATCTTGAAAAGGCCAGAAAAAACTAAAACTAATACAAACTAAACTAAAACAAAGCTATATGCAGTAGCCTTGAAACAGCTGCAAATATTGCTATTTCAGCCAATTTATCCATGTGTTTGTCTCTCTGTTGGCTGTTCAGTTTATCCTTCTCCTTGGAGATAACAGATGTAACGCTCTCAATGATGACAGTCAATTAATTACTTGTTCCCAGCTGTGAATGTGTCTGTCGCTATAGTGTCCATAAACATCGCACGCACGCACACACGCACGCACGCACGCACGCACGCGCACGCGCACGCGCACGCACACAAATCCAGTGATTAGTATGCAGTACATATGTGCATTTGAATGTATAGCCTACTGTATTTCAGTGGTTTTCAACCACCGGAGAGGCGAAGACCACCAGTGGTCCTTGAGGGGGTTCCAGGTGGTCCCCATGCAGCTAAATGATGGAGAGTTGAGCAACTAAATGGACCCTCATAGTTCTTTAACAATAAATGTTTCAATAAATGTTTCATTTTACGCTCTCAAGAGTTGCATTATTGTTAAACATCTGCATTGCATAATTTACAAGTCTACGCAATTTGAGAATGTAGAAGAATTGTTATTTTTGATCAACGTATTGCCAGTTATCTCTCCTAATGGTACCAACATCAATGCAGCATGAAATGGTGGACAAAATCGTATTCAACAACTTAATATTCTTACCTTTTGGGTCTGAGGCTAAATCTCATCAAATGGTGGTCCATGGCTCGAAGGCCTAATAAATAATGGACCATGACATGAAACGGGTTGAAAACCACTGCTGTATTTGATTTGTTTTTCCACTGTGAACGTGCGTCATACTCAAAACACTCTCAGAATTAGTACACGTAGCCTATATTCTAGTATGACGTGTAGAGCTGGGACATGGTAATATATCTCTTTTCAATAGCTCTGAGCCTCTGACGCACATCATACGTACGTACTGTACTACTGTCTGTCATCATAGATAACATGATGTGTCGCCGGTTGATGCTTATCATATAGATCGTTAGAGTTGAGCCTACTTAACCCATTTTGGGCGGGAACTCCTTTTGGTGTTTTAAGCATTATTTTTTTACTTTAGCTATTGAAAAATATCAGATCTACAAGCTTGTAGGTCTGATATTTTTGAAAAATTTTGAAAATGTGGTGCAAATCTTGAAAACATATTCTTTCAAACGTACGTTTTAAACTAAAATCGTTGCTTCTGGGGGGTCCCTGGAACAACATATTTTCAGATGTGGGTCAGCGGCCAACAATTACATATATTTTTGGGGGTCCTTGACATGAAAATGTTTGAGAACGACTGACATAGAAACATGTTTTTTTTTCAGAAAACTGTCAGGATTTAGAAGACATTTGTAGAATCGTCCTCGGGTCTAAATTACTTAAGGGGGCAGGGGGGGTAGTGCAGTCGGTAGCGCTGTCGCCTCACAGCTAGAAGGTGCTGGATTGGATTCCCGCTGGGGACGCTGTGGGCGTGTTAAGCTGTGTCATGTCTATATTATTATTGATGTGTTCAACAACACAGCCATGCAAAATAACATTGACAGCTATGAGCTGACAAAAGCTTGCCCTGCATATACGTAGCAACGATTGCTAAAGTATTTGGATTGGACAATCACTTTTTGGGGTGGGGTTTAGCGATGGCCGAATTGACACTGGGTGAAAAAATGCGTTGCAAAATCGTGCCATAACAATGTATTAAAAGAAAAATAGTTGAGCCTACTTCATATTCCCCTCTCTCTCTCTCTCTCTCTCTCTCTCTCTCTCTCTATCTCTCTCTCTCTCTCTCTCTCTCTCTCTCTCTCTCTCTCTCTCTCACTCCCTCCCTCCCTCCCTCTCTCACTCGTGCTTGTGTGAGTTTCCACACACGTCACATGACTCTGCCCGTGTCGGGGGTCCATGGCGACTGCACTGGCGTTCGTACACCCATGTGTCATTGTCAGTCAGTCGGTGCAGCGTATCTGATGGAGAGGGACCCCCTGCAGTGAGTCAGGAGACTTGCGGTGGGGGGGGGGGGGGGGGGGGGGTTCTTTTGAAATGCTAATCCGGGGAATACTGTGTAAGCCTAATACCACCACCCAGCCTGTGTTAGTGTGTATCTCTAGTGCAGGTTTAGTATTCTGAATGTGTCTCCTCTCCTCTTCAACTCCACTCTCTCTTTCACATCACTTCATTTCTCCCTGATTCCGTCTCCGAAGGTCTAAGTCAAATAAATTGCACACTTCACCACAGTGCATAACTCATATACTGTGTATACAGTATATACGTATATATATATATTCCTTTTGGTTGCTAATGCATGCTACTCAGCACCCTCGTCATGTTTGTTAGCATGCAGAGCGCTCGACCCTCTTTCAATGTGATTCTCCTTGAGCTGCCAAAGCTACAGCCTCCCCACCAACGTTCTGGCTGCTGTCGGCTGAGCACAGCCAGTGGCTGATGTGCAACAACCAATCACATGTAGCAGAATGAGGCCATTTAAATGGAAGGAAGTGATTGATTCCAAGTGTGCATGTGTGTGTGTGTGTGCGTGCGTGCGTGGGTGGGTTGTGCGTTTCTGTGTGCAACATGCACCATGGAGAGAGAGAGAGAGTTCAGACAATCTGTTTGCATGTCTGTGTTTCTGCAAGTGTGCATCTATCTTCCCACGGGTTGTGAATACCTTCCTGCCTGCCTGCCTGCGTGCGTGCGTGCGTGCATGCGTGCGTGCGTGCGTGCGTGCGTGCGTGCGTGTGTGCGTGCGTGCGTGCGTGCAAACCACGCAACTGTTCCACAATCTTAGATTGCTAGTTGCTACATACAATCTCTAATTGCAGCTTTTTAAAATATGTCGTCTGTTTGTAATTTCCGTTTCACAGAAATTGACTTTACAATATCTTTAAAATATATTTTTTGACTTTCTATTTCTGCTAGTCGGCGTCAAGCCAGAAAGGCTTTGACTAATTAGATTTTCCGGAAAAAAGCACTTATTTGCGTCAGTGCGAAGGCGAAGCATGACATCCGCTTTATTTTCGGCACTTCCGACGTTGCAGATTGTTTTCAGACGGAAGAGGTTTTCGACACAGCCTGTCTCAACTTAGACTAGTCAAGGGTGTTGATTGTCAGGGGGGAAAGTACTGCACTGTAGAATTACTCCGTTACAAGTAAAAGTCCGGAATTCAAAATGTACTTGAGTAAGTAGATTTAGTAAACTAAAATCGCATGACATTTAGTCGACTAAAACTAGACTAACACTAAAACATTCCAGGTTTCTAGAATGTGACTGAAACGAAATGGGAAAAAAAAAACACAAATGAAAGGAAAACTATTCAAAAGACTATGACTAAAACTAAAATAAAATGTTGCTGCCAAAAACAACACTGGTCTGTTCTCATGTGTGTGTGTGTGTATGTCTGTACCTCTACAGGTATCCTGCGTACGGCGGTGCTGTGCTCATGTGTGTGTGTGTCTGTACCTCTACAGGTATCCTGCGTACGGCGGTGCTGTGCTCATGTGTGTGTGTGTGTGTCTGTACCTCTACAGGTATCCTGCGCACGGCAGTGCCCGACATGGACAGAGAGACCCAGGACGAGTATCACGTGGTCCTCCAGGCCAAGGACATGGGGGGCCATCTGGGGGGTCTCTCGGGGACCACCACGGTGACCGTCAGGCTGTCGGACGTCAACGACAACCCGCCACGCTTCACGCAGAGTGAGTTAAGCATGCAGAGACATATGTGTGACTGAGGGACTGCCATTGGATTTTTTTGAATTTTCGTTTTTTCACGTCATATGGAAGCAGGGAATCATAGCTTCAAATTGACATATTGGTTGTTCAGTTTGACCCACCAGTTTTGGAGATATGGCTTATAGAGTAATGTCTTGCAGAAAACAACGAGTTGAGAAAACAGGCTTGAAAAGGTTCACTTCTGTGGTCTCTAACATTACACCTAGCTACATGTTTATTTATTTCATACTTACTTTCATACTCATTTAACACATTTTGGGCAAGGAACCCCTTTTGGTGTTTTAAGCGTTACGTTAAACTTTAGCTATTGAAAAATAGCAGATCTACAAGCTCATAGCGCGCCACCGAGTGGCGCGCTACGAGCTTGTAGGTCTGCTATTTTTGAAAAGTTGTGAAAATGTGGTGCAAATCTTTGAATATATATGGCATATGAAAGCAGGGAATCATAGCTTCAAATTGACATATTGGTTGTTCAGTTTGACCCACCAGTTTTGGAGATATGGCTTATAGAGTAATGTCTTGCAGAAAACAACGAGTTGAGAAAACAGGCTTGAAAGGTTCACGTCTGTGGTCTCTAACCTGCTACATGTTCTTCTGTGGTCTCTAACCTGCTACATGTTTATTTATTCTGTGGTCTCTAACCTGCTACATGTTTATTTATTCTGTGGTCTCTAACCTGCTACATGTTTATTTATTCTGTGGTCTCTAACCTGCTACATGTTTATTTATTCTGTGGTCTCTAACCTGCTACATGTTTATTTATTCTGTGGTCTCTAACCTGCTACATGTTTATTTATTCTGTGGTCTCTAACCTGCTACATGTTTATTTATTCTGTGGTCTCTAACCTGCTACATGTTTATTTATTCTGTGGTCTCTAACCTGCTACATGTTTATTTATTCTGTGGTCTCTAACCTGCTACATGTTTATTTATTCTGTGGTCTCTAACCTGCTACATGTTTATTGAAAGGTTCACTTCTGTGGTCTCTAACCTGCTACATGTTTATTGAAAGGTTCACTTCTGTGGTCTCTAACCTGCTACATGTTTATTTATTTCATACTTACATGTCGATTTCACGTTCACATTACACTTATTTCAGAGTCTGCCTGTGCTACTAAAGTTTTTCTCCTCTGGTGAAAAGCTGGAGGTTGCGCGATGGCAGGCTCTCAGTCAAATCAGGTCACATGTATATGGTGTGTTCGGAAATTCGCACTGAGCGCACTGTTTATCCGAACGCACCCATAGAGGCACTACCACTGTTTATCCCAACGCACCCATAGAGGCACTACCACTGTTTATCCCAACGCACCCATAGAGGCACTACCACTGTTTATCTGAACGCACCCATAGAGGCACTACCACTGTTTATCCCAACGCACCCATAGAGGCACAACCACTGTTTATCTGAACGCACCCATAGAGGCACTACCACTGTTTATCCCAACGCACCCATAGAGGCACTACCACTGTTTATCTGAACGCACCCATAGAGACACTACCACTGTTTATCCCAACGCACCCATAGAGGCACTACCACTGTTTATCTGAACGCACCCATAGAGGCACTACCACTGTTTATCCCAACGCACCCATAGAGGCACTACCACTGTTTATCCCAACGCACCCATAGAGGCACTACCACTGTTTATCCCAACGCACCCATAGAGGCACTACCACTGTTTATCCCAACGCACCCATAGAGGCACTACCACTGTTTATCTGAACGCACCCATAGAGGCACTACCACTGTTTATCCCAACACACCCATAGAGGCACTACCACTGTTTATCCCAACACACCCATAGAGGCACTACCACTGTTTATCTGAACGCACCCATAGAGGCACTACCACTGTTTATCTGAACGCACCCATAGAGGCACTACCACTGTTTATCTGAACGCACCCATAGAGGCACTACCACTGTTTATCTGAACGCACCCATAGAGGCACTACCACTGTTTATCTGAACGCACCCATAGAGGCACTACCACTGTTTATCTGAACGCACCCATAGAGGCACTACCACTGTTTATCTGAACGCACCCATAGAGGCACTACCACTGTTTATCTGAACGCACCCATAGAGGCACTACCACTGTTTATCCCAACGCACCCATAGAGGCACTACCACTGTTTATCTGAACGCACCCATAGAGGCACTACCACTGTTTATCCCAACGCACCCATAGAGGCACTACCACTGTTTATCTGAACGCACCCATAGAGGCACTACCACTGTTTATCCCAACGCACCCATAGAGGCACTACCACTGTTTATCCCAACACACCCATAGAGGCACTACCACTGTTTATCCCAACGCACCCATAGAGGCACTACCACTGTTTATCCCAACGCACCCATAGAGGCACTACCACTGTTTATCCCAACGCACCCATAGAGGCACTACCACTGTTTATCCCAACGCACCCATAGAGGCACTACCACTGTTTATCTGAACGCACCCATAGAGGCACTACCACTGTTTATCCCAACGCACCCATAGAGGCACAACCACTGTTTATCTGAACGCACCCATAGAGGCACTACCACTGTTTATCCCAACGCACCCATAGAGGCACTACCACTGTTTATCTGAACGCACCCATAGAGACACTACCACTGTTTATCCCAACGCACCCATAGAGGCACTACCACTGTTTATCTGAACGCACCCATAGAGGCACTACCACTGTTTATCCCAACGCACCCATAGAGGCACTACCACTGTTTATCCCAACGCACCCATAGAGGCACTACCACTGTTTATCCCAACGCACCCATAGAGGCACTACCACTGTTTATCCCAACGCACCCATAGAGGCACTACCACTGTTTATCTGAACGCACCCATAGAGGCACTACCACTGTTTATCCCAACACACCCATAGAGGCACTACCACTGTTTATCCCAACACACCCATAGAGGCACTACCACTGTTTATCTGAACGCACCCATAGAGGCACTACCACTGTTTATCTGAACGCACCCATAGAGGCACTACCACTGTTTATCTGAACGCACCCATAGAGGCACTACCACTGTTTATCTGAACGCACCCATAGAGGCACTACCACTGTTTATCTGAACGCACCCATAGAGGCACTACCACTGTTTATCTGAACGCACCCATAGAGACACTACCACTGTTTATCTGAACGCACCCATAGAGGCACTACCACTGTTTATCTGAACGCACCCATAGAGGCACTACCACTGTTTATCCCAACGCACCCATAGAGGCACTACCACTGTTTATCTGAACGCACCCATAGAGGCACTACCACTGTTTATCCCAACGCACCCATAGAGGCACTACCACTGTTTATCCCAACGCACCCATAGAGGCACTACCACTGTTTATCCCAACGCACCCATAGAGGCACTACCACTGTTTATCCCAACGCACCCATAGAGGCACTACCACTGTTTATCCCAACGCACCCATAGAGGCACTACCACTGTTTATCCCAACGCACCCATAGAGGCACTACCACTGTTTATCCCAACGCACCCATAGAGGCACTACCACTGTTTATCCCAACGCACCCATAGAGGCACTACCACTGTTTATCCCAACGCACCCATAGAGGCACTACCACTGTTTATCCCAACGCACCCATAGAGGCACTACCACTGTTTATCCCAACGCACCCATAGAGGCACTACCACTGTTTATCTGAACGCACCCATAGAGGCACTACCACTGTTTATCCCAACGCACCCATAGAGGCACTACCACTGTTTATCTGAACGCACCCATAGAGGCACTACCACTGTTTATCCCAACGCACCCATAGAGACACTACCACTGTTTATCTGAACGCACCCATAGAGGCACTACCACTGTTTATCCCAACGCACCCATAGAGGCACTACCACTGTTTATCTGAACGCACCCATAGAGGCACTACCACTGTTTATCCCAACGCACCCATAGAGGCACTACCACTGTTTATCCCAACGCACCCATAGAGGCACTACCACTGTTTATCCCAACGCACCCATAGAGGCACTACCACTGTTTATCCCAACGCACCCATAGAGGCACTACCACTGTTTATCCCAACGCACCCATAGAGGCACTACCACTGTTTATCCCAACGCACCCATAGAGGCACTACCACTGTTTATCTGAACGCACCCATAGAGACACTACCACTGTTTATCTGAACGCACCCATAGAGGCACTACCACTGTTTATCCCAACGCACCCATAGAGGCACTACCACTGTTTATCTGAACGCACCCATAGAGACACTACCACTGTTTATCTGAACGCACCCATAGAGGCACTACCACTGTTTATCTGAACGCACCCATAGAGACACTACCACTGTTTATCTGAACGCACCCATAGAGGCACTACCACTGTTTATCTGAACGCACCCATAGAGACACTACCACTGTTTATCTGAACGCACCCATAGAGGCACTACCACTGTTTATCCCAACGCACCCATAGAGGCACTACCACTGTTTATGCCAACGCACCCATAGAGGCACTACCACTGTTTATCTGAACGCACCCATAGAGGCACTACCACTGTTTATCTGAACGCACCCATAGAGGCACTACCACTGTTTATCCCAACGCACCCATAGAGGCACTACCACTGTTTATCTGAACGCACCCATAGAGGCACTACCACTGTTTATCTGAACGCACCCATAGAGGCACTACCACTGTTTATCTGAACGCACCCATAGAGGCACTACCACTGTTTATCTGAACGCACCCATAGAGGCACTACCACTGTTTATCTGAACGCACCCATAGAGGCACTACCACTGTTTATCTGAACGCACCCATAGAGGCACTACCACTGTTTATCCCAACGCACCCATAGAGGCACTACCACTGTTTATCCCAACGCACCCATAGAGGCACTACCACTGTTTATCTGAACGCACCCATAGAGGCACTACCACTGTTTATCTGAACGCACCCATAGAGGCACTACCACTGTTTATCTGAACGCACCCATAGAGGCACTACCACTGTTTATCTGAACGCACCCATAGAGGCACTACCACTGTTTATCTGAACGCACCCATAGAGGCACTACCACTGTTTATCCCAACGCACCCATAGAGGCACTACCACTGTTTATCCCAACGCACCCATAGAGGCACTACCACTGTTTATCCCAACGCACCCATAGAGGCACTACCACTGTTTATCCCAACGCACCCATAGAGGCACTACCACTGTTTATCTGAACGCACCCATAGAGGCACTACCACTGTTTATCCCAACGCACCCATAGAGGCACTACCACTGTTTATCCCAACGCACCCATAGAGGCACTACCACTGTTTATCCCAACGCACCCATAGAGGCACTACCACTGTTTATCTGAACGCACCCATAGAGGCACTACCACTGTTTATCTGAACGCACCCATAGAGGCACTACCACTGTTTATCTGAACACACCCATAGAGGCACTACCACTGTTTATCTGAACGCACCCATAGAGGCACTACCACTGTTTATCTGAACGCACCCATAGAGGCACTACCACTGTTTATCCCAACGCACCCATAGAGGCACTACCACTGTTTATCTGAACGCACCCATAGAGACACTACCACTGTTTATCCCAACGCACCCATAGAGGCACTACCACTGTTTATCTGAACGCACCCATAGAGGCACTACCACTGTTTATCCCAACACACCCATAGAGGCACTACCACTGTTTATCTGAACGCACCCATAGAGGCACTACCACTGTTTATCTGAACGCACCCATAGAGGCACTACCACTGTTTATCTGAACGCACCCATAGAGGCACTACCACTGTTTATCTGAACACACCCATAGAGGCACTACCACTGTTTATCCCAACGCACCCATAGAGGCACTTCCACTGTTTATCTGAACGCACCCATAGAGGCACTACCACTGTTTATCCCAACGCACCCATAGAGGCACTTCCACTGTTTATCCCAACGCACCCATAGAGGCACTACCACTGTTTATCTGAACGCACCCATAGAGGCACTACCACTGTTTATCTGAACACACCCATAGAGACACTACCACTGTTTATCCCAACACACCCATAGAGGCACTACCACTGTTTATCTGAACGCACCCATAGAGGCACTACCACTGTTTATCTGAACGCACCCATAGAGGCACTACCACTGTTTATCTGAACGCACCCATAGAGGCACTACCACTGTTTATCTGAACACACCCATAGAGGCACTACCACTGTTTATCCCAACGCACCCATAGAGGCACTTCCACTGTTTATCTGAACGCACCCATAGAGGCACTACCACTGTTTATCCCAACGCACCCATAGAGGCACTACCACTGTTTATCTGAACGCACCCATAGAGGCACTTCCACTGTTTATCCCAACGCACCCATAGAGGCACTACCACTGTTTATCTGAACGCACCCATAGAGGCACTACCACTGTTTATCTGAACACACCCATAGAGGCACTACCACTGTTTATCCCAACGCACCCATAGAGGCACTACCACTGTTTATCTGAACGCACCCATAGAGGCACTACCACTGTTTATCCCAACGCACCCATAGAGGCACTACCACTGTTTATCTGAACACACCCATAGAGGCACTACCACTGTTTATCTGAACGCACCCATAGAGGCACTACCACTGTTTATCTGAACGCACCCATAGAGGCACTACCACTGTTTATCCCAACACACCCATAGAGGCACTACCACTGTTTATCCCAACACACCCATAGAGGCACTACCACTGTTTATCCCAACACACCCATAGAGGCACTACCACTGTTTATCCCAACACACCCATAGAGGCACTACCACTGTTTATCTGAACGCACCCATAGAGGCACTACCACTGTTTATCTGAACTCACCTATAGAGGCACTACCACTGTTTATCCCAACGCACCCATAGAGGCACTACCACTGTTTATCTGAACGCACCCATAGAGGCACTACCACTGTTTATCCCAACGCACCCATAGAGGCACTACCACTGTTTATCCCAACGCACCCATAGAGGCACTACCACTGTTTATCTGAACTCACCTATAGAGGCACTACCACTGTTTATCTGAACGCACCCATAGAGGCACTACCACTGTTTATCCCAACGCACCCATAGAGGCACTACCACTGTTTATCCCAACGCACCCATAGAGGCACTACCACTGTTTATCTGAACTCACCTATAGAGGCACTACCACTGTTTATCTGAACGCACCCATAGAGGCACTACCACTGTTTATCTGAACTCACCTATAGAGGCACTACCACTGTTTATCTGAACGCACCCATAGAGACACTACCACTGTTTATCCCAACGCACCCATAGAGGCACTACCACTGTTTATCCCAACGCACCCATAGAGGCACTACCACTGTTTATCCCAACGCACCCATAGAGGCACTACCACTGTTTATCTGAACGCACCCATAGAGACACTACCACTGTTTATCCCAACGCACCCATAGAGGCACTACCACTGTTTATCCCAACGCACCCATAGAGGCACTACCACTGTTTATCCCAACGCACCCATAGAGGCACTACCACTGTTTATCTGAACGCACCCATAGAGGCACTACCACTGTTTATCCGAACGCACCCATAGAGGCACTACCACTGTTTATCCCAACGCACCCATAGAGGCACTACCACTGTTTATCTGAACGCACCCATAGAGGCACTACCACTGTTTATCTGAACGCACCCATAGAGGCACTACCACTGTTTATCTGAACGCACCCATAGAGGCACTACCACTGTTTATCTGAACGCACCCATAGAGGCACTACCACTGTTTATCTGAACGCACCCATAGAGGCACTACCACTGTTTATCTGAACGCACCCATAGAGGCACTACCACTGTTTATCCCAACGCACCCATAGAGGCACTACCACTGTTTATCTGAACGCACCCATAGAGACACTACCACTGTTTATCCCAACGCACCCATAGAGACACTACCACTGTTTATCTGAACGCACCCATAGAGACACTACCACTGTTTATCTGAACGCACCCATAGAGACACTACCACTGTTTATCCCAACGCACCCATAGAGGCACTACCACTGTTTATCTGAACGCACCCATAGAGGCACTACCACTGTTTATCCCAACGCACCCATAGAGGCACTACCACTGTTTATCTGAACGCACCCATAGAGGCACTACCACTGTTTATCTGAACGCACCCATAGAGGCACTACCACTGTTTATCCCAACGCACCCATAGAGGCACTACCACTGTTTATCTGAACGCACCCATAGAGGCACTACCACTGTTTATCCCAACGCACCCATAGAGACACTACCACTGTTTATCTGAACGCACCCATAGAGGCACTACCACTGTTTATCTGAACGCACCCATAGAGACACTACCACTGTTTATCTGAACGCACCCATAGAGGCACTACCACTTTGTATAAGTAGGCTACTTATACACGAACGGCACGCATAGCCATTCATGTGTAAGTACCACTTCCACCGTGTATACATGAAAGTATGACATTACTTCCATCGACGCACAGGCCAACAGATGATGTTGTATACGTTGATTACACAGCTGTGTGTAGGCAGGCACGCATATGGTCCTTTATGTACCGTATACACGCACGCACACACACACACACACACGCATGCACACACATGTACGCACGCCACGCACACGCACAGTAGTGCTGTGCATAAACTCGCCAGACCACCGGGTCAGATGTTGTTTTGCAAATAGCTGCTAGCGATGACTTGCACCTCTTTGGGAGTGCCAGATGGCTAGAGTTCACTGCGCTGACGCAGCGAGGCTGAGATGTCAAACCAGGTAAAGAACGCAACATTTCACTTTCAAACACTTCCACCGTGTTTATCCCATTCTGGGTGGGAACCCCTTTTGGTGTTAGCATTATGTTATGCTTTAGCTATTGAAAAATAGCAGATCTACAAGCTCATAGCGCGCCACCGAGTGGCGCACTATGAGCTTGTAGGTCTGCTATTTTTGAAAAATCGAAGAACGACTGACATAGAAACAGCTTTTTCAGAAAACTGTCAGGATGTAGAAGACATTTTTAGAATCTGATCTCGGGTCAAAATGGGTTATCTGCACTCCCGACCGAACCACTCGTTAAAGTGGAAAGCCCCTCTCATACTGCCGCACGGCACAATCCTCAGGGTCTAATTTAACTCATCTGCACACTCCGAGTTACAAACAAAAAACAAAAAACAAAAAAATAACGCTCTGGATTTTACCGTGTGGCCGATATGAAGAGTTAAAAAAAAGAGAAAAGAAGCATTTAGGAGTCGTTTTCGGAAACGCCACTCGAGCGAGAACATTAACATCATGAGCGGCCGGGGTGTACACAGCACAGCCATCCCTGTGAGCTGCGGGGAGGCACAACTCGTCCCATGTGTTCCTCCGAGCGCTGCCAAATGTTCCACGGCACACAGGTCTGCCTCCACAACGTGCCATATTGCAAGGAGGAGCGGGCAGGCGGACAGCACCGCCAGCAGAGCTGTGTCTGGACCAGTGCCCGCTCCGCTCAGCGCCTCAGACTGGTGCGAGGTGTGAATTTCAGTGGTCTGTTGAACGTGAGCAATGAACAATCAACAGATTTGCACCTCCTAATGTAAGTTATAGAGTGGGCGTGGGCCATCACTGGAAAAACTAAAAAAGGACATAATGTTCAATCTTGCGTGTGGGTCATTTAACCCATTTTGGGCGGGAACCCCTTTTGGTGTTTTAAACGTTACGTTAAACTTTAGCTATTGAAAAATAGCAGATCTACAAGCTCGTAGCGCGCCACCGAGTGGCGCGCTACGAGCTTGTAGGTCTGCTATTTTTGAAAAGTTGTGAAAATGTGGTGCAAATCTTTGAATATATATTTCAGAGCGAACTCAAATATTTGCTTCTGGGGGGAGGTCCCTGGAACAACATATTTTGAGATGGGTGGTCCGTGGCCCAACAGAGATAATACTGGGGGTCCTTGACATGAAAAAGGTTGAGCACAACTGACAATAGAAATATGGGTTTTTTCAGAAAACTATTAGGATTTAGAAGCCTTTTTTTTTAATCGACCAAAATCAGTCCAAAATGTGTTAACGATCCGTACCCTCACAGCGGCGTGAGACCTCCTCCCTTCATGCTGGCGTAATGCTTGTCGTCATGGCTACAGACACCACAACGTGGTGGCGTAATGCTTGTCGTCATGGCTATAGACACCACAACGTGCACTAAAAGCTTGCAGCAAATCCACAGCTTTGTTTCCTCGTCAGGTAAATTAACCCATTTTGATCAGATCAGATTCTAAAAATGTCTTCTACATCCTGACAGTTTTCTGAAAAATGTTTCTATGTCAGTCGTTCTTCGATTTTTCAAAAATAGCAGACCTACAAGCTCGTAGCGCGCCACTCGGTGGCGCGCTACGAGCTTGTAGATCTGCTATTTTTCAATAGCTCAAGCATAACATAATGCTAACACCAAAAGGGGTTCCCGCCCAAAATGGGTTAACCTAAAGTGACGGGCTATTTATTTTTAGGATTGGCCTTCACTCGGTTTGTTTGTGTCAGCAGCTGCACGACTATCAGTTAAATAATGAAGTCCCCTTTTAGCCTATAGTCATCCTTTCGCATAATTTGACCGACACGACATGTCGGTCAAATTAAGCGTGTTGAGCCAATTAAGTGAATGTCAAATGACATGTTTAACGGTGTCGTTACATGAAAGAGAGTCAGTGTTCATTCATCTTAGCTGGACATGGACATACTCATTATACTGTAGTTAACATGCAGCTACGAGAGCGGTGCCCGCTGGGCGCTGGCCTACTTGGAACGATGCAAGTTGGAAATGCATGCTCCACCCAGATATTATGTCTGTGTTCCTTTTATATGCCCATATATGGAGTTTTTCTCCATGCAGACGTCAGATTGATGTCAGAACAGGCCAGCTCTATAAATGGACACTGGGCAGGGGGCCCGGGCAGAGGCCTTTTTGGGGCGGTTCTGGACAACCGTGGTTCCGACCGACTCGACACCGGGCACTGCACCCCCTGTGGTGCTACTTATAGGGGCGACTGTGGCTCAAGAGGTAGAGCAGGTCGTCCAATGATCCATGGGTCGGCGGTTCGAATCCCGGCTCCTCCTGTCTACATGTCGAAGTGTCCTTGGGCAAGACACTGAACCCCAAATTGCTCCCGATGTGCTGGTTGGTACCTTGCATGGCTTCAAATGCACCATTTACCATTTACCATTTGTGGTGGGGTGGAACGCGTGTGTCGAATTTGAAGTCGGTGGGGCGAACGGTTCTCGAGTTACGCCGATTACAAACGTACAGACGTACTGTATGTACACACACACACACACACACACACACACACACACACACACACACACACACACACACACACACACACACACACACACACACACACACACAGAGAGACTTGGTGCATTTATAGTTTGATGGATTTTGTTGAATTCACGTCCCATTCTATTAGAGTGGATGATTACAGGTTGTCTCAAGGCCCTCTGCATATACGGCAGGTCACTCAGTTTCCCCTGCATGCGCCAGCAAACATTTGGTGACATCATGTCATCAGATGCTTGGGGTGGAAACATTTGGGTCTCTGATATATATTCTTTCACAGCGAACATTTTTGAACTCAAATCTCTGCTTCTTGGGGGGGGGGGGGTTTAGAAGACATGATCTGGTCCTCGGGTCTTAATGGATTAATCTGGGATGGATCAGATGAACCAACAGTGAACCATTGACGCGCGGCGCTGCGCGGCGTGTGATCCTGTTACGTGGAGGCCGTGCCACCAGTTAACAGTGATTGCTTTAGACGGTGATGTTTTGGCATGGAGGGGCCGGGAGGCATGGAGACCGAGCCAATCAGGATGCCAACGGCTGCTCTCGTTCTATCACAATGCCTGGCCGATATTAGCTCCCCCGCTGCTGACTCATCTGTGTGTGTGTGTGTGTGTGTGTGTGTGTGTGTGTGTGTGTGTGTGTGTGTGTGTGTGTGTGTGTGTGTGTGCGTGTGCGTGTGCGTGGGAGCGAACGATGCTTTGCTGCTGATCTGTCTGGCATCAAGTATTTGGGCATTTGCGTGTGCATGTGCATGTGTGCGTGTGTGCATGTGCAATTGTGCATGTGCAATTGTGCATGTGCAATTGTGCATGTGCATGCACGTGACTCGGACAGCATCGAAGGCAGCCAGCCACCCCAAGCCGCCACTCCGCTCCATTACACACCCGGGCTTTTAAAAATAACCCCCCTCCCCCCTCCCCTCAAACCCAGCGCTGTCGTCTTCCAAGGTCAACCATGTTTATTCCTTTCAGCGGAGGAGAGGAGAGGATTACGTCGGACCGGTTGACCCAGCTACATTTATAACCACGTTATTCGACCCGAGCGGATTGCAGCGTGCATTCATACTCCGTTCATGGTCACTGCCCGTTCACCACCATGCATGATTCCCGGGGAAGTGATTCCCATGTAAGTAGGTTTGTTGGGCGTGCACAGGTTATGAATGCTGTCGGGGGATTTCTTTGCATCCCCCAAGGAAGCTCACGGCAGAGCAGAAACTAGGCTACGGAGCAGAATACAGCCGCTGGGGGAGGTTTTGTTTGCTTAAAAATAAATAAGAGGCAACTGTTGGCTATTTCCAGATGCGTGGTTGGCAGGCCGACCTGCACTTTTTCCTCTGGGATTCGTGGTATGAAAACGGCGTTCGGCTGTGGTTCCAAAACCCATTGGGATGTTTATCTTTTTGATTATTTAGCGCTGTGATCTTTTCGGGTTTGGAACGCAAACAAACGCCTGTGAGTTAAAAGATCTGAATTTTTATTTTAAGGAATTTATTTCAGAACACATATAGACAACTTTTGAAGGTGAAACGTACTTTGAGTAACTCGACAAGTGTTTGAACATTTATTTCGTTAACAAAGCGATTGCTTTCTTGTGAAATACTTTAAAGTACTATAGTACTACAGCGCCGTTCTTGAAGTCGGCAACACTTAAGCCTGAATTATACTCACTTGCTCGCCGGCGTCGTGCACCCAAAATAGCCGATAGCTAACCCTAACTCGCACAGCTGTTGTGAGCTTGTAGATCACAACAGCTATTTATAGTGCACGTGCAACTACTATAAGCATAAATAATAAATAAATCAGGCTACACAGATGTGTGCCGTTTGAGACGTTCACATGTCCTGCCATCGGCACGTCAGTAGATTGTCAGTTCATTGTCAGAAACAGAACATCGTCAGTGAGAAAGGAGGAGGACATTTTGCCAAGGTGTTATATGTTAACTCTATTCAGATTCCCTGAATAGATAGAGTTCCTCTGATGGAAGCTTCTTCTTCTCAGTAGCAAAGCAGTAGAATACAACCTGAAGGGGAAACATGTATTTTCACAAAACCTTCAGGAAACGATCAGGAAAGTGTGAAGAGTCGGAATGACACATGTGTATATGAAGTATGAACACATCTGTATATGAACACATGTGTATATGAACACATGTGTATATGAACACATGTGTATATGAACACATGTGTATATGAACACATGTGTATATGAACACATGTGTATATGAACACATGTGTATATGAACACATGTGTATATGAACACATCTGTATATGAACACATGTGTATATGAACACATCTGTATATGAACACATGTGTATATGAACACATGTGTATATGAACACATGTGTATATGAACACATGTGTATATGAACACATGTGTATATGAACACATGTGTATATGAACACATCTGTATATGAACACATGTGTATATGAACACATCTGTATATGAACACATGTGTATATGAACACATGTGTTCATATACACATGTGTATATGAACACATGTGTATATGAACACATGTGTTCATATACAGATGTGTTCATATACACATGTGTTCATATACACATGTGTATATGAACACATGTGTATATGAACACATGTGTATATGAACACATGTGTTCATATACACATGTGTATATGAACACATGTGTATATGAACACATCTGTATATGAACACATGTGTTCATATACACATGTGTTCATATACACATGTGTATATGAACACATGTGTTCATATACACATGTGTATATGAACACATCTGTATATGAACACATGTGTATATGAACACATGTGTATATGAACACATCTGTATATGAACACATGTGTATATGAACACATGTGTATATGAACACATGTGTATATGAACACATCTGTATATGAACACATGTGTATATGAACACATGTGTATATGAACACATGTGTATATGAACACATCTGTATATGAACACATAGATGTCTTTATCTTCTTTAGTTTATTTTATAGCTATTCTCCTTTGTACTTTTTATATTCACTGGACTACATTATGCCCACATTAGACATCTTTAGTTAATTGTGTCCAGGTGAAACATTCCTCCACTTCCTTAAGATTGTAAAAATTGCTTTCAACGACGAGGGAGTCTTCTTCATTCTTCTCCTCGTTCCATCTCAACTCGTCCCCCGATTAGACGCTGTTAATTAATGACTCTGGTGTGCATAACACGGTTAAATGCCTTTGAGTTAACCCATTTAGACCTGACGACGATTCTACAAATATCTTCTAAATCCTTTTCTGAAAAACCCATGTTTCTATGTTCTCAAACATTTTCATGTCAAGGACCCCCAAATATATATGTAATCGGCCACCGACCCCCATCTGAAAATATGTTGTTCCAAGGACCTTCCAGAAGCAAAGATTTGAGTTAAAAATGTTAGAATATATTCAAAGGTTTGTGACACATTTTCACGATTTTTCAAAAATAGCAGATCTACAAGCTCGTAGCTGAGCTTGTAGATCTGCTATTTTTCAATAGCTAAAGTATAACATAATGCTTGAAACACCAAAAGGGGTTCTCGACTAGAATGGGTTAACCAGGGTGTGAGGGTTTTATAGCACATCCTTTTCACGTTTAAACTCCACAGAGACAGGTGTCTTCAGGGACTGTACATTATAACTCCCCAGTGACTTTCTCCTCTTTCTGTTCGTTACGACATGAAAGCAGCAGCACTGGCTTCTTCCAAATGACTTCCCCGTACCGTGCGCGGCTGCGGGGAGAGACGCGATCATCACAGTGTTGTTTTTCAGGAAGAAACCTGTTTTCCACAAGTTTATACTGTATGTGTGAATAATTTACTGGCACAGTGAGGTCTGTACACACGCAGGAGCACACAGTGAGGTCTGTACACACGCCACAGTGAGGTCTGTACACACGCTGGAGCACACAGTGAGGTCTGTACACACGCCACAGTGAGGTCTGTACACACGCAGGAGCACACAGTGAGGTCTGTACACACGCAGGAGCACACAGTGAGGTCTGTACACACGCCACAGTGAGGTCTGTACACACGCAGGAGCACACAGTGAGGTCTGTACACACGCAGGAGCACACAGTGAGGTCTGTACACACGCCACAGTGAGGTCTGTACACACGCAGGAGGTCTGTACACACGCAGGAGGTCTGTACACACGCAGGAGCACACAGTGAGGTCTGTACACACGCCACAGTGAGGTCTGTACACACGCAGGAGGTCTGTACACACGCAGGAGGTCTGTACACACGCAGGAGCACACAGTGAGGTCTGTACACACGCCACAGTGAGGTCTGTACACACGCAGGAGCACACAGTGAGGTCTGTACACACGCAGGAGGTCTGTACACATGCAGGAGCACACAGTGAGGTCTGTACACATGCAGGAGCACACAGTGAGGTCTGTACACACACAGGAGCACACAGTGAGGTCTGTACACACGCAGGAGGTCTGTACACACACAGGAGGTCTGTACACACACAGGAGGTCTGTACACACACAGGAGGTCTGTACACACACAGGAGGTCTGTACACACACAGGAGCACACAGTGAGGTCTGTACACACGCAGGAGGTCTGTACACACACAGGAGGTCTGTACACACACAGGAGGTCTGTACACACACAGGAGCACACAGTGAGGTCTGTACACACGCAGGAGGTCTGTACACACGCAGGAGCACACAGTGAGGTCTGTACACACGCCACAGTGAGGTCTGTACACACGCAGGAGCACACAGTGAGGTCTGTACACACGCAGGAGTGTTCACAGTGAGGTCTGTACACACACAGGAGGTCTGTACACACGCAGGAGGTCTGTACACACACAGGAGGTCTGTACACACACAGGAGGTCTGTACACACACAGGAGCACACAGGAGGTCTGTACACACGCAGGAGGTCTGTACACACGCAGGAGGTCTGTACACACGCAGGAGGTCTGTACACACGCAGGAGCACACAGTGAGGTCTGTACACACGCAGGAGCACACAGTGAGGTCTGTACACACGCAGGAGCACACAGTGAGGTCTGTACACACGCAGGAGCACACAGTGAGGTCTGTACACACGCAGGAGCACACAGTGAGGTCTGTACACACGCAGGAGCACACAGTGAGGTCTGTACACACGCAGGAGCACACAGTGAGGTCTGTACACACGCAGGAGGTCTGTACACACGCAGGAGCACACAGTGAGGTCTGTACCCTTGGGGTCCTTTGGGGTCCCTTGGGGTCCTTTGGGTTCCTTTGGGGTCCTTTGGGGTCCTTTGGGGTCCCTTGGGGTCCCTGGGGGTCCTTTGGGGTCCTTTGGGGTCCCTTGGGGTCCCTGGGGGTCCTTTGGGGTCCCTTGGGGTCCCTTGGGGTCCTTTGGGGTCCTTTGGGGTCCCTTGGGGTCCCTGGGGGTCCTTTGGGGTCCTTTGGGGTCCCTTGGGGTCCCTTGGGGTCCTTTGGGGTCCCTTGGGGTCCCTTCGGGTCCTTTGGGGTCCCTTGGGGTCCCTGGGGGTCCTTTGGGGTCCTTTGGGGTCCCTTGGGGTCCTTTGGGGTCCCTTGGGGTCCCTTGGGGTCCTTTGGGGTCCTTTGGGGTCCCTTGGGGTCCTTTGGGGTCCTTTGGGGTCCATTGGGGTCCTTTGGGGTCCCTTGGGGTCCTTTGGGGTCCTTTGGGGTCCCTTGGGGTCCTTTGGGGTCCTTTGGGGTCCCTTGGGGTCCCTGGGGGTCCCTTGGGGTCCTTTGGGGTCCCTTTGGGGTCCTTGACATGAAATAGTTTGAGAACAACTGATATAGAAACAGAAAACTGTCATGATTCAGAAGACATTATTTTGTAGAATCTGTTCTCAGGTCTAAATGGGTTAAATCTTTTTGTAGTCGCGCCTCGTCAATAAAGCCCCCCCCCCCCCCCCCCTCCCCCCTCCCCCAAAACAAATTAACAGCATTTCCACATGATTGCATTTGGTTCTCATTACGTCTATCCAGTCAACGGCCCAATGGGTTTAGAATGTATGAGATCTAAATAAAAGAAGAGCAACGGTATAGTCCTAACCACTTTAGCCCAGATCCACTTTATCAACTTAATGCACAAAGCTGGTGTCCCTGCTAATCAGTCGTTCACAAAGTGGGGTGCTGGGACCCCCAGGGGTCCTGCAGCTGAATCATGGCCGATCTCTCACAACGTGTCGCGTTGTTGATCATTGATTTTAGATCTGCTATTTATTTTTATTTTTTGCAGCTCATTCTTTTTTGCAAGCTAATAGCGCAGCACTCGCTTGTAGGTCTGCTATTTTAGAAAAATCATGACAATGTCGCAAATCTTTGAATATATATTATTTCAGAGCCAAAGTTTTTAACTCAAATCTTTGCTTCTGGGGGGGGGGGGGGGGGGTCCCTGGAACAACATATTTTCAGATGGGGGTCGGTGGCATATTACATATAATATTGGGGGTCCTTGACATGAAAATGTCTGAGAACCACTGACATATAGAAACATAGGGTTTTTCAGAAAACTGTCATGATTTAGAAGACATTTGTAGAATCGTTCCCATGCAGTCAGAATGGGTTTAACACTACTTCAGGCATGTCTGTGTACGAGGCGGCTCGTCGCTCATACTGTAGCCTTGGAATTTGACAAAGAGATCAAAATGTGTTGCCAAACACTTTGGAAGCTACTCTGCGATGTCCAAGAAGGCCTTTTTTATCAGTCGCTCACACGTTTTTATTTTGCCTGAACCTTCGAGGCCTCTCGCATAATGTTGCCCTTGATGAAAATGTTTCAAGCGTTTGATCTGTGATTTGGCCCAATGAATATCTGACACTCATCATGGAGCAATCCTCCCGAATGCGGTTTTAAAAAGGCCCGGCGTGTGTTGGAGCTTCCAAAGCCTTTGGCATTCTCACCGAGGGGAGAGAATCCGATGTAGCGTTCCAGCTAGTGGCTACCATCCTCCTCCTCCTCCTCCTCATCCTCCTCCTCATCCTCCTCCTCCTCACAGAAGAGCTGGGGAAAAGCATCTGCGAGTTGTCTAAGGGTGAAACATTGATTCATTGCCCTGAACCGGTTGGCGCAGGCTTCTGTTAAACGTGCTATCCTCCTCTCGCCCCCAGCTCTCTGTTTACGCTCACCCCTCTCTCAAACACGTGTGCACCTGCACGCACGCACGCACGCACGCACGCACGCACGCACGCACGCACGCAAGCACGCACACACACTACCCTAACCGGCTAACCCCCAGCCCCACCCTGTGTGCAGTGCGAGCCTTGGTGTGTGAGTGGAGCCTTCATGGTGTGTGAGTGTATTGGTGTGTGAGTGTAGCCTTGGTGTGTGAGTGTATTGGTGTGTGAGTGTACCCTTGGTGTGTGAGTGTATTGGTGTGTGAGTGGAGCCTTGGTGTGTGAGTGGAGCCTTGGTGTGTGAGTGGAGCCTTCATGGTGTGTGAGTGTATTGGTGTGTGAGTGTAGCCTTGGTGTGTGAGTGTATTGGTGTGTGAGTGTACCCTTGGTGTGTGAGTGTATTGGTGTGTGAGTGGAGCCTTGGTGTGTGAGTGGAGCCTTGGTGTGTGAGTGTATTGGTGTGTGAGTGGAGCCTTGGTGTGTGAGTGGAGCCTTGGTGTGTGAGTGGAGCCTGGTGTGTGAGTGTATTGGTGTGTGAGTGGAGCCTTGGTGTGTGAGTGGAGCCTTGGTGTGTGAGTGGAGCCTTGGTGTGTGAGTGGAGCCTTGGTGTGTGAGTGGAGCCTTGGTGTGTGAGTGTAGCCTTGGTGTGTGAGTGGAGCCTTGGTGTGTGAGTGGAGCCTTGGTGTGTGAGTGGAGCCCTGGTTTGTGAGTGGAGCCTTGGTGTGTGAGTGTATTGGTGTGTGAGTGGAGCCTTGGTGTGTGAATGGAGCCTTGGTGTGTGAGTGGAGCCTTGGTGTGTGAATGGAGCCTTGGTGTGTGAGTGGAGCCTTGGTGTGTGAGTGTATTGGTGTGTGAGTGGAGCCTTGGTGTGTGAATGGAGCCTTGGTGTGTGAGTGGAGCCTTGGTGTGTGAGTGTATTGGTGTGTGAGTGGAGCCTTGGTGTGTGAGTGGAGCCTTGGTGTGTGAGTGGAGCCTTGGTGTGTGAGTGGAGCCTTGGTGTGTGAGTGGAGCCTTGGTGTGTGAGTGGAGCCTTGGTGTGTGAGTGGAGCCTTGGTGTGTGAGTGGAGCCTTGGTGTGTGAGTGGAGCCTTGGTGTGTGAGTGTAGCCTTGGTGTGTGAGTGGAGCCTTGGTGTGTGAGTGGAGCCTTGGTGTGTGAGTGTAGCCTTGGTGTGTGAGTGGAGCCTTGGTGTGTGAGTGGAGCCTTGGTGTGTGAGTGGAGACTTGGTGTGTGAGTGGAGACTTGGTGTGTGAGTGGAGCCTTGGTGTGTGAGTGGAGCCTTGGTGTGTGAGTGGAGCCTTGGTGTGTGAGTGTAGCCTTGGTGTGTGAGTGGAGACTTGGTGTGTGAGTGGAGACTTGGTGTGTGAGTGGAGACTTGGTGTGTGAGTGGAGCCTTGGTGTGTGAGTGGAGCCTTGGTGTGTGAGTGGAGCCTTGGTGTGTGAGTGTATTGGTGTGTGAGTGGAGCCTTGGTGTGTGAGTGTATTGGTGTGTGAGTGGAGCCTTGGTGTGTGAGTGTATTGGTGTGTGAGTGGAGCCTTGGTGTGTGAGTGGAGCCTTGGTGTGTGAGTGGAGCCTTGGTGTGTGAGTGGAGCCTTGGTGTGTGAGTTGAGCCTTGGTGTGTGAGTGGTGTGTGAGTGGAGCCTTGGTGTGTGAGTGGAGCCTTGGTGTGTGAGTGGAGCCTTGGTGTGTGAGTGGAGCCTTGGTGTGTGAGTGGAGCCTTGGTGTGTGAGTGGAGCCTTGGTGTGTGAGTTGAGCCTTGGTGTGTGAGTGGTGTGTGAGTGGAGCCTTGGTGTGTGAGTGGAGCCTTGGTGTGTGAGTTGAGCCTTGGTGTGTGAGTTGAGCCTTGGTGTGTGAGTGGTGTGTGAGTGGAGCCTTGGTGTGTGAGTGGAGCCTTGGTGTGTGAGTGGAGCCTTGGTGTGTGAGTGGAGCCTTGGTGTGTGAGTGGAGCCTTGGTGTGTGAGTGGAGCCTTGGTGTGTGAGTGGAGCCTTGGTGTGTGAGTGTATTGGTGTGTGAGTGGAGCCTTGGTGTGTGAGTGGAGCCTTGGTGTGTGAGTGGAGCCTTGGTGTGTGAGTGGAGCCTTGGTGTGTGAGTTGAGCCTTGGTGTGTGAGTGGTGTGTGAGTGGAGCCTTGGTGTGTGAGTGGAGCCTTGGTGTGTGAGTGGAGCCTTGGTGTGTGAGTGGAGCCTTGGTGTGTGAGTGGAGCCTTGGTGTGTGAGTGGAGCCTTGGTGTGTGAGTTGAGCCTTGGTGTGTGAGTGGAGCCTTGGTGTGTGAGTTGAGCCTTGGTGTGTGAGTGTATTGGTGTGTGAGTGGAGCCTTGGTGTGTGAGTGGAGCCTTGGTGTGTGAGTGTATTGGTGTGTGAGTGGAGCCTTGGTGTGTGAGTGGAGCCTTGGTGTGTGAGTGGAGCCTTGGTGTGTGAGTGGAGCCTTGGTGTGTGAGTTGAGCCTTGGTGTGTGAGTGGTGTGTGAGTGGAGCCTTGGTGTGTGAGTGGAGCCTTGGTGTGTGAGTGGAGCCTTGGTGTGTGAGTGGAGCCTTGGTGTGTGAGTGGAGCCTTGGTGTGTGAGTGGAGCCTTGGTGTGTGAGTTGAGCCTTGGTGTGTGAGTGGAGCCTTGGTGTGTGAGTTGAGCCTTGGTGTGTGAGTTGAGCCTTGGTGTGTGAGTGGTGTGTGAGTGGAGCCTTGGTGTGTGAGTGGAGCCTTGGTGTGTGAGTGGAGCCTTGGTGTGTGAGTGGAGCCTTGGTGTGTGAGTGGAGCCTTGGTGTGTGAGTGGAGCCTTGGTGTGTGAGTGTAGCCTTGGTGTGTGAGTGGAGCCATGGTGTGTGAGTGTAGCCTTGGTGTGTGAGTGTAGCCTTGGTGTGTGAGTGTAGCCTTGGTGTGTGAGTGAAGCCTGCATGTAAAAGACAAGAAGGAAGTGCCTGCAGTGCAGCGGGCTCCATCGCTGAGCTCTGATGGATGGAGAACAGAGATGGGCTGACAGGTGACTTCATGGAGGAGACGATAACATCACTGTCCTTCTACCATGGGGGGGGGGGGGGGGTAGGACCAGGATAGGACCATCATAAATATCACTAATTCATTTCTGCACAGACACACCGGAGGGGCTGTAACTGAGTGAATGAGAGAGAGAGAGAGAGAGAGAGAGAATATGGAGAGCAGAGGGGTTGTTGGGAAGTAAACATGTGCACATATATGTAATATTAATATTACATGTGTGTACATGTTTACCTCCCAACAACCCCTCTGCTCTCCATATACATTGTTACTGTATGTACAGTGAGTGGGTGGGTGGGTGGGTGCATCCATTGCTGTATACATTGCCCAGCGTGAATGTGAGTTCTATACTGTAGCTCTGAAAGAGACCGAATGAGAGACAATGTTATCACACCTCAGAGTAGAGAGAGAGAGAGAGAAAGAGAGAGAGAGAAGGGGAGAGGGAGGGAGGGAGAGGGGGAGAGGGAGGGAGGGAGAGAGAGAGAGAGAGACTGCATTTGAGGGAGGTGGGGGGTAATCATGGCAATGATTACCCTCTCAGAGAAAGAGAGAGAGAGAGAGAGAGAGCGAGAGAGAGAGGAGGAAAGCAACAAAGAGGGCAGAGTGGGTGAAGTCTCTGGAGAGATTGGCGTTGCATAACTGTGTGTGTGTGTGTGTGTATTTTTCTCTCGTTTGATATCAATGAAAATGCGCTAGGACGTGTGTACACGTTGTAGCAACCCGTCGGTTGGATTAGTTATGATGTTCCCACACGTCGTACGGTCTAAATGGGTTAAGGAACATGCACGCGCACGCACGCACGCACGCACGCACGCACGCACGCACGCACGCACGCACGCACGCACGCACGCACGCACGCACGCACGCACGCACGCACGCACGCACGCACGCACGCACGCACGCACGCACGCACGCACGCACGCACGCACGCACACACACACACACACACACACACACACACACACACACACACACACAGCTGGCATTTCATCACGCTGAGAAGAGGGGACAGTTTGATGAAGAGGTGACTGGGTGTGTCATCTGCCTTCAGGGGCCAATGACGCACGCACGCACGCACGCACGCACGCACGCACGCGCACACATACACATACACGTGTCCTCTGCCCCCCCCCCCCCCCCCCCTCATCTGCTCTTCTATTTAAAAAAAAACACCTGCCATTAGTGTCTACTCTCTGCACGGAGACATCTCCAGCCACCTGAAGACATTTCCGTTAGCTAACATTTAGCACCGTCTCTAGCGCACAATGAATTCCCTCACCCCGTACTAATGTAATAACACTCGTTGACATTTCACAGTGAGTGAATAGATGCACAAACGGGTCTGGGTCACACACTCCTGTTTAATTATTAATTCCACGTATTAATACATTACATTTAAATAGGATATTAGTGCAGCGCGTTCAGGGAAAAAGACTTGCCCTTTATATATATCTTTCAACTTGTGTGTTGCCATCATGTCAAATAAATTGCCCTCGAGTGTGGGACTGCCAGCAATAATAATGTGAGATCCAGGAAGGCTGAAAATAATAAGGGAATTATAGATATCGGCCAATTTGACAGCGCTCCGCTGTCGAGGCTGCCCTCGGTTTGTTACTCCCTTTGACTTTCTTTGACTGTATCTGTAATGAATTTGAATAAAGCATTTTAACCCATTTTGGGCGGGAACCCCTTTTGGTGTTTTAAGCATTACTGTATGTGATACTTTAGCTATTGAAAAATAGCAGACCTACAAGCTCATAGCGCGGCACCGAGTGCCGCACTATGAGCTTGTAGGTCTGCTATTTTTGAAAAATCGGGAAAATGTAGTGCAAATCTTTGAATACATATTCTTTCAGAGTGAACGTTTTTAACTCAAATCTTTGCTTCTGGGTCAAGGACCCCCAAAAATGTATGTATTTGGCCGCCATCTGAAAATATGTTGTTCCAGGGACAACATATTTTCAGATGGCGGCCAAATACATACATTTTTGGGGGTCCTTGACATGAAAATGTATGAGAACCACTGACATAGAAACATGTTCTTTTTTTAAAGAAAACTGTCAGGATTTAGAAGACATTTGTAGAATCGTTCTCCGGTCAAAATGGGTTAAGCATGTGTCAAAATCATCATCAGAGTTCATATAGTCCTGTTGGATAGGTCATGACGGTAATGACTACATCACTATAGCAAGGACCACCCGGGCATCAGCATGATTATTTTGACAGCAGAAACCGCCTGTCATCATTTGCACCCCCTCCCTATGTAATTATTTAACAGTATTAAATAGAAAGCATATAAGCATATATGGCTTGCTGCTTAGCAGAAATGGAAATTAAAAAAATAAGCTCTAAAGATATTTTAAAGGTATATTCAGTGATTTCGCTTCATTCAAATATCACTTATTTTTTCTTTTTATTTGGATAATCCTTCCTACTATAGAGTGTGCTGACCATATAAGGAGTTCCTCCCTGTCCCCAGTGAGCCCCTGGGGTCAAAAAAACCCTAGTTTCAGTTTTGGTGGCGGGTGGCAAAGCCTTCATCCAATCAGGATGAGAGGGGCCTTCCTCCAATCATGTGTGGGGGCGGGACTTGGTGCACATGCTGTTGCACTTCCCCCCACTGTAGAGCGTGTGCATGTGCACATTTTGTTACCGGGGCAGACTGGGTGGTTTTCCAAATCACCCAAATCACTGAATGCTCCTTTAAAATATATTTTTGTGAACGGAAATGACAAACGGATTACTCTGACTTCGGGAGGTGTAGTTCCAGACTCTGTATAGCATTCGGAGATTGTGGAATAGTTGTCTGGCTATGCAAGACTAGAATCATTAACCCATTTTGGGCGGGAACCCCTTTTGGTGTTAGCATTATGTTATACTTTAGCTATTGAAAAATAGCAGATCTACAAGCTCACAGCGCGCCACCGAGTGGCGCGCTGTGAACTTGTAGGTCTGCTATTTTTGAAAAATCGAAGAACGACTGACATAGAAACATAGCTTTTTCATAAAACTGTCAGGATGTAGAAGACATTTTTAGAATCTGATCTCAGGTCAAAATGGGTTAATGGACCTGTCCTAGTGAAGGATATCCACAAAGGGCCTGTTCCATTCCCAGATATCCTGTCCTATGAAGGACATCCACGAAGGGCCTGTCCCATTCCCAGATATCCATCCACTGCCTTGACATCCTGTCCAATGATCGTCCGGGCCGGACACTGATGGCATCTCCCTTTTGTCTGAGATGACATGATGAAGACTTTTAACCCATTTAGGCCTGAGGACGATCCTACAAATGTCTTCTAAATCCTGTTTTCTTGAAAAAGCCAATATTTTTATGTCAGTGGTTCTCAAACATCAAGGACCCCCAAGATTATATGTAATTGGCTGCCGACCCCCATCTGAAAATTCCTTATTCCAGGGACCCCCCACCCCCACCCCCACCCCAGAAGATTTGAGTTAAAAAACGTTCGCTCTGAAAGAATATATTCAAAGATTTGCGAACACCAAAAAGCGTTCCCGCCCAAAGTGTGTTAACCCATTCAGGCCTGACGTCGAAATTTAAAAAAATATGTTTTCTAAATCATGACAATTTTCTGAAAGATTTGAGGCACATTTTACCGATTTTTCAAAAATAGCAGACCTACAAGTTAGCTTGTACATATGCTATTTTTCAATAGCTAAAGTTTAACGTAACGCTTAAAACACCAAAAAGGGGTTCCCGCCCAGAATGGGTTAATGCCAGCGGACGGTGTGCTTTGGAGTGCATGAGTGAGACCAGTGGGTCCTGAGGGGAGAGTTCAGCGAGCGTGAAGGAGGAGAGATGACAGAGATGGAGGGGTGTTGGGGGAGAGGGGGGGTGTAACCAGGCGGTCTGAAAACTACTTCTTTCTCTCACGCCGAGTCCAGAAAAAACACCCTACTGCCCCGCGAGACGGAAATGTAACGAGTTCTTGCCGACATGCACGCTCGGCGGGAGGTGTGTGTGTGTGTGTGTGTGTGTGTGTGTGTGTGTGTGTGTGTGTGTGTGTGTGTGTGTGTGTGTGTGTGTGTGTGTGTGTGTGTGTGTGTGTGTGTGTGTGTGTGTGTGTGTGTGTGTGTGTGTGTGTGTGTGTGTGTGAGAGACACTTGTGGCTGATTGGGTTCATGTGAAGGCAATAAGGCAGCCTTAGAAAATACTTGCCTATACATGCATATAGTGCAGTCTGCACATGCGTACACACACACACACACACACACACACACACACACACACACACACACACACACACACACACACACACACACACACACACACACAACACAAAATATTATATTAAATATTCAATTCAAATCATCCCTGTAAGGTCTTTTTGACCTGAATTCAGAGTGTGTGGTATGGGTGGCCTTACCTCAGTCATGTGAGTGTTGAGCCCTGGGGTATTTTTTCCCTTGTAAAAGGCTCATAAGGCTCTATTACCCTCGCGGCACATGGACTTAGAAAGCAGAGGCAGCCGGGTCACAGTGGCAGTGTGTACTCTCTCTCTCTCTCTCTCTCTCTCTCTCTCTCTCTCTCTCTCTCTCTCTCTCTCTCTCTCTCTCTCTATCTATGTTGGTGCCTCAGACAGCGATGCTAGCATTCTCGTCCTGGTGGTAAATACACAGTGGCAAAAAAACATTAAATTTAATTTTCAATTATTATTCAATTTCATTCAATAATCAATGTCTTATCTGCAACCGCAAAACTAGCCATTTGGCTGAGCCGAAGGAACCGGGCGCAGGAGGTGGGCTGTGTGGACCCGGTGCTCATAATGACTGGACTTATAAAAGCACGGCTCAGAGTAGGAGTAAGATGGTGGACAATCTCGATGCGTTCTGTGTAAAGTGGGCAATTGAGGGAGTTTTGTGCACAGTGGGAGATCATGATGAGCTGTTTTTCTCTTTCTGATTGTTTTCTTTGGAAGATGGCTGTCTTACTGTAACCTGTTCCCCTTTTGCTCCAACCTAAGTTAGACTTACCCAGCAGTGCTCAATAAAGGACTCTTTAAAATCAAAATCTCTCTCTCTCTCTCACTCACCCTCTCTCGCTCTCTCTGTCTCTGTCTCTCTCTCTCTCTCTCTCTCTGTCTCTGTCTCTCTCTGTCTCTGTCTCTCTCTCTCTCTCTGTCTCTCTCTCTCTCTCTCTGTCTCTGTCTCTCTCTCAATTCAATTCAATTCAATTCAAAGGAGCTTTATTGGCATGAGAAAACGTTGCCAAATCATAAGTGGAACAAGACAATCAAAATAAAACAATGTATTTACAAATACATTGGATATAAATAGGAATTAAATAAAGGTGTAAACAGAACTGTGTTACATTAACACTTTGGGTAATAGTATCTTGTGAAACAATTTTTGTCAAAGATATAGTTATATAGGAGACGTTAGCTTTATACTTTTGATAAACAGTGTACACATATGGTATGTATTCCTTAAGGTGCTTGTATTCCATTTGACATCCTTCTCCTGTCACAGCAGCTCACAAATCTCGCTGCTGTGTTTGCACATTGTTGTACTTCACCCACTGTCTCTCTGTCTCTCTCTGTCTGTCTCTGTCTGTCTGTCTGTCTGTCTGTCTGTCTGTCTGTCTGTCTGTCTGTCTGTCTGTCTGTCTGTCTGTCTGTCTGTCTGTCTGTCTGTCTGTCTGTCTGTCTGTGTCTCTCTCTCTCTCTCTCTCTCTCTCTCTCTCTCTGTGTGTCTGTAGAGGTTCTCTGTAGCACTGAATGATCATTATGATCAGGGTGAAGCTGAGTGCTGCTTCGTGCGTTGCATCTGCGAGTGTAAGTTACGATAAAAGCCGTGTCAGTAAGTGATATCTGCAGCGCTGCTGCTCCTTCACAACTTACATTCTACAACTTAGGCATAGCAAGTTTGTTGAAGAACAGCTCACGCTACAATATATCTCTCTCTTTCTCTCTCTCTTTCTCTCTCTCTCTCTCTCTGTTTGGTTGAGAGGTGCATTGGGGCATTTATATAGCGCTTTTATCCAAAGCGCTTTAAATTCAGTAGATCAATACCCGTTCACCCCTTCCCGCACACACATTCATACACCGGTGGCCGGTGGTCTTGCTCAAGGACACTTGGACACTAACTCTGGGGATCGAACTGGGAACCTCACGGTTTTCCCATCCGGCTGCTCTACCGGCCACTGTACCACTGAGCCACTGCCGCCCCAGCTGGTTAACCATGCATGAGCTCCACAGCTGAACACAGAAACACACACAGACCTGTTTGGACCGCTGGATTCTCACCACTTCTAGACATTCTGTTTGTTCACATGGTGGATTATATTCTCACCACTTCTAGACATTCTGTTTGTTCACATGGTGGATTATATTCTCACCACTTCTAGACATTTGACATTCACGCATGTAAAACTACATGTAAAACTACATGTAAAACTACATGTACAACTACATGTACAACTACATGTACAACTACATGAACTACATGTACAACTACATGTACAACTGTACAACTACATGTACAACTACATGTACAACTACATGTAAAACTACATGTAAAACTACATGTACAACTACATGAAAAACTACATGTACAACTACATGTACAACTACATGTAAAACTACTCCAGCATACATGGGCAACTGGCGGCCCGGGGGCCACATGCGGCCCCCACCATCACTTAATGCGGCACGCAGGTTATTATCCGATCATTACTAGTATTAAAATGTTGTAAAATTGTCTCTTGTCTAATGTATTTGTATTTAGTTCATAGAGTTAACATAACTATAACTAAATGCATCTAAAATTATATACAAATGTTACTTTTCAGGATTCCAATTCAAAAATAGCAAACACGTATTCAAGAGTTCAATTCAAATATAGCAAAAATAGCCGATCTACAAGCTGAAAACGCATCGCATTGCGACAC
>NC_136806.1:10068476-10113010 GCF_951216825.1 Electrona antarctica
GCCATTGACAATTTACGTCATACGACAAAATTTACGTCATATGTAGACGAGCAAATCGGCTAACCAATCACATAATCATCTTACATGATCATGGTGAAAAGATGAGTTTTTTTTTAAACATTGTATCATCATGGTTAAAAGATAATAACATAAGTTGAGAAATTAATTCACGAAGAAGTATATTACATTTTTATTGGATGATCTACGACGACAAGAGCGCCTCTCACTTCACACGGGTGTGATTTTTTTTATTTGAATGCCCACAAAAGGGACGTCTCCACCTCCAGGTCTAATGTGCCGGAGATTGATAAATAGGACGGAGATTAATGATATCAAAACCGATCGCTTCGCTCCACAGCCTAGGAGCGCTTGTTGCCCAATCCGATGACGTGTCAAACAGTGACACGTCATCGAAAATGTCCCCTGCCTGTTTAGCTGACGAAAACGAAAATCTTAAAACGTTCATAACTCCCGATCTAAATCATCCCGTCTAATTCTGAAAAAAGATCCTGTGTTTGACGGCCTTCCGCGGTCCAGTCGCTAGTCGCGATAGATTTATTATTACCTCCCGTTGTTGTCGATCGACTCTAGAGTGGTGTGGCTATTGTTAGCTGCTACACAGACATTCACAAGAACTTCCGGTGCGCCGGTAAAAGTGGTCCGGGTGCTATAAATGATGGGCACATGGATGAAATGGATTAAATAGTTCTATAAATGATGGGCACATGGATTAAATAGTTCTATAAAATTGAGTACCACAGACGAAAAACAGTCTAAGTCCAAATTTCAGACTGACCCCTCCACGAAAAGGCCTCGTTGTCCTGAACCCTTATCTATCATTTATATATTATGGATCAATAGTGTGGACTTAGACTGTTATTCGTCTGTGGTACTCATAATGATGGGCACATGGATTAAATAGTTCTATAAATGATGGGCACATGGATGAAATGGATTAAATAGTTCTATAAATGATGGGCACATGGATTAAATGGATTAAATAGTTCTATAAATGATGGGCACATGGATTAAATGGATTAAATAGTTATATAAATGATGGGCACATGGATTAAATAGTTCTATAAATGATGGGCACATGGATTAAATGGATTAAATAGTTCTATAAATGATGGGCACATGGATGAAATGGATTAAATAGTTCTATAAATGATGGGCACATGGATGAAATGGATTAAATAGTTCTATAAATTATGGGCACATGGATGAAATGGATTAAATAGTTCTATAAATGATGGGCACATGGATTAAATGGATTAAATAGTTCTATAAATGATGGGCACATGGATGAAATGGATTAAATAGTTCTATAAATGATGGGCACATGGATGAAATGGATTAAATAGTTCTATAAATGATGGGCACATGGATTAAATGGATTAAATAGTTCTATAAATGATGGGCACATGGATTAAATGGATTAAATAGTTCTATAAATGATGGGCACATGGATGAAATGGATTAAATAGTTCTATAAATGATGGGCACATGGATGAAATGGATTAAATAGTTCTATAAATGATGGGCACATGGATTAAATGGATTAAATAGTTCTATAAATGATGGGCACATGGATTAAATGGATTACATAGTTCTATAAATGATGGGCACATGGATTAAATGGATTAAATAGTTCTATAAATGATGGGCACATGGATTAAATGGATTACATAGTTCTATAAATGATGGGCACATGGATTAAATGGATTAAATAGTTCTATAAATGATGGGCACATGGATTAAATGGATTAAATAGTTCTATAAATGATGGGCACATGGATTAAATGGATTACATAGTTCTATAAATGATGGGCACATTGATTAAATGGATTAAATAGTTCTATAAATGATGGGCACATGGATTAAATGGATTACATAGTTCTATAAATGATGGGCACATGGATTAAATGGATTAAATAGGTAAGCAAGGTGTTAATAAACATGCTCTTTAGCCCGTTTAGACCTGAGGACGATTCTACAAATGCCTTTTCAGTCGTTCTCAAAGGTTTTCATGTCAAGGACCCCCAAGATTATATGTAATTGGCCACCGACCCCATCTAAAAATATGTTGTTCCTGGGACCCCCCCCCCTCATAAGCAAAGATTGGAGTTAAAAACGTTCACACTGAAAGAATATATATTCAAAGATTTGCAACACATTTTCAATTTTTTTTCAAAAAATAGCAGACCTAAAAGCTCGTAGCGTGTAGATCTGCTATTTTTCAATATCTATAAGTATAACGTAATGCTTAAAACACCAAAAGGGGTATTATATACCCGCCCAGAATGGGTTAATAGATGGTGTGATGCAGGGTGTGCACCGGGCCACGCGGTAAGTGGCATGGTAATTGGAGAATTATCGTTTAACAACCTCCACGGCTTGGAGCCGCTCTGCAGCGGGAAGCGGTGCAGCCATGGCGGGTCAACCGCCGGCCGCTTGCCTCTTTAACCCGTCTTGGACTGAGGCCCATTCTACAAAACCATGTCTTCTAATTCAATCCTGATAGTTTTCTTTGAAAAACCCCCCATGTTTCTGTGTGTGTCAGTCGTTCTCGAACATTTTCATGTTTCATGATTTTTGGACCACCAAAAATCATAATGTAATTGGCCGCCGAGACCCGACTGAAAATATGTTGTTCTAGGGAACGACATATTCTCATTGTTCTCACATTTGCTTCTGAAAATATGTTGTTCCCTGGAACGACATATTCTCAGAAGCAAAGATTTGCCTCTGAGAATATGTTGCTTCTGTTGTAGCAACAGAAGCAGATGTTTGCTCTGAAAAGAATATATATTCAAAGATTTGCACCACATTTTCAGATCTACAAGCTCGTAGCGCGGCACTCGTTGAAGTATAACATAATGAGTTAAAACACCAAAGGAGGTTCCCGTCCAGAGTGGCTTAAACAGTGCTTTAACAAGGCCCGACCTTGGGAGCACAGACAGACTACAGCGGGGCCGGGGCTCTCTGTATCGGGAGCGTAATTGCATTGCACCTGGTCAGTGCCCCCATCATGATTAAACGGATTGGAATGGAAACCGCCATGCAGTACTTTGGCGGGTATGACGTGTAAGTGCACTTTTCACAATGAAATCTGTTACTGGGTAAACACAGCTGAAAGGTAATGCCATTGTGGAGAGTGTTTCATTTAGTTGTCAGTGTGTGCCTATGGCCCAGTGTGGACACACACACACACACAGCTCCTGTACAGTTAACTCCACCTTGGCACACACTAAACACCTAAATGAAACAAACAAGCTGAGCCAGAATATGGCTACAGTGCAACGGGTCCATTCAAATACATCTTTGGAGGTGGAATGAATCTATAGCCTAAAAAATAAATTAACAGGATTCTCAGAAAGCATCATGATTCTACATTTTCATCACATAATCAGAGGCCACATAGACTGGAACTCACCTATGCTTTCTATGGCATAGGCAGCTCCCGGCAGGATGCGCCGGGAGAAACTAGACACAGCTGCAGGACATGCGACTAATTTATTAGAGCGACAGAGAGAGAGAGAGTATGTGTGTACGTGTGTGTACGTGTGTGCGTCAATTTAACAGGTGCAGACAATCAGAAATCAGCAGAGAGAGACCGACGTTTGCGCTACTGTATGCCGAATTGAAGTGGACTCGGCCCCAGACTTTTCTTTTCTCCCTGGAAATAAAAACGTCTGGGTTTTCGAGGCTAGTAGCCACATGACCTAGGAGGGAATGTTTGTTATGGTTGAGAAATGCAACAAAACATTGAAGAGGTCCAAGTCCAGGTTCTTATATGTCTGTCAGTGTTGCAGAACACCCTCCTGTCGCCCTTTTTGTTTACATTGTTCAGAGCTTTAATCACACCTTATTCAACAAGCCTTGTGTACATATCACCTGCAGTACATTGAAGGAGTCCAAACATCTTCTCCTCTAGTGCTTATCACACAATCACAGCGGAGGGGCTGATGGGGATGATGGTACGGAGAGTGGAGGCAACTCAGTGGAAAGTAAACAACAGTGTGGGCGAGTCGAGGGGCACGGTGGCACAGTCGGTAGTGCTGTCACCTCACAGCTAGAAGGTCCTGGGTTCGATTCCCGCTGGGGACGCTGTGGGCGCTGGTGGCGTGTTCTCTCCTCCGCGTCATCAGTGCCCATACCCGAGGCGGGGTTGGCGAAAGGGCTTTCTGTGTGGAGTTTGCATGTTCTCCCCGTGTCCCTATAGGGTAGGTACCCTCACAAAAACATGCAGTAATCCTGGTCTCTAAAACTACCTCCCCCTGGCCAGCCGGGGCGCCTGGTGGAGGGGAAAGGCACTGGTCGGAATAACGTGTTCCTTCCACGGACTGACTCCTCATGCATAGAAGGAGGCATGAGGTCAGTCTGCTGCCCCCCCCAGGAGGATCACCAATAAGTGATGGCAGGACAGGTAGCCTCGGAGGACAGGTAGTTAGACATTATGGTCTCTCTCTGACATCATAGTCTCTCTCTGACATCATAGTCTCTCTCTGACATCATAGTCTCTCTCTGACATCATGGACTCTCTCTGACATCATCAGTATAACGTGTCACTGCAAAGACTATATGGCATGATATTGAATAGGATACGGAGCACCATCGACTCCCACTTGAGGGGAGAACCAACATAGCTTCCACGTTGGGGTGGAACCCAGTGTACTCTCTGCTGCCCCATCTGGCGGAGTCAGGTTAGGGTGAACCACCCATAGCTCAGATCTGGGCCTTATAAGAAGGATCATTGAGGAGGTGAAGAGGAGCAACCTGCCCGCGATACTTAGTCGATAAAATGGTCGATAAACTGAGGCGTAATGATGAAGATACTCCCTCCCACGTTGACCTATAGGCTGGGCTATAGGAGACAATGCCAGACGCCACAGACACTTAGGCAGGCCATCAATGGACGGGAGCAAGAACTGGCTCTTACACTCCATCCGCTCTAGAACACTGCTGTTGTAGCCCTAATGGACCTGGAGGAATGCAGTATGCTAATGACGTCTGCCTGCTATCTGATTAGATGTGCAGCAGGCACAGGTGCTCTTGGCTAGAGTTGAGACAGAATGTGCCAAGGTTGGTCCTTTTATGGGTAAAGGCCAAGAAAGCTGAGGTGATGATCACCTATAACATCCCCCCGGACCGTCATCCACCTCTAACAATAACAGGAGGCACTGAACCTGAAGGAAGTCAGTGACTTAATTCAAACTCCTCCATGTGCCACAGAGCTTTAAAGGTCTGGGGAGGGTTCTGGATGGAATCACAACTTCCTTCTCTGTGACTGTAGTAGAGTCTGTTCTCCTACACTAGTATATAGTATATATATATTAGACGTGAGGCCAGATTCTACAAAATGCACTTCACTTACTTCCTGTGGCATTCCTGTGGCATTCTACAGAATCTACAGAATGCCTTCCTGTGGCATTCTACAGAATGCCATTCACTTACTTCCTGGACTACATGTTGTCTCAGTAAGACAGCCCTCCCCCTATCCACAAGGAGGAGCAGTGCACATCATGGACACTTTGAAATAGTAAAATATCTAAATTCACATATTACCCACATAAAAACCCCAGGAAAGTTATTCTTGTCTCTCAAACATCAATAAGATCTGGCTGCAAAATGGGTGAAGTGTCCTTTTCAGTGGGGTGTATTTCTGTGTGTCCCCCTCAGTAGTAGCTCTTCAGTGGGGTGTATCTCTGTGTGTCCCCCTCAGTAGCAGCTCTTCAGTGGGGTGTATCTCTGTGTGTGTATCAGTAGCAGCTCTTCAGTGGGGTGTATCTCTGTGTGTGTCATCAGTAGCAGCTCTTCAGTGGGGTGTATCTCTGTGTGTCCTCAGTAGCAGCTCTTCAGTGGGGTGTATCGCTGTGTGTGTCTCAGTATAGCAGCTCTTCAGTGGGGTGTATCTCTGTGTGTGTCTCAGTAGCAGCTCTTCAGTGGGGTGTATCTCTGTGTGTCCTCAGTAGCAGCTCTTCAGTGGAGTGTATCAATGTGTGTCCTCAGTAGCAGCTCTTCAGTGGAGTGTATCTCTGTGTGTGTCATCAGTAGCAGCTCTTCAGTGGGGTGTATCTCTGTGTGTGTCATCAGTAGCAGCTCTTCAGTGGGGTGTATCTCTGTGTGTGTCCTCAGTAGCAGCTCTTCAGTGGGGTGTATCTCTGTGTGTGTCTCAGTAGCAGCTCTTCAGTGGGGTGTATCTCTGTGTGTCCCCCTCAGTAGCAGCTCTTCAGTGGGGTGTATCTCTGTGTGTGTCTCAGTAGAAGCTCTTCAGTGGGGTGTATCTCTGTGTGTGTCATCAGTAGCAGCTCTTCAGTGGGGTATATCTCTGTGTGTGTCTCAGTAGCAGCTCTTCAGTGGGGTGTATCTCTGTGTGTCCTCAGTAGCAGCTCTTCAGTGGGGTGTATCTCTGTGTGTCCTCAGTAGCAGCTCTTCAGTGGAGTGTATCTCTGTGTGTCCTCAGTAGCAGCTCTTCAGTGGAGTGTATCTCTGTGTGTGTCATCAGTAGCAGCTCTTCAGTGGGGTGTATCTCTGTGTGTGTCATCAGTAGCAGCTCTTCAGTGGGGTGTATCTCTGTGTGTGTCCTCAGTAGCAGCTCTTCAGTGGGGTGTATCTCTGTGTGTGTCATCAGTAGCAGCTCTTCAGTGGGGTGTATCTCTGTGTGTGTCCTCAGTAGCAGCTCTTCAGTGGGGTGTATCTCTGTGTGTCTCAGTAGCAGCTCTTCAGTGGGGTGTATCTCTGTGTGTCCTCAGTAGCAGCTCTTCAGTGGGGTGTATCTATGTGTGTCCTCAGTAGCAGCTCTTCAGTGGGGTGTATCTCTGTGTGTGTCCTCAGTAGCAGCTCTTCAGTGGGGTGTATCTCTGTGTGTCCTCAGTAGCAGCTCTTCAGTGGGGTGTATCTCTGTGTGTCCTCCTCAGTAGCAGCTCTTCAGTGGGGTGTATCTCTGTGTGTCCCCCTCAGTAGCAGCTTCAGTGGGGTGTATTTCAAAGCATCCGTTTCTGTCTGTCTGTCAGCGAGCGAGTGGAAAAGGATGTGATTAGCTCATTATCAGCATGATGATGTGGAATGCATTCATTATGCACTCATCACGTGTCAGCTGGCTGCATAACGGTTTCATCTCGTTGTTGGAACTGAGCGCCTAAATGACGGCCAACAGAAAAAGAAAAGACCGTTCAGGAAACAAGTGAGATTCACCCTGGCATAATGCCAAGATGTCGCACCTACTCGTTTACACGCGTTTACTAAATTAACTCTGTTAACAACACGTCACAACATTAAGCGTATCATAACATCATTAACACGACTTGTGGTCGTGATATCCCAATTCACACGTACTTATTCGGTCGAGTTAGGGTGGGCGGGGGGGGGGGGCGGGGGTGTGGGTGCTGTGAGCCGTATATAAGCCTGCTATTTGTATGCACCTTTTTCATTCCCCCCCATACCTGGGGGACACGCTAATGTAGCTCGCTAGACTGTCAATTTACCGTTATAATTTCCATATGCTCACACTTAAAATGGCTGGCTAATCCGCGGTCACCCGCCTGTCTGCAGCGTGCCCAGGATTATCTGTTTGTTTTCATTTGCACGACGGGGAGATTACGTGTTAATCTCCTTAGAGACGGACGGCGAGAGAGAGAGAGGGGGGGGACGGACAGAAAGAGGGAGAGAGGGAAGGAGAGAGAGAGAGAGAGAGAGGTGGGGGGAGACAGAAAGAGGGAGAGAGGGAAGGAGAGAGAGAGAGAGAGAGGTGGGGGGGGGAGACAGAAAGAGGGAGAGAGGGAAGGAGAGAGAGAGAGAGAGAGAGAGGTGGGGGGGAGACAGAAAGAGGGAGAGATGGAGAGAGTTATGCACATTAAAGTGAAATGAGAACGACAGGGCAGGTCTGACTAACATATAGAGAGCGGGGACAGGCAGAGAGAGCGGGGACAGGCAGAGAGAGCGGGGACAGGCAGAGAGAGCGGGGACAGGCAGAGAGAGCGGGGACAGGCAGAGAGAGCGGGGACAGGCAGAGAGAGCGGGGACAGGCAGAGAGAGTGGGGACAGGCAGAGAGAGCGGGGACAGGCAGAGAGAGCGGGGACAGGCAGAGAGAGCGGGGACAGGCAGAGAGAGCGGGGACAGGCAGAGAGAGCGGGGACAGGCAGAGAGAGCGGGGACAGGCAGAGAGAGCGGGGACAGGCAGAGAGAGCGGGGACAGGCACGGAGACAAGTGACAGGGAGAGGAAAGCGCGAACAAAGTCAAACGGGAGATTTAGAAGCGGCTCTTTGTTCTCTTAACACCACGTCCAGAAGCTGCCACTGTCGTCATCACATAAACCCCACGTATGATCTTCATTTAGAACCTACACCATGAAGAGCTGTCAAGGACAGCAGGAGGCTGACACACACACACGTGCACGCGCACACGCACACGCACGTGCACGCACACACCCACACGCACACACACGTGCAAACACACGCACACATGCACTCTCACACGCACACACACACATGCATATACGCACACAATCTTCTCATTTGCTTTCAATTATGCTGGAGGGGGGAGTCGGAGGATGGTGCTTCACCTTGTCATGGCTTCCCAGGATCTTGACCGGATGATTTAATACCTCGCTCAATGTCTAGCCATGCATTTGTGTATTGTGTACACAAGCACACTCTCGCTCACACACAGACACGCACGCACGCAGGCACGCACACGTGGAGGACTTTTTGTCCACACAGCCAGGTCTCTCTCTAGTCATTTGACCAATAGCGTGACTGCGGGGAGGTGGCATGATTTATTAGGGATCACCAGCCTACCATGATGTCAGTGGTTTGTAATTACATTCTCAGCAACCGTTCTCAAAGGGAACAGGTATACAACAAGGGAAATTTCAGGACTGTGTGTGTGTGTGTGTGTGTGTGTGTGTGTGTGTGTGTGTGTGTGTGTGTGTGTGTGTGTGTGTGTGTGCGTGTGCGTGTGCGTGTGCGTGTGTGCATGTGCGCGTGTGCGTGCAGTGAAGAACATTTTCCTGGTCCTCGCATTAAGAGAAATGGATGTTTTAGGGTTAATAAAAGATTCAGGTTGGAGTTATGTCATTTATACTTATAGTTCCACGCCGGACGGTGTAGTGCAATCACAACATAGACGACCTGCAAGTTCACTAAGAGCTTGTAGATTGGATATTTCCCCAAAATAGTATGATGCCCTAGAATGTTGATGTCCCCATAAGTATATAGTAATACCAACGTTTGTGCGCGCGCGCGCGTGTCCGTGTGTGTACACGTGCGCGTGCGTGTGTGCATTGAAGCACAAGGTTACCGCTCTGCAAGTGCAGTGTGAGCACGCGGGCGAGAGACAGAGCAGGAAAGAGAGCGAGGGGACAGAGGCGGCGGGTGAAGGAATGAAGAATGTACCTGTTCAGACTTTGTTTTCTCTTTCCCCCCCCCTCGGAGCACAGTGTGTGTGTGTGTGTGTGTGTGTGTGTGTGTGTGTGTGTGTGTGTGTGTGTGTGTGTGTGTGTGTGTGTGTGTGTGTGTGTGTGTGTGTGTGTGTGTGTGTGTGTGTGTGTGTGTGTGTGTGTGTGTGCGACTGTGTGTGTGCGTGCGTGCGTGCGTGCGTCACACACAGAGCAAGAGAGAGAGAGAGAGAGAGAAACAAAGGCAGTATACAGGCAGGCAGAGAATGAAAGGTGGGTCGCGGTGTGATAAGTGCCTCCAGCGAGCGTGTGATGAACGCGTTGCGTTCTGGGTGGGGGGGGTGCGGATGGGCGCACGCACGCATGGACTCACGCAGGCAAAGAATTGCGGTGGTTTGCAGTTGCGAGATTTTGCGTGTGTGTGTGATGGAGTGTCAGGACAAGAGGGGATGGAGGGAGGAATTGGGCGAGGAGGAGGAGGAGGAGGAGGGGTGATGGAGTGTCGGAGGGAGGGAGAGGGTGATGAGTGTGGGAGGAGGAGGAGGAGGAGGGGTGATGGAGTGTCGGAGGGAGGGAGAGGGTGATGAGTGTGGGAGGAGGAGGAGGAGGAGGAGGAGGAGGAGGGGTGATGGAGGGTCGGAGGGAGGGAGAGGGTGATGAGTGTGGGAGGAGGAGGAGGAGGAGGAGGGGTGATGGAGGGTCGGAGGGAGGGAGAGGGTGATGAGTGTGTGAGGAGGAGGAGGGGTGATGGAGGAGGAGGAGGAGGAGGGGTGATGGAGGAGGAGGGAGGCAGAGGGTGATGAGTGTGTGAGGAGGAGGAGGAGGAGGAGGGGTGATGAGTGTCAGAGGGAGGGAGAGGTTGATGAGTGTGTGAGGAGGAGGAGGGGTGATGGAGGAGGAGGAGGAGGAGGGGTGATGGAGGAGGAGGGAGGCAGAGGGTGATGAGTGTGTGAGGAGGAGGAGGAGTGATGGAGGAGGATGGAGGCAGAGGGTGATGAGTGTGAGAGGAGGAGGAGGGGTGATGGAGGAGGAGGGAGGCAGAGGGTGATGAGTGTGTGAGGAGGAGGAGGGGTGATGGAGGAGGAGGGAGGCAGAGGGTGATGAGTGTGTGAGGAGGAGGAGGGGGAGGAGGAGGAGGAGGGGTGATGGAGGAGGAGGGAGGCAGAGGGTGATGAGTGTGTGAGGAGGAGGAGGAGGGGTGATGGAGGAGGAGGGAGGCAGAGGGTGATGAGTGTGTGAGGAGGAGGAGGAGGGGTGATGGAGGAGGAGGGAGACAGAGGGTGATGAGTGTGTGAGGAGGAGGAGGGGTGATGGAGGAGGAGGGAGGGAGAGGGTGATGAGTGTGTGCTCACAGTGTAAGTGACACCTCTCCCCTCCTTCAGACTGATCGTCTGCCTCTCCCTCTCTAATGGGAACCTGTTAGAGGAGCCTTTTCTCCTGCCGTCACGTACCCCCCGCCCCCCTCATCCTCCCTCCCTCTGTCCCTCCCTCGCCATCCACCCCCGCCTCCATTTGTTTTCCCTCCCCGCTGCGCCCCACCCCTCACCACACCACACCACACACCCCGCTACACCACTCCGTCTCCCTGACATTCCCCCATGTATTGTTGTTATATATATTTATATATTATATTCCTTTTTTTCCTCCTCTCCTCCTCCTGAGAAAGATGTTTTTTCCACACACTAGTACGCCTTGTATTTCAAAGTTGGCGTCCTTCAGTTCACCTCTCGTTGACGCATCATTTTTAATCAATCTATTCTCTGCCCCCGTGTTTGAATTACAGATTCACCCGCTCGATGAACATGCACAAAGATTTAGCCTATTCACCTCAAGAGAGAGTGAGGAGGGAGAGAGAGAGACTATTCACCTCAACAGAGAGTGAGGAGGGAGAGAGAGAGAGAGAGAGAGAGAGACTATTCACCTCAAGAGACAGTGAGGAGGGAGAGAGAGAGAAAGGGGCCGGGATGGGTTGGTAACGTACTTGCACACCAACCACCACCACCGAGATTGAGGTTCGATTTCTTCGAGTTGCCTCCAGCTTCGCCGCAGGGCGATCCAACCAACACAATTGACCATATATGCAGACCGCGTCCATCTAGCCAGCAAGGTGGTAACTATAGGTGCAATTTCCCATTGACAGCCCAAACATCCAAACAGAAGTCCTATCTGTCAAAACAAATAGGAATTTAAAAAATTCCAAAAAGGTAGCACATCCAAAAATTAAACAAACGGCGGACAAAGTATACTCACATTTCCATTTCTTTATTGGCACACACCAAAAAGGAACGCTTCCGCGTTTGGGCTGTGCAGCCTTCATCAGAGCATCCTGTCTGATTGTATTAAACCAGTGGTTCCCAAACCTTTTTCATGTCAAGGACCCCCACATTGACACTAATTATCCTGTGGACCCCCATTTGAAAAGATATGCCAGGGACCCCCATAAGAGAAGATTTTTACGGCTCTAGCAGTGATTCTCAACCAGTTTAGGACCCCCCCAGTTTGACATGCATTAGTCTACGGACCCCCATTTAATGCCATTTCTATCTCTGGGACCCCAATTTATATTGTAAAATCAATGTTAATTTAACTCTGAGAGTGTACAAATAGAACCATGGTTCCATTTGTTGATGAGAAAAAGAAACGAGAGAGATGAGAGAAGAGAGTGAGATGGAAAGAAAGAAAAATCTGAATGGAGAGAGAGAGAGAGAGAGAGAGAGAGCGAGAGAGAGAGAGAAAGAGAGAGAGAGAGAGAGAGAGAGAGAGCGAGAGAGAGAGAGAAAGAGAGAGAGAGAGAGAGAGAGAGAGAGCGAGAGCGTATTTCAATATGGTCTAATCCGCAGCTAGGGAACCTCAGCTGTTTCTATCTTCTCTTTGAATTGGTCAGTGATGTAGCCTGCAGAGCAGAGAGTCTATGTATCCTCTGTCCAACGCGCTGCTGTGTGCCAGTCACACACAGAGGTCCCTATCCATACACTCGCTTTGATTACACGCACACACACACACACACACACACGCAGGCAGGCGCGTGCACACACACGCACACACACACACACATCCAGGCACACAGGCGCACGCGTGCACGCTTGCACACACGCAGGCAGGCACACAGGCGCACGCACGCACGCGTGCGCACACACACACACACACACACACACACACACACACACACACACACACACACACATGGAGGCAGGCACACGGGCACGCACGCACGCACACACACACGCACACACAGGCACACAGGTGACACGGGCGCACACCCACGGGCACACAGCAATACCTCAAAGAGATATTTTGAACCAGACCCAAACATGTTGTGCTCCAAAAAATGTAATCAACAGCAGGTGTATGTCTAGCAATCATTGCTGCAAACCTGATCAGAGGTTTCATTCCTTCTGAGCCGGCCCTGTGTGTACACACACACACACACACACACACACACACACACACACACACACACACACACACACACACACACACACACACACACACACACACACACACACACACACACACACGGCCCTGCTGGCTCGCTGCAATCACACACACACACAGCGTCCCACAAAATAGGCTTCCTAACATCTCCCGCAAACAATCGCCGGCCTCTAAACAAGCCCCCCTTTCCCCAAACGCGTGGCAGGCAGCATACAGGAACAAGAAGGAGGCATTGCTTTATGCAGCCAGTACTGCTGTAAGTGGCTGCATGACTCATTGTGCTGCTTTTAAATTATGTTAGACGCTAACGGGAGGTAAATCCCTTGGAAATCCTTTTAGTCTTCATTTTTATTTGGAATGAGAAAATTGCCTGTTTTGAGCTGTCGATGTCCCAGCCATATGCATGCGTGCAACCAAGCGTGTGAATTCAAAAGCACTTGTACGTCACTTAATTCTTCAAACCAATTAGAATATTCTCAAACTAAAAAGCACCTGCGTGTCCAAGATACTCCCACGGTGTTCCACAAGACCTTAACCCGTTTAGGACTGAGACCGGATTCTACAAAATGTCAATGTATCAAAAAAAATCGGTGGTTTTCAAATTATTTCATGTCAAGGACCCCAAAGGTTATGTAATTGGCCGCCGAACCCCATCTGAAAATGATGTTGTTCCAGGGACCTCCCCAGAAGCAAAGATTTGAGTTAAAACGTTTGCTCTGAAAGAATATTAATGTATTCAACGATTCGTGCCTCATTTTCACGATTTTTCACGAATATAGCAGATCTACAAGCTTGTGCCGCGCTACGAGCTTTTTTTCAATAGCTAAAGTATAACATAATGCTTAAAACACCCAAAAGGGGTTCCCGTCCTGAGTGACTTAAACAACACCTACCAACAGACTACCAGCAGAACAAAGGATATAGAACCTGCCAGCTCTATCCACCCACCAACACACACACACACACACACACACACACACACACACACACACACACACACACACACACACACACACACACACACACACACACACACACACACACACACACACGTTGCCAACATTGCACCACACAACAATGTTGGAGTGGAGGCGTGTCAATTATTATGCTGCATGAGTGAGTATAGTCCAATCGCCAGCGTTTCTCGGATGAATGTTTGTTTTACTATAGCATTCAATCCAGCCATAGCTACTGTATACAGTACCGTATGTCTCCATTCTCCATTCATTCAATCCAGCCATAGCTATACAGTATATGTCTCCATTCTCCCCACCTCGTCAAAGAGACCCAAAACAACTCAGCGTGTATAGTGCCACATTATAGTCTATATATATACACTGTAAGAAAAGAACGTAGCATGAAGCCAAAGTCCTGGATGCGTTTGGATGAATAAATCATTATTTTAAACAAAGCGCTCTCTCTCTTTCTCTCTCTCTCTCTCTCTCTCTCTCTCTCTCTCTCTCTCTCTCTCTCTCTCTCTCTCACACAATATAACTACTTATAGGCCATATGCCATTGAGTACTTTTTCTACCACTGAAGTTTAGAAGTAGAGCAAAAAGGGATCCCGCACAGAGAGCTGCGGATGAAGTTTTGTGTCACCCGCAAGCGAACCGCAAATACATTATCCGCCCACTATCCAACCGCATCATCCTATTTTTTTTTTGTATTAACCGCACCATCCGCCAACCGCGGTTACCCGCGGCAACCGCGGCTAAATCCGCCATCTGCAGGTCTCTACTGGCTTGGGACACCACAATGGAAATAATGATATGAGGGGCATAACTCATAACCCAACTCACCCGTTATCGAACCGCATTCATTTATATCATCCTATTTACCGGTACGTTAACGGCACCATCCGCCAACCGCGGCTAAATCCGCCATCCGCAGGTCTCTACCGCACACTGTCTTCACTTGCAGAATTAGATTTTTTTTTTTATGTTTTTTTTTTGTGGCTTTCGCCTTTATTTTATATATTTTATGGAGGGACAGACAGTAGGCTGACAGGAAATGGGGAGAGATGGGGGGAAGACATGCAGTAAAGGCCGCCGGGATCGGGAGTCGAACCCGCGGCACACTGCCAGACTGGATTACCAGCCAAGGTGCCTGGACCACTGAGCCATGGCCCAGAGAATTAGATTTATTGAGCACCGTTTCAGTCGCTCAGACCTTCATCAGGCATCAGGATGCCCCCCCCCCCTCATGTTCTAGGGCATGTAATGTAATGTCTAGTCAGTGTATCAAATGAATTGTGTTTGTGGCAATTCCATTGCCTCCATGAAACGCTACCTGTTTTAGAAATGTGTTGTTCTTGAAACCGCATTAGACGTGTAACTTCATGGTCAATGTCAGGGGAGCTAACATTATATTGCTCCAAATCGAATAACAAAAACAGATGGCTGGGGCTCTAGTGTGTTTGTACAGTAGCTGTTAGAACCGTTCAGCGCAAATTATGACATTTATAGGTGTGATGTTTTTTTTTCTCACCTCATTAATTCCTCAAACACGTGCATGCTGCTCTAAACTGTGGTTCAAAATGAACAATTTCTCTTGTAGCTTCCAGCCTTGAGCCTTTCAGTCCATTTTTCTACTTGTTGTGTCAGGGCGTTTGATGGTCTAGGAATATCACATTTATTCTAACCGTTTGTGACCGACTAGTCACTACCCAGGGCAAGGAAGGACACAACACAGGGCAGCTTTCTTAAGTAGACCGTTTTATTCCTCCATGTGCAACTTTGCAAGGAATAACACAACATATGACACTTTACACAGGAAAGCAGATAGCTCCCCACTGTCTGGACAGAAGCTCTCCTCCCGAGTGTTTGTGGAGATGACTGATTTATCCTCTTGTGCCTTGATCAAGTCCATGCACAACAGGTGTGCAGCCACACTCAGCTCTGAGTCCAGTTCTAGTTTGACTCAGGCCAGGTGTGACTGCTTAAATCAGTCATCCTCCATCTCACACCGTTGCTGCTGTCACTTTAAAATCGCTCTAACTCTAAAAGCTGAAAATGCATCATGGATGCTACACCTCAGGAGCGTGAGAGTAGGTTTTTGGGCATACGACAGTCAGTCCGACCCCGTCCAAACTCAGAAAATGACCGTGCCCAGTGTACTGTTATTCTCCAGTGGACCATTCCAACCTTTCTAACATAACTCTGTCTAAATATCTTTAGAGGGTGTGTGTGCGTGTGCACGCGCATGCGCGTGCGCATCCATCCATCTTCAACCGCTTATCCGTAGTCGGGTCGCGGGGGAAACAGCTCCACCAGAGAGCTCCAGACTTCCCTCTCAACATTATATAATAGTAACTTCCTCCTGGGGGATCCCGAGGTGTTCCAGGGCCAGTTTAGAGATATAATCCCTCCATCTGATCCTCATTGGTCTGCCCCGGGGTCTCCTCCCAGTGGGATGTGCCTCGGAAGGAGACGGTCGAGAGCAGATGCCCGAGCCACCTGTGCGTGCGTGCGTGCGTGCGTGCGTGCGTGCGTGCGTGCGTGCGTGCGTGCGTGCGTGCGTGCGTGCGTGCGTGCGTGCGTGTGTGTGTGCGTGCGAAAGTGCGTGCGAAAGTGAATGTTTGTACAGTACGTCTTGACCTTTAAATTGAACAATGGGCTGTCTGGAGGTGTGAAGTGCACTCCATTGGGGGAGAAAGGGCGACAGGCGTCATTTTGACCCAAAACGAATAGGCCTAAATTCATATTTAGAACATTTTTCAAATGAAAAAAAAAATATATATATTTAGAAAAAGTCATGGAAGGGGAACCGTCTGAGAGCTTCACGGGCAAAGATAATCAACTTAAAAAACTCAAAATGGGTCAGAAAGACCTGACAGACACTCAAGTGTTAAACCTGAACATTTAACCCATTTAGGCCTGACGTTGACATTTTAAAAAATGTCATTTTTTCTTAAAAACCTCATGTTTCTATATCAGTGGTTCTCAATATTTCATGTCAAGGACCCCAAAAATTATATGTAATATGCCGCCGACCCCCATCTGAAAATATGTTGTTCCAGGGACACCCCAGAAGCAAAGATTTGAGAGGCACATTGTCACGATTTTTCAAAAATAGCAGACACTCGGTGCCGCGCTATGAGCTTGTAGATCTGCTGTTTTTCAATAGCTAAAGCATAACATAATGCTTAAAACACCAAAAAGGGTTCCCGCCCAAAATGGGTTAAACATATAAAAACCCTCTAATGTCTAAATGTCTTCCTTCCCCCATGCAGGCGGTGGACTACGAGAGCCGCAGCTCCTACTCGTTCTCCGTGGAGGTCCTGAACCCCATCGTGGACCCTCGCTTCCTCCGTCGCGGCCCCTTCAAGGACCGGGCGTCCATCAGAGTGGCCGTGCTGGACGCGGACGAGCCCCCGCGCTTCTCCCGAACCCGCTACCTCATGGACGTGTCGGAGAACTGCCCGCCCTCCTGCACCGTGGGCCGAGTGGGCGCCGTGGACCCCGACACCGGGCTGACCAATAACATCAGGTATGCTGGTGTCATGTGACGCGGAGCGATGGGGCGTTAGATATAAGATATAACGCAGAGCCATGGAGTAAGACAGAGTTAGGACATTGAGGGGGCAGACAACTGTGCGCTCGAGCGCTGTTCATGCAGCCTGGAGAGTGACAAGCTGGAGTTTGAAATACATTGTTTTCAACAAGGTCGGCGCAAATAAGAGCAATTTTAGGCATGTGTGCAACATGACAACTGTTTTAAAGTATTGTACAGTGACGACTAAAGTCTCTGTAATGTTTATGTTGTACTATTACTAAAAAACTATCGAAAATAAAGGGATTTAAGATCATTAAAGCTGGGCTGTTGCCTGAGTCCATGCAGTGCATATTCTGCCAACTTCCGGTCCAGGACTTTGTCACTGTTCGCTATGCTCTTTGGCAATAGAAGTCTATGTAGAAGAGCCACCATTGGACTGAAGCCCCATGAAGTGAACGGAGTTGTCGTAACTCTGTCTTACTATATGGCTCTGAGATAACGTAAACCTTTACTGACCAATAACATCAGGTATAGGTGTCATGTGACGCGGAGCGAGGGGCGTTAGATAAGATACAGATGTGTCATTCCAACTCTTCACGCTTTCCTGAAAGTTTTCTGAAAATGCATGTTTTCCCTGCAGGTTGTATTCACTGATTAGCCTAATGCTAATTCTACTGCTATCTGGAACTCTTATCTATTCAAGGAATCTGAATAGAATGAACATATATAACACCTTGGCAAATGCCCCCTTTTTCACTGCCTGTTTATGACAATGCACTGACAATGTACTGAATTGCCAATGGCAGTACGTGTGAACGTCTCAAACAGCAGGTTTATGTTACTATAATCTGTAACATAAACCTTTATACTGGTCCCCGGAGGGACATCCAGGCGTCATACTGTAGCAGGAACGGCAGCAAGACAAGGTGATTTGTAGAGCGCACTTCAACAAGTCCATTCATAGTGTTTTACACTGACATTATGAGCAGCATGCAGGACAAAGTGAGAAAGCGAAAAGCCTTTTGAGATTCTCTGAATAGATAGAGTTGCTTCTTCTGCTGGAAGTGTCGAGGAGTGACAAGAAATTAATTAAAAAAAACAAAATCAATACAAAGTAGAATAGAAAATAAAGTGCACAAGAAATTAATCAAAAACTAGTAGCGGGAAAAACAGAAAAATCTTCAGCTTTGATTTAAAAGAAGTGAGAGCTGTAGCAGACCTGTATGTGGTTTCCTGGGCGTGTGGGAGAGCTCTAGAGACAGCACTGTTACGGTAGCTGAGTCTACTGAAGAGAAGTCTTCCCAAATCCTGCCGAGACATAACACGTTCTTCAAGCTTTGTTATATCCTTAAGGTGATAGTTAGAAGGCTGACTTTGTTATTGTCTTAATGTGGCTGTTGAAAGGCAGGTCTGAGTCTGTGATTACGCCAAGATTTATGGATTGGGTTGTGTTTATTTCTTTTCTCTTTTTTTTTTCTTTTTTACATTGCCTCACATTGAAGCTGAGAACTGACTTTTAATCGTCCTTCCTTTGGCTCCCAAAACTATTACTTTGTCCTTTGTTTAATTAAATTAAATTCACACCCAACTGCTGATTTGTTCAATGCACTTACTCAATACCTGAACCACACAGTACATACATTACTCAATACCTGAACCACATAGTCCATACATTACTCAATACCTGAACCACACAGTCCATACATTACTCAATACCTGAACCACACAGTCCATACATTACTCAATACCTGAACCACATAGTCCATACATTACTCAATACCTGAACCACATAGTCCACACATTACTCAATACCTGAACCACATAGTCCACACATTACTCAATACCTGAACCACATAGTCCATACATTACTCAATACCTGAACCACATAGTCCATACATTACTCAATACCTGAACCACACAGTCCATACATTACTCAATACCTGAACCACACAGTCCATACATTACTCAATACCTGAACCACATAGTCCATGCATTACTCAATACCTGAACCACACAGTCCATGCATTACTCAATACCTGAACCACACAGTCCATGCATTACTCAATACCTGAACCACACAGTCCATACATTACTCAATACCTGAACCACACAGTCCATACATTACTCAATACCTGAACCACATAGTCCATGCATTACTCAATACCTGAACCACACAGTCCATACATTACTCAATACCTGAACCACACAGTCCATACATTACTCAATACCTGAACCACACAGTCCATACATTACTCAATACCCGAACCACACAGTCCATACATTACTCAATACCCGAACCACACAGTCCATACATTACTCAATACCCGAACCACACAGCCCATACATTACTCAATACCCGGACCACACAGTCCATACATTACTCAATACCTGAACCACACAGTCCATACATTACTCAATACCTGAACCACACAGTCCATACATTACTCAATACCTGAACCACTCAGTCCATACATTACTCAATACCTGGACCACACAGTCCATACATTACTCAATACCTGGACCACACAGTCCATACATTACTCAATACCTGGACCACACAGTCCATACATTACTCAATACCTGGACCACACAGTCCATACATTACTCAATACCTGGACCACACAGTCCATACATTACTCAATACCTGAACCACACAGTCCATACATTACTCAATACCTGAACCACACAGTCCATACATTACTCAATACCTGAAACACACAGTCCATACATTACTCAATACCTGAACCACACAGTCCATACATTACTCAATACCTGAAACACACAGTCCATACATTACTCAATACCTGAAACACACAGTCCATACATTACTCAATACCTGAAACACACAGTCCAAACATTACTCAATACCTGAACCACACAGTCCATACATTACTCAATACCTGAACCACACAGTCCATTCATTTATGTAAAACACTTACTCAATACCTGAACCACATAGTCCATACATTACTCAATACCTGAACCACACAGTCCATTCATTTATGTAAAACACTTACTCAATACCTGAACCACACAGTCCATTCATTTATGTAAAACACTTACTCAATACCTGAACCACACAGTCCATACATGTATGTATGTGGCAGTTCAACCTGCCACTGAGACTGAATGGTTAACATTTTAATTATTATTTATGATTGCAGAGTGATATTTGTTATTTTGACTATATATTGTGTGATGCTTGATTAAAGTTGTTAATTGACTGTTGACTCCATTGAAGGGAGCAACTACTAGCTGTGGGGTGTGGGGAACACGCCAACAGTGGGAGGGTTTTGTTTAGAGAACTCTTGACTTTGATTATATTATGGGAATCATTTATAGAGTAGTATGTGACACTTGTGTGTCACATACTACATAATGTGTGTTATGCTTATGAATGATTTGTGATGTCTCTGGACATTGATGCACTGGTTCCATTGTGGAATCAATCCAGGGTTGGTTTAAATGGGAGGGGCCTAGCCTTTATAAGGAGCACCTGCCACTGCCCAGCAATCAAAGTAGGATCGTAGGGATCAGAGCAGACCTTGAAAGAGCCAACCTGGCCAGTGGGCTGTAAATACCTATTTTGTGTTTGGTTTGTTTGAATGACCATTTCATGTGGACTCTGCAAAGGTGAATTCAAAACTGTTTTGATTTTGCTAAAGGATTTGCCTTTTTGGGAGTAGTTTGAGAGCTGGTTCAGTGCCAATTTTGGCCTACACTACCTTCACTCAGACTAGAGTGTGACAATGTAAAACACTTACTCAATACCTGAACCACATAGTCCATACATTTATGTAAAACATAGAACTTATAATCATTTTAGTAGTGTCCTCAAAAGTTGAGGACGGAAAATTACCGTGTATGGCGCCGAAATGGGCGCTGTGATGGGCCGCTGTGATTGGCTGAGCATAACGGGAGTGCCACAGGACACACATTATACATAAGTGGCAGATATCCCTTGTGCTCAAAATTTGAGGACGGAATTGGCGCCGAAAGCTGTAAGTATAGGTTAATGTACCGATTAACCTAATCAAGTAGGTTTTACTGACAGAAGAAAGACGATAGAGGACAGATCCCTGACTCTCCTTCAAGTGGGTGAAATGTACTCACAAAGCTCTCCCCAGATTGGTATGGATACCCAAACGGGTATATGGACTAGTCTGCATAATTATTATGGTAACATACTTTGTTTTCCAGGCCATGTAGATGTTGAAAAGAAGTAGCCTGGCTAATAAGCCAGACCGAATCAGCCGTTGGCAAAAATAAATTGCCTGCCGGCGGATTAGTGTTGTGTGATATTAGTCTGGCTTATTAGCCAGGCTAGAAAAGAAGAGTCATGAGTCCCCAGAAAGTCACCCAGTTTTTCTTCAGTCATCTATTATTGACTCAGTGTTAAATGCAACACTGAGACTCCAGTGATACTAAGACTGAATCTAGTAGATGTTATGAAGGCCTTAACAGGATCAGTCACAGTGCTGCAGCCTTATTGTCCAAGTGCTGACTGGAAGACTTCAAAGCACTTCAGTGGCAGGAGGTTAATTGTTCCGAAAAAGTTTTCAATTCATTTTTTTGCTTAAAATCTGGAGGTTTAGTGGGAGGGGTAGCATGTTTTAGTTTTTGTATGCTATTGTTTTATTGAACCATAATATGTGATTTGGAAAATATGAATGAAGAAACGTTGAACAAAACAAATCAGGAGGATTAATATGGGCCATATTGTTCATTGGAGATATCTAGATTGTTCATTTATGGAGTGCTTGATGACAGCAGGTTTCAGGGACTTACTGTGGGAAGAAACCTTGACCATTTGTGGAAGATCTGAGTCCAATGCAATGTGAAACATTTTGAACTAGCGTGGGCAATGTGGTACAGTGCCAGATGCCAAAGCAAATGTCTTGGCAAATGATGTGTGTGTTTCCCAGTCTAAAGACTGAGCGAGATCAGTAGTACTACGTAATATTGTCTCTTCGTGTTTTTGGTGTGTTTTGTTTGTTGGCTGTCAAAGTTAATGCGATCTATTAGCTTTACTGTGTGTTTTGTTAGGGCTGTCAAAGTTAATGCGATAACGACTTAACGCACCAACGCAACAAAAAAAACCAAAAACAAACATCCAGTCATTAGATAAAGAACGTAGCAACCTAAGACTGTCTCCCTATTAATGACAAGCAGGTGCAAGATGAGAAACGAGAGCAATGGGAATCACACAGGTTGGACATGCAATGTTTATGCTCGTAAGCCACGATTATGATATCCGCGTTGCATCATGGTGAAACTGGGCCACGATATCTGTGTTGCATCATCATGGTGAAACTGGGCTGTCAATAATATAGTGGAGAAAGCTCAGGGGCCATAAAAGAGGGCCACGGTGTTATAGATTTTATCAGAAATTACCGTTTCTGACCGAGTCATTGAACATTGTTTTCGTTTTTTCATGTCATGCATGTGAAAGCAGGCAATCATATAGCTTCAAATTGACATATTGACATGTTGTTCAGTTTTGTAGATATGGCTCGAAATGAGCACGAAACGAGCACACTCGCAACAAATTCACGGGGCCGCGCTCACGTAAATAAGCTTGCGTTGTCGCACCGCGACTGCTCCGCGCAAAAACGCAGGTCTCATTGAAAATGAACTATAGCCGCGTTAAATCGCTTCACGTTTGAAAGGCCCTTAAGGCCTCTCTCGCTGTAGCTTTCCTTCAGCCTGTAATGTTAGTGTTTTGTCTGGAGGCTATGGTTTGGTGTCGGGAGCAAAGCGAAGTGATTTGTCATTAGCAGCCCCAGTAAACCGTGTCCCAATTAGAGGCAGCTGAAAAGCTGGGAGTGCGTGTGGGGTGAAATGATAGTTAGTGCACTCGTACAGATTATATTGAGATAATCAGCCTCGATCACTTCAAAGCCGTGCTCCTATCAATGGCGATAATCTCCCTATATTAATTCCCAGGCCATTTGTGTTGCAGAAAGAGTCTCTTATCTTGCTCTCTCTCACACACACACACTCTCTCTCACACTGTCTCCTCACCCACCCATGTCTTTGTTTCCTTCCTTCCCTCCTTCCTCTCTCTCTCTCTCTCTCTCTCTTTCTTTCTTTCTTTCTTTCTTTCTTCCTCCGTGCTATTCGTAATTATGTAATGTTTTTTTCATATTCCGGGTGCGTTTTCATATTGCTGGTTATTCAAGGTTCAAGTGCCTCTCCCTCTCTACCCTCCCAGGTTTTAAACATCTCTGTCAACCTGTGCCTCTCCCTCTCTACCCTCCCAGGTTTTAAACATCTCTGCCAACCTGTGCCTCTCCCTCTCTACCCTCCCAGGTTCTAAACATCTCTGTCAACCTGTGCCTCTCCCTCTCTACCCTCCCAGGTTCTAAACATCTCTGTCAACCTGTGCCTCTCCCTCTCTACCCTCCCAGGTTTTAAACATCTCTGTCAACCTGTGCCTCTCCCTCTCTACCCTCCCAGGTTCTAAACATCTCTGTCAACCTGTGCCTCTCCCTCTCTACCCTCCCAGGTTCTAAACATCTCTGTCAACCTGTGCCTCTCCCTCTCTACCCTCCCAGGTTTTAAACATCTCTGTCAACCTGTGCCTCTCCCTCTCTACCCTCCCAGGTTCTAAACATCTCTGTCAACCTGTGCCTCTCCCTCTCTACCCTCCCAGGTTCTCCATGTTTTAAACATCTCTGTCAACCTGTGCCTCTCCCTCTCTACCCTCCCAGGTTCTAAACATCTCTGTCAACCTGTGCCTCTCCCTCTCTACCCTCCCAGGTTTTAAACATCTCTGTCAACCTGTGCCTCTCCCTCTCTACCCTCCCAGGTTTTAAACATCTCTGTCAACCTGTGCCTCTCCCTCTCTACCCTCCCAGGTTTTAAACATCTCTGTCAACCTGTGCCTCTCCCTCTCTGCCCTCCCAGGTTCTAAACATCTCTGTCAACCTGTGCCTCTCCCTCTCTGCCCTCCCAGGTTCTAAACATCTCTGTCAACCTGTGCCTCTCCCTCTCTGCCCTCCCAGGTTCTAAACATCTCTGTCAACCTGTGCCTCTCCCTCTCTACCCTCCCAGGTTCTAAACATCTCTGTCAACCTGTGCCTCTCCCTCTCTACCCTCCCAGGTTCTAAACATCTCTGTCAACCTGTGCCTCTCCCTCTCTGCCCTCCCAGGTTCTCTATATTTTAAACATCTCTGTCAACCTGTACCTCTCCCTCTCTACCCTCCCAGGTTTTAAACATCTCTGTCAACCTGTGCCTCTCCCAGGGCTCGACAGTGCGACTAGGTACTCGCATATGCTACTAAAAATAGCACCGTGCGAGTTGTAAAATTAAATTTGTAGCACCGGTGCGACTACAGAATTTGACCATTCAATCGTGATAAAGACAAGGCAAGTGCACATTCTATAGTCGCGGTTCTATACCTAAATTTATATTTCTTAGTACGGCTGTGTCGTTCGCCAAAAAGAGCAGATCTACAAGCTAACAACGTGTCGAGGCTCAATGCAGCGTTCATTTGAAGATCTGTCCCCTTTACTCCCACCGCCCCGCCCCTCCCTGTGTTGCTGGCTGCTCAGTTCTCTTCCTTGTCAGCAGCGGAGCGAACGCAGCAGGATAGCATGATAGCATAGAAGGAGTTGCTTGGACCCCGACACGTTGAATACTAAACTTATTTGGAAAGTTTGGAATGTTCAAACATCACTCGATATAACTTTTACCAAACGTGGGTGAAACAGCGTGCAGCCGTGCACGTGCGCACGCACATGGAGTGGACGGATTCATTGATAACCAAAACAACCCTTGCTTAGCACCTCGCTTACAAAAGTGTGTGCGCAGGCTGCGCAGCGCAATACGAATGACCGACCTGTCACCTGGCTGCCGCTGGATACATAATTTTATTACTATTAGTCAGTGGCCTGCATAACGAGCAACGGAAAAAAGGCAAAGATCCCCCCACCACCTCCTTCCACCACGCCGAGGTGTATATGTACGATGTTTTGTCTGAACTGAAGCAGTCAAAGCCAAGGAGAATGTTACAATACTAATTCACCATCGAGTAGCCTCTGCACTGAATATCACACTCGCATGATAGAACAGCAGGATACAAACGGATTGTCTGTCTGTCCATGAGCAACATGAAATTAATTGATGATTATCTATCCATCCATCCATCTGCATAAACAACTAAGTCTATCAGCATAAAAACAAATTGATTAGGCTATAGATTATATAAAAACAACAAAAAATCCAGATGAATATCAATATTGTGATCATTTCTGAAAACATATTGTGATATAATATTTTGCCATATTGCCCGCCCCTGCCTCATATCACTTTATTAAAGAAAAATCACACCTGTGTGAAGTGAGGGGCACTCTTATCATCATACATCATCATGAATCATCTCATACTGGCCAATCAGAATGCCTGTTGCCTGTGATTGGTTAGCTGATTTGCTCGTTTACATATGACGTAAATTTTCCTTTCAATGTCAATGGCGTTTAATGTTTTGATGTTTAATTTATGTCATATTTAGCTGAATTTTGACCTAATTTCTCCGTTCATTGTCAATGGCAAATCTTGAGACGTGTGGGGACTAAAGCTGTATAGGAAAATAGCAATAGCAAAAACACATTATTTGCTAACTTTTCATCGTGCTCCTAAAATAATTTGTGTGCTACTAGATTTTTCAACTTAGTAGCACACGTGCTACTTGGAAAAATGCTAAGCGTCAAGCCCTGGCCTCTCCCTCTCTACCCTCCCAGGTTCTAAACATCTCTGTCAACCTGTACCTCTCCCTCTCTACCCTCCCAGGTTCTCTAACATCTCTGTCAACCTGTGCCTCTCCCTCTCTACCCTCCCAGGTTCTCTAACATCTCTGTCAACCTGTGCCTCTCCCTCTCTACCCTCCCAGGTTCTCCATCTGTTAAACATCTCTGTCAACCTGTGCCTCTCCCTCTCTACCCTCCCAGGTTTTAAACATCTCTGTCAACCTGTACCTCTCCCTCTCTGCCCTCCCAGGTCCTAAACATCTCTGTCAACCTGTGCCTCTCCCTCTCTACCCTCCCAGGTTTTAAACATCTCTGTCAACCTGTGCCTCTCCCTCTCTACCCTCCCAGGTTCTAAACATCTCTGTCAACCTGTGCCTCTCCCTCTCTGCCCTCCCAGGTTCTCTAACATCTCTGTCAACCTGTGCCTCTCCCTCTCTACCCTCCCAGGTTCTAAACATCTCTGTCAACCTGTACCTCTCCCTCTCTACCCTCCCAGGTTCTAAACATCTCTGTCAACCTGTACCTCTCCCTCTCTACCCTCCCAGGTTCTAAACATCTCTGTCAACCTGTACCTCTCCCTCTCTACCCTCCCAGGTTCTCTAACATCTCTGTCAACCTGTGCCTCTCCCTCTCTACCCTCCCAGGTTTTAAACATCTCTGTCAACCTGTGCCTCTCCCTCTCTACCCTCCCAGGTTTTAAACATCTCTGTCAACCTGTGCCTCTCCCTCTCTACCCTCCCAGGTTTTAAACATCTCTGTCAACCTGTGCCTCTCCCTCTCTACCCTCCCAGGTTCTAAACATCTCTGTCAACCTGTACCTCTCCCTCTCTACCCTCCCAGGTTCTAAACATCTCTGTCAACCTGTGCCTCTCCCTCTCTACCCTCCCAGGTTTTAAACATCTCTGTCAACCTGTGCCTCTCCCTCTCTACCCTCCCAGGTTTTAAACATCTCTGTCAACCTGTGCCTCTCCCTCTCTACCCTCCCAGGTTTTAAACATCTCTGTCAACCTGTGCCTCTCCCTCTCTACCCTCCCAGGTTCTAAACATCTCTGTCAACCTGTACCTCTCCCTCTCTACCCTCCCAGGTTCTCTAACATCTCTGTCAACCTGTGCCTCTCCCTCTCTACCCTCCCAGGTTCTCTATCTGTTAAACATCTCTGTCAACCTGTACCTCTCCCTCTCTACCCTCCCAGGTTCTCTAACATCTCTGTCAACCTGTGCCTCTCCCTCTCTGCCCTCCCAGGTTCTAAACATCTCTGTCAACCTGTACCTCTCCCTCTCTGCCCTCCCAGGTTCTAAACATCTCTGTCAACCTGTACCTCTCCCTCTCTACCCTCCCAGGTTCTAAACATCTCTGCCAACCTGTGCCTCTCCCTCTCTACCCTCCCAGGTTCTAAACATCTCTGTCAACCTGTACCTCTCCCTCTCTACCCTCCCAGGTTCTCCATCTGTTAAACATCTCTGTCAACCTGTACCTCTCCCTCTCTACCCTCCCATGATGTTCTCTATCTGTTAAACATCTCTGTCAACCTGTGCCTCTCCCTCTCTACCCTCCCAGGTTCTCTAACATCTCTGTCAACCTGTACCTCTCCCTCTCTGCCCTCCCAGGTTCTCCATCGACCCCCAGTCGGACCCTGAGGCTCTGTTCCGGATCACTCCGGACACCGGCCTCATCACCACGGCAACAGAGTTGGACCGCGAGCGAGAGCACTGGCACAACATCAGCGTGATCGCCACCCAGAGAGGTCAGGCTTCACTTGTCATCCGTATTACTTGATTTACAAGAAGTCTACACAATCAGAGAATGTAGAGATTGTAGACTAATTGTTATCAACGTTATTGCCTGTTGTCTCTCCTATGGTACCACATCAATACAGCATGGATTCGGGGACAAAATATTATCCAGCGACAACAAAATAATATTCTCTCTCTAGTCAGTACAGAGTGCATTGAGAGAACCATGCTGTAGCAACCTGGAAATACGTCAACACACAACCCACACAACACCACATCCACCGAGGTGAAGAGCCTGTTGTCACAAACCACGGCGTGTAACAAAAGCCATGTCACCCTGCAGTCGCCCCCCTCGCCCACGCGCAAAGAGTCGGAAAGCACTAGCATGACTGAGAGGTCATTTTGACTGTTTTTTAAAAGCTTTCAGAATGTTCCCCTTCCATGACCATCATCATCCATCACCATTCCAACATCTCAGACATCTTTGACATCTGAAAGATTTTCTAAATATGAATTTAAGCACATGCTACTTCTGTGCTTTTTTTCTTCAGTCATGCTAGTCTAGCTAAAGCAGAGGCTCTGTGTGGACAGAGGCTTCAACAGCCTCTTGACGGACAATAGAGACACAGCGCTTTGGGCAAGGTTCCCACGCAATAACCCATTGTAACAGTACACGCTTCCTCCCATATTCATCAAGTGTTTGAGTGGCTTCGTCAATTCAGCACATCAAGGTTAGTTTCCCCACAGTTTGCATACCAAAACCAACTGATCCACGGAGGATTTTATTATGATAAAATCCAATTCAAGTGAGTTTTGTGTTTATTTATTGTATATTTAGTTTTTACGGTGATTTTGCCGCTCCCCCCTCAGAATTTCTTTGCCCAAAACGAACGTGCCCGCGGCCGTAATATAAGGGCCCCGGGGGCCTCAAAGATTACTCTAAGCCCAGGGGGGTTGGGCTCTGCTCCTATAAATCCATCACCTCACAAGGAAGAACAAATATGCCAGGATCCTTTTTTTTATCCGATTTCAGCTCAGCCTTTCATACACGATCATACCACGCAAAACAGAGTACTATAGACGAATAGTCCACACTAATTATCCATAATGTATAAATGATGGATAAGGATAAGGGGTCAGGACAGCTAGGCCTTTTCGTGGAGGGGTCAGAATAAAATGTGGACTTAAACTGTTATATAGTAAATGGTGCATTTATATAGCGCCTTTATCCAAGGCGCTATACATAGATGCATATAGGTGCATTACACTAACACATTCACACACACATTCATACACCGATGGCGGAGGAAACCATGCAAGGAACCAACCTGCACATTGGGAGCAGTTGGGGGTTCAGATTCTTGCTCAAGGACACTTGGACACTAACTCTGGGGGAGCCCACAGCCGGATGCTTGACCTCCTGACACAGGCACCTGCAGCCGGATGCTTGGCCTCCTGACACAGGCACCTGCAGCCGGATGCTTGACCTCCTGACACAGGCACCTGCAGCCGGATGCTTGACCTCCTGACACAGGCACCTGCAGCCGGATGCTTGGCCTCCTGACACAGGCACCTGCAGCCGGATGCTTGACCTCCTGACACAGGCACCTGCAGCCGGATGCTTGACCTCCTGACACAGGCACCTGCAGCCGGATGCTTGACCTCCTGACACAGGCACCTGCAGCCGGATGCTTGACCTCCTGACACAGGCACCTGCAGCCGGATGCTTGACCTCCTGACACAGGCACCTGCAGCCGGATGCTTGACCTCCTGACACAGGCACCTGCAGCCGGATGCTTGACCTCCTGACACAGGCACCTGCAGCCGGATGCTTGACCTCCTGACACAGAGGCAGCAGACAGTCACTTTTGGCAAATCAAATCAAATCAAATCAAACTTTATTTATAGAGCACATTTAAAACAATCGAAATTGACCAAAGTGCTGTACAGGGTGAGACAAAAACATCAACAATTTATACCACAACAACAACAACAAAAACAAAAACATCAGTAATTAATGCCACAATAACGGAAGTGCAATAAAACAAAACAAACATTAGGTGCGATTAAAAGCCAAAGCATAAAAATGTGTTTTAACAGTTTGACGGCCGCTAATTGTTTACTCCAGTGTTCCGCCGCTGCATAATACGACATTCCCGCTATTTGTTTAATGCGTTTAATTCGCTGTATTTTAATAATTAAAAAGAAACTCCGTCTTTGCTGCGGAGCTGGTGGAAGGAGCTTCTTGTTATGATGTCGAAACCGGAAATTGACCCATGCGCTGGGCTGCTAGGGCTTCTGGGAAATTGAGTCCAATGCAAGTGAACGGATGACACGTCTTATGCACCCGTTTTGTGGCGTACCAAGATGGCGGGTGGTGCGATCGAAGCAAATAAATCGTATTATGGAGTCAAAGTGTTAAGAAGTGATTTAAAAGACTCAACAGAGTTTGCATTTTTTATATTGAAGGGCAGACTATTCCAGAGCCTAGGAGCAGCAGAGGCAAAGGCACGGTCGCCCCTACTCCTGAGGTTCGTTTTGTGAGCTTCCAGGAGCAGCTTGTCTGTTGACCTCAGTGCCCTTTGTGGGGTGTAAGGGACGAGAAGTTCCGTTAAATAAGAGGGGGCCAGGCCGTGCAGGGATTTATAGGTAAATAAAATAATCTTAAAATCTATTCTAAAAGTGACAGGGAGCCAGTGAAGGTCAGCTAAAACTGGCGTTATGTGCCGGTGAGGAGGCGAGCACCATCATTTTGCACCAACTGCAGGCGCTTGAGTGATGTCTGGTCAATGCCGGAGAAGAGGGAGTTACAATAGTCCAGTCTTGAGGATATAAAGGCGTGTATTGCCATCTCCAGCTGTTTGGGTGGAAGATAGGGTTTGACCTTTGCCAGCAATCGTAACTGAAAGGAGCTGCTTTTTACTACGGAACTGATTTGTTTGTTGAGTGTGAAGGAACTGTTGAAAGTGAAGCCAAGGTTTTTGACGGAGGAGCACATGTTTGAGCTGAGGGTGAATGGGATGGTGTTATTTTTGTATGGTGTAGTGTCAAGGCCAACGAATATCACTTCTGTTTTATTTTAATTCAGGTTTAAAAAGTTTATGTCCAGACACACATTCAGATCCATCTCACTCCACACATCACACACACACACACACACATCCAGATCCATCTCACTGCACACATCACACACACACACACACACACACACACACACACACACATCCAGATCCATCTCACTGCACACATCACACACACACACACACACACACACACACACACACACATCCAGATCCATCTCACTGCACACATCACACACACACACACACACACACACACACACACACACATCCAGATCCATCTCACTGCACACATCACACACACACACACACACACACACACACACACACACACACACACACACACACACACACACACACACACACACACACACACACACATCCAGATCCATCTCACTCCACACACACACACACACACACACACACACACACACACACACATCCAGATCCATCTAACTCTGCACATCACACACACACACACACACACACACACACACACACACACACACACACACACACACACACACACACACACACACAGATCCATCTCACTCCACACATCACACACACACACACACACACACACACACACACACACACACACACACACACACACACACACACACACACACACACACACACACACACACACACACACACACACATCCAGATCCATCTCACTGCACACATCACACACACACACACACACACACACACACACACACACACACACACACACACACACACACACACACACACACACACACACACACACACACACACACACATCCAGATCCATCTCACTCCACACATCACACACACACACACACACACACACACACACACACACACACACACACACACACACACACACACACACACACATCCAGATCCATCTCACTGCACACATCACACACACACACACACACACACACACACACACATCCAGATCCATCTCACTGCACACATCACACACACACACACACACACACACACACACACACACACACACACACACACACACACACATCCAGATCCATCTCACTCCACACATCACACACACACACACACACACACACACACACACACACACACACACACACACACACACACACACACACACACACACACACACACACACACACACATCCAGATCCATCTCACTCCACACATCACACACACACACACACACACACACACACACACACACACACACACACACACACACACACACACACACACACACACACACACACACACACACATCCAGATCCATCTCACTCCACACATCACACACACACACACACACACACACACACACACACACACACACACACACACACACACACACACACACACACACACACACACACACACACACACACACACATCCATCTCACTCCACACATCACACACACAACCAGATCCATCTCACTGCACTCATCACACACACTGTCCTGCTAAAAGTTATTTTCCATAGTTAGGGTTTCTTTTCTCTTTTCAGAATACATTTTGCCGGTGAAATAGTAGTGAGACAGAAGTTGTGTGGTTTGGTGTGCAGTGCACCAGCCAGTGTGGGGGCGACCAATGGAAAAACACAACAACAACAAACTTTTTTCTTCTTTTTTTCTTTTTTTTTTGCCAGCACTGGCCTCCCTCTCGTACAGTATACTGTATATCGGGCTATGACAAAGTTAATCTTTACTTATCCCAATGAGACCTGAGACCACAGTCTACAAAATGTCTTGACAGTTTTCCGGAAAACGTATCAGTGTTACTCAAACTTTTTCATGTCAAGGACCCCCAGAATTATATGTATTTGGCCACGGACCCCCATCTGAAAATATGTTGTTCCAGGGACCTTCCAGAAGCAAAGATTTGTGTTAAAAACGTTCGCTGTGAAAGAATATATATATCCAAAGATTTGCAACACATTTTACTCTGTGCAGCGCGATGAGTTTGTAGATCAGCTTTTTAAAATAATGGTTAAAGTGGTTAAAAGCTATGGTGACACAGATGCGTTATAACAGGTCTTAATGGATTATGACTGACTCAGGGATTCTTGGTGGGAGTGGGAGTGACAGCAGCACATTGAGTGTCAGCCTTGAATAATGAGATCTAGTAGTAAACGTCGGTTGGAGGCTGTGTTGACGTAATGGCCACAGTAGGAAGAGCTGCCATGGTGGCCACAGGCAGCCCCCGCTCACCCACTGCCATGGTGGCCACAGGCAGCCCCCGCTCACCCACTGCCATGGTGGCCACAGGCAGCCCCCACTCACCCACTGCCATGTGGCCACAGGCAGCCCCCGCTCACCCACTGCCATGGTGGCCACAGGCAGCCCCCGCTCACCCACTGCCATGGTGGCCACAGGCAGCCCCCGCTCACCCACTGCCATGGTGGCCACAGGCAGCCCCCACTCACCCACTGCCATGGTGGCCACAGGCAGCCCCCACTCACCCACTGCCATGGTGGCCACAGGCAGCCCCCGCTCACCCACTGCCATGGTGGCCACAGGCAGCCCCCGCTCACCCACTGCCATGGTGGCCACAGGCAGCCCCCGCTCACCCACTGCCATGGTGGCCACAGGCAGCCCCCGCTCACCCACTGCCATGTGGCCACAGGCAGCCCCCGCTCACCCACTGCCATGGTGGCCACAGGCAGCCCCCGCTCACCCACTGCCATGGTGGCCACAGGCAGCCCCCGCTCACCCACTGCCATGGTGGCCACAGGCAGCCCCCACTCACCCACTGCCATGGTGGCCACAGGCAGCCCCCGCTCACCCACTGCCATGGTGGCCACAGGCAGCCCCCGCTCACCCACTGCCATGTGGCCACAGGCAGCCCCCGCTCACCCACTGCCATGTGGCCACAGGCAGCCCCCGCTCACCCACTGCCATGGTGGCCACAGGCAGCCCCCGCTCACCCACTGCCATGGTGGCCACAGGCAGCCCCCGCTCACCCACCCACCGTTATTGCGGGGAGACTCATTTTCTCCGGGAAGCAGCAATGGCCACGGTCCACACAGACATGCTGTTACTGCTCAGAATGTGGGCGCATGCACCCCACATCCAGATGGAGAGGATGTGTGTGCGTGCGTGTGTGCGTGTGCGTGCGTGCTGTTATGAGTGGCCTTCTGCCAACCCATTTAAAGTGTGTCCTCGTGCGCCCGCTTGGCATGCAGATAAACCTGTGTCTGTTATCTTTCTCCTCCTCTCTCGTCTCTCTTTCTCTGTGTTCTCTCCAGCCTTGCTGTCACTTTTCGACATTTTCTGACTCTGTATACGTGTTCCTATCGTTCAAATTCTCTTTCACCCTCACTTGCTCTCTTTATGCTCACGCGCACACACACACACACACACGCACCAGAGGAGAGACATCCTTTTCTCCAGCTGTGAAATGATGTTTTTTGTGCGGATCCAGTAAGAAAGGATTAGCTTGATGTGGAAGACTATGACTCATGTGTAACCCATTTTGGGCGGGAACCCCTTTTGGTGTTAGCATTATGTTATGCTTTAGCTATTGAAAAATAGCAGATCTACAAGCTCATAGCGCGCCACCGAGTGGCGCGCTACGAGCTTGTAGGTCTGCTATTTTTTTTAAATCGAAGAACGACTAACATATAGAAACATAGCTTTTTCAGAAAACTGTCAGGATGTAGAAGACATTTTTAGAATCTGATCAAAATGGGTTAAATGTGAGCCCAGCTCTGCTCTGGCAGGAAGCAACAGAACCAAAAGAAAAGAAATGTACATTTGCGTGTATTCTATTCAGCCCATGATGTACCACTAGTCTGTGATACCAGGCGGCTGTTGGCTCAGGAGCAGGTCGTCCAGTGATCTGTGGGTCGGCGGTTCGAATCCCGGCTCCTCCTGTCTACATGTTGAAGTGTCCTTGGGCGAGACACTGAACCCCACCTTGCCTCCAGTGGTTGCCACCATTATTGGTCTGTGAATGTGGGAAGTGAGGACGCTGGCGTTGATTGTTCCCCGCTTCACCTCCCAATGTATGAATGAGTGGCCCATTGTAAAGCTTTGAGTAGGCATGTAGTGCATAGAAAAGCACTATAAAAATACAATCCATTATTATTATTCTACCAGTGCTGATGAAATTAAGTGCTGTTACACAACGCAAGATTGACCTCATTTACGAGGACAATTGAACGGCTATGTATGTGTGTGAATGAGTGCATGCGTGCGTGCGTGCGTGCGTGCGTGCGTGCGTGCGTGCGTGGGTAGAGCAGAGTGACTCACTGCCTCACTTAAAAGATATTAGACTTAAACGTCTAATATCTCCCCGGGTCCATACTAGGGATATCCCTTTGGTCTAGTGGTTAACATATTGGACTTTCACGCGGGAGACCTTGGTTCGAATCCTGGGCGTGTGTGTGTGTGTGTGTGTGTGTGTGTGTGTGTGTGTGTGTGTGTGTGTGTGTGTGTGTGTGTGTGTGTGTGTGTGTGTGTGTGTGTGTGTGTGTGTGTGTGTGTGTGTGTGTGTGTGTGTGTGTGTAGAGCGATTCAAGATTAAAGATATTCATGAGATGAGACTGATAACTGTTTATGTTTCTGATTGCCTCTCCTAGATAATCCCAGAGGGTTTTAGTTGTCAGTCACTCATACAGTGCAGGTACAAGTTCTCCTGCAAAACTGTGACAACAACAACCATGTAATATAAAAAGATAATAATAACACATAATAATAAAAACAATGCAGTTTGATTTGTTTGGGTTATAACGATTTGATAATTAAATTAACTGTTACTCTTTTTTAAATCACGGGATAGTGACTGATCTCCTTCGACACAATTGAGTTATGCTGAATGACAGGAATAGCTTAATAGACATTGACAGCAAACACACTCAGTAAGAACACAGCGAAGTTGTGATGAAGTTATGATAGCTTTTATCTACTCAAATGAGTAATAATAATACAGCCAGGTATAAACAACAACAAACCCAGATGAATGAAAACAAGTTGAAACCCTTTGAACCGAATGTCCTCGATTCGCGCACGCACGCACGTACGTCCGCTAAATTGTTTAATAGATAGGTCTGTAAGAAAAGAATAATTAAAGTCTGCGTCTCGCGCACGCGCCCGCACGCTCCTATTGTTCCTTATCGTTCCGTGAATCCAAACGGCTCCAAACCGCGTCCCAGAACAAACGAAAAGTGAAATGTCAATCCAAAAACGTTACTCCAAAAGTTATCCAAAAAGTAAAGGGCTCCCCAGCAGTGACGTAATCCAAAACAATGAATCCAACGGCAAAAACAACAGTAGATCCTCGCGGGGTATAAAATAAACTAGAAAGAAGCAATTCTGGGAAATTGCAAAGTGTGGTTGCCTCACTCGCTGATATAGGCCCCTCCCAGTAATCTTGCTAGCCAATGACAACGTCAAGTCACCCTTGTGATCATGTGTAAGTAATTCAGAGTGTTTTTTCCCCCCTGAAATCATGTTTTTGCAATAAACGGGTAATTGTTTTTGCAATTGTAGCGCCCCCTATGGATGAAAATGTAATTGCTTTTGGCTCTGCGTTGATTAAGCCACCCTCGACATGTGATTTGGATTTGGGATGGATCGGACATTCCGTTCGTGATTTGTGCCGTCTTTTGTAAAATAGGCCCCTCCCACTAACTTTGGAAGCTGATTACGGACGAACGATATGGACTATCAAAATTCTGACTCTGCTGTTTTAATCGGATAGGTCCGGAGATCATGTGTGCCGATTCTTGTGAGATTTGGCCAAAATCTGTAGCTGGAGGATCCAAAAGTGTGTTTAGAAGAAAATTCAAAATGGCGGAAAATCTATCTAGACGCAAATGGGCGTGGCCTATATGGGGAGATGCGTCATGACCCAAGGAATCCAGGAAAAAATAATTTTGATTTTACGACCTACGGTTCAAGAGTTATACGCCAAAAGGTAAAGTGGGCTGTTATAGCGCCACCATGAGGCCGATCAATATACTTATAAGGTTATTAATTTTAGTAATTATTCTGAACCTTCCCCCCAAGTGTTGTAACTGTAGCCACAACGGTCTCAGAGGAAAAAATACTTGAATGTCAGTTTTTGCATTTTCCCATTCATGTCAATGGGGAAATTTAATCCACTAATTAATTAATATCAATTAAACTATACAACGGATGTCTTAGCAAGGAGATAGCACACTATTCCCGATGAAGCCGGTCGTGTTGACATATGGCTCAAGTGTGTGCGGCAAAAACTGTGGGAGGAGTAGCACGGCATAATAAAGTTTATACAGAAAGAGAACAACAACTAGAAAGAAGCAATTCTGGGAAATTGCAAAGTATGGTTGCCTCCATCGCACCCGTCGCACCGACGTCGTTGGGGACCCAAGGAGTCTGCCAGGAGGTGTTGTGTTAGAGGCCAAGGCCAAACAACATGCCATTCAAATTTGGCGCTGATCGGATCCTGATTTGGTGACATATAGTGTTTTAGTTTTTTCGAAAAAAATTGGCCCCTCCCACTAATAGTGGTCAATTAAATGGTCACATCACCTTTGAGATCATGTGTAAGTATTTTGGTGGGGATTGAGCCCCCCAACAAATTGTTTTTTCAACAAACGGTGACATTTTTGGCATTTGCGGCGCCCCCTATGGGTGAAAATGGAATTGCTTTTGGCGCTACATTGATTGAACCACTTTCGATATGTGATTAAAATTCCGTGTGGATTGAACGTTCCGTTCATTATTTGTGGCATTTTTTGTAAAATAGGCCCCTCCTACTAACTTCGGAAGCCGATTATGGCCGAACGGTATGGACTATCAAAATTCTGCCAGTGTTTAAGTAATCGGATAGCACCAGAGATGTTGTGTACCAATTTGTGTGAGATTTGGACAAAATCTGTTGGAGGTGGAGCAAAAAGTGTGTTTTGAAGAAAATGCAAATTTGGTGCGATTTCGTTCTAGACGGAAATGGGCGTGGCCTATGCGGGGAGATCCGTCATGATCCAAGGAATCCATGGAAAAGGAAATTTTGATTTTACGACTTACGGTTCAAGAGTTATAGGGAAAAACGTGAAGTGGGCTGTTATAGCGCCACCATGAGGCTGAGCGATGTAATTCCTTTTCAATTTATTTTCATAATTATTATGAACCTCCAGCCTAAGTCTTGTAAATATGGTGCTTATGGTCTCCAAGGGAAAAAATACTTAAATTGGAGCCGTAATTAGTCTTCGATCTTCCCATTATAAGTCAATGGAGAACTAATTAATTAATATCAATTAAACTATACAACGGATCTCTTAGCAATGAGCAAGCACACGATTCCCGACGAAGCCGGTCGATTTGACATATGGCTCGAGTGCGTGTGGAAAAAACTGTGGGAGGAGTAGCGATACAAAGTATTCCAAAGTAGGGGAACAATAGTATGGTCGCCATAGGCAACCATACTAATAAAGAAAGAAATAAAAGGTAAGGGGAACAATAGTATGGTTGCCCATAGGCAACCACACTAAATATAAACGGTCTCACCAAGTATTTTCTATTGTGTGGTACAGCGCGCTGCAGAGTGGCCTTAGCTATTTTCCACCTATAGCGTCCGAGTAGAGTATATTATTAAATAAATAATTGATCAAACTGATCCAGGTCTCCCGTGGACTTCCTGGATGGTTTGCCTCTCTCGTTCCTTTCTCCCGCGGGCCGGCCACCCACACCTACTTTACGTGCGTCAGACAGTCTCGGACCCGTCGATCAAAACAATCCCATCAAATCATAACATAGGCTTTCAAAACACCCCTTAAACAATAACAAAATAAAACCTATTAGGGCCTTACCCTTAAAGGATGGCGTTAATTAAGGACCATTATACTATATCTGTGACATACACTTTTAAATGCCATAAATAAAATAAATCCTTTTTTAACATATGTGGCAGCGCTACAGGGTTTTCGTTGTTTTTTTTTATAGAGTGTGTGCAGATTAAACCAGTGTGTAATGTATAGATTACTTAATTTTCTTTGGGTATTCTACTGTTAGACTCCTGGTACAGTAGGTTTGTGTTTTTCTTATGATCCTAGATGACTGTTTCTATGCATTTGATGAATTACCATGTGTTGTCCTTGCTTACTGTAAATTGCTCTGGAGCGTCTGCTCTAAATTGTAAATTGTGGGAGTAAGTGATGATGAAAAAGATGTATTATCTTTTTAGTAATTTTTCTATTGATAAATTTTTTCGAGTAATCGAACAAGCAAGACGAGTGTTAGTTTATTTAATGTCTTTAAATTAGTTTATTAACAAATCGACACAAAAAAACCTTCTAATGGATTTTTATAAATGGATGAAAAGTCTGATCGATGCACTGCGATGCATTCTGAGCTTGTAGCTATTTCTGAAAATATAATTATTACTCTATTGATTATTTTATAATAGATGATCAATTCAATTATATTGCATACTGTAGCGCCTCTCAGTGCACTGCTAATATGTATTCATGATGTGTGTGTGTGTGTGTGTGTGTGTGTGTGTGTGTGTGTGTGTGTGTGTGTGTGTGTGTGTGTGTGTGTGTGTGTGTGTGTGTGTGTGTGTGTGTGTGTGTGTGTGGTATATTTGCATGCGTGTGTGCAACATTGTGTGTGGCTATATGAATGAATGAATGAATGAATGATTTTATTTTCGTGTCTTGCAATTTTCAAGACATTATATTTCAAGTACCGGTAGTCTAGTGACTAGACTAGAGAGAGAGAGAGAGAGAGAGAGGGAGAGCGAGAGAGAGAGAGAGAGAGAGAGAGAGAGAGAGAGAGAGAGAGAGAGAGAGAGAGAGAGAGAGAAGAACTTGTAAAATCCATCTTCAAATGCTTGCTGATAACATGGATGTTTATTTTTCTGATTGCCTCTCCTAGATAATCCCAGCCAGGTGTCCAGGGTGCTCGTTGCCATAGAGACGCTGGACCTAAACGACAATGCTCCTGAGCTGGACCGACAATACACCACAGCCCTGTGTGACTCCTCGACCACCGGCCAGGTCAGTAACACAATACACCACAGCCCTGTGTGACTCCTGGACCACAGGCCAGGTCAGTAACACAATACACCACAGCCCTGTGTGACTCCTGGACCACAGGCCAGGTCAGTAACACAATACACCACAGCCCTGTGTGACTCCTGGACCACCGGCCAGGTCAGTAACACAATACACCACAGCCCTGTGTGACACCTTGACCACAGGCCAGGTCAGTAACACAATACTGACCACCGAGTGGCGCGCTACGAGTCGTGAAAATGTGACATCTTTGAATATATATTTCAGAGCGAACATTTTTAACTAAAATATTGGCTTCTAAGGGGTCCCTGGAACTACATACAGTATTTTGAGATGGGGGTCCGTGGCCCAATAGAGATAATTCTGGGGGTCCTTGACATGAAAAAGGTTGAGCACCACTGACATAGAAACATGGGTTTTTCAGATTTTTTTTAGGATTTAGAAGCCTTTTTTTATCGACCTCAGTCCAAAATGGGTTAATTGAATACAATTATAAAGTAATTAGTGGTTATTAATATAACTACAAAAATACTAATATGGCTGGCCATCTGTCCGCTCTACCAGCAACTCTACCCTTGAGCCACATGCCGCCCTGTGTGTAAATGGAACCAAACGGACCCTCACAAAATGTGTACACTGTGGGTTGCCTGTTAGGCAGGGAGTGGAACACGACAGCTTGTTCCTCCAAAATGCGTTAACATCCTCTTGGTGAAACTCATCACTGTTCAGCTCAAATGAAGCAGCTGTTGAACTGCTAAACTCAGGGTTGAACAGAGTTGTACAGAGTTGAACATGGCCATCATCTCGGTGCCCATCCTGTTAGCTCTGGGTTGTTGTTTTCTCTCTGTGTGTTTTTTGTGTTCTCTGGTGTGAGCACGCTGGTTTCATTGTCAACATTTGGTGACGAGGACCATCTGTTGTTTTCACTGGTGTCGTTGCTTTGAACGCCAACCACGCTCAATTGTTGCTACCTCCCTCTCTCTCTCTCTCTCTCTCTCTCTCTCTCTCTCTCTCTCTCTCGGTGTAGAGATTTTTTAAAGTTGCGTAACACACAGCATTTCCTGCCAATATTGATATGGTAATACTACACTATATGATTACCGGCATACATTATTTTTTTTAATGGTTTGTCTGAAAGTTATCTTTTTAACTTTCAGACAAACCATCTTCCACTCAGCTCTCATCTACAGAGAAACATTGGATTACAGCTACAGGAGATATGTGTTTTCATTGGATAACAGCTACAGGAGATATGTGTTTTCATTGGATAACAGCTATAGGAGAGATGTGTTTTCATTGGATAACAGCTATAGGAGAGATGTGTTTTCATTGGATAACAGCTAGGAGATATGTGTTTTCATTGGATAACAGCTAGGAGATATGTGTTTTCATTGGATAACAGCTAGGAGAGATGTGTTTTCATTGGATAACAGCTAGGAGAGATGTGTTTTCATTGGATAACAGCTAGGAGAGATGTGTTTTCATTGGATAACAGCTAGGAGAGATGTGTTTTCATTGGATAACAGCTATAGGAGAGATGTGTTTTCATTGGATAACAGCTAGGAGATATGTGTTTTCATTGGATAACAGCTAGGAGAGATGTGTTTTCATTGGATAACAGCTAGGAGAGATGCGTTTTCATTGGATAACAGCTAGGAGAGATGTGTTTTCCTTTTGATTGGACATGGCTGTTTTTGTCGGCAGTTTAGTTCCTGTAAAAGCATGCGGCCAACCGCACGCACGCACACACACCGGAGGGCGACTGTACTGTACTGTAAGAAGTAATGGCTGAATTTAAACCCTACAGTACAGTATCTAAACGTACTAATAAACTGCTTGTCTGCAACCAATTACTAATACCAAGTAAAACAATGGCTGAGGAATTGTTTAAAATATAAACGGTCTCACCAAGTATTTTCTATTGTGTGGTACAGCGCGCTGCAGAGTGGCCTTAGCTATTTTCCACCTATAGCGTCCGAGTAGAGTATATTATTAAATCAATAATTGATCAAACTGATCCAGGTCTCCCGTGGACTTCCTGGATGGTTTGCCTCTCTCGTTCCTTTCTCCCGCGGGCCGGCCACCAACGCCTACTTTACGTGCGTCAGACAGTCTCGGACCCGTCAATCAAAACAATCCCATCAAATCATAACATAGGCTTTCAAAACACCCCTTAAACAATAACAAAATAAAACCTATTAGGGCCTTACCCTTAAAGGATGGCGTTAATTAAGGACAATTATACTATATCTGTGACATACACTTTTAAATGCCATAAATAAAATAAATCCTTTATTATACGCACACACACCGGAGGGCGACTGTACTGTACTGTAAGAAGTAATGGCTGAATTTAAACCCTACAGTACAGTATCTAAACGTACTAATAAACTGCTTGTCTGCAACCAATTACTAATACCAAGTAAAACAATGGCTGAGGAATGGTCTTCACGGCCCCATAACAACCTGCTGCGTGTGTTTCCAGGCAGGCAGGGCCCATATGTATGTATGCAGCCTCTTTGCAAGTGTTCAAACTTTTATTGTGAGCTTTGGGTCCTAAGGCTTTCTTCATCTCAGAATAACACAAGGCTTAAGTGGTCCAACCGAACGGCGGTGGGGCTGATTAGCCCATTGACACCTGCTGCGACCAGATTCAGATTCAGAAACGTCATTCCTTACCAGTGGAGTCATTCCTTACCAGTGGAGTCATTCCTTACCAGTGGAGTCATTCCTTACCAGTGGAGTCATTCCTTACCAGTGGAGTCATTCCTTACCAGTGGAGTCATTCCTTACCAGTGGAGTCATTCCTTACCAGTGGAGTCATTCCTTACCAGTGGAGTCATTCCTTACCAGTGGAGTCATTCCTTACCAGTGTTGCAGACTTTTCTGAAAAACCTATGTTTCTATACGAGTGGTTCTCCAACTATTTCATGTCAAGGACCCCAAAAATGATGACCCCCGTCTGACAATATGTCCCCCCCCCCCAGAAGCAAAGAGATGAGTTAATTAAAAGCCTTTGCTGTTATAGAACATATATTCAAAGATGTGCACATGTTTTCACGATTTTTCAAAAGATCTACAAGCTGCTATTTTTCAACAGCTAAAGTTTAACACATAATGGTTAAAGTCAAGTGGTTAAAAGCTATGAGGTGACATAGATGCGTTTCCAGGTCTTAATGGATTAGATATTGAAGCAGAGGATTTGTGTGTGTGGTGCTGGTGGTGAATAGAGGCTCTCCATGTTGTGAGTTATTTCTCTGGCTATGCAGCAGCACTTCATGAGATGTCCTTGGTGAGCTTTTTCCTCCTGCCTACAAATTGGTTTTTACGGGTCTGAGAGAGAGAGAGAGAGAGAGAGAGAGAGAGGGAGAACCACACGCATCGCCGGGAATCGATAAAGAGTTGTTTATTGAAAGAATGAGGATGCGGTGCTGCTGCTGCTGTGGGTGTGAGGAGCGCTGAATACATGGAGATTCTAGCTAGGAGGGATCGACTGACCATGGATGGACACCTTCAGTGCCGTCGCTACCTAGTACCTATACGCGCAATACGCACTACGAGTAGGGCAACGCGCCGAGGGGGGCGCTAATATACACGAGTAGGGCAACCAAATGGTCAGCTACGTCCCCGGACACCTTCCCCCTGGGAAGAGAGAGAGAGACGCACGCACGCACTCACGCACACGCACACGCGGTGAAGGGGAAGGAGGTGCATGGATGGTGATGGTTTTGGTTTAAAGCTTTAAACTACTTTAAAACTACTGTTGAGCTATTCGAACCCAGTTGGTCCCACGCATACTAGCCTGGATCCAGCCCAAAGACCCCGTCCACTCTCTGAGTGGACTGTGTCTCTTGGTCTGGTGTTGCACTGTGAAACTATAATTTCTTTGGTACAAACATTTATTATCCAATGATAATTGGTGGTGGGGGTGGGTCTAACGAACAACCAATCAGCGCCGAGGCCCGTTTTCAGCGTCATCACACAGTGCACCACACAGAGGAAGGAAGGAAAAACATCAACAATGGCTACTGGTTGAGGGAAATTCTAATCCCCTCCCCCTTGAAATCGCTCAGACAGGAGACAATGTCAGACTGAAGCTTCAAGAAAGCTACAGTCTGATAATCAGGCTACTGTAGGTCTACTGTTGAGCTATTCAAACCCAGGTCCCACACATGAGCACTAGTTGTACTGCTGCTGTTGAGCTGTAACGGAAAGCCAGTTTGTCTAGAGGGACATGTTGGGTTTTGACCTTTATGCAATTCCACTTTACAACCACTAATGGTCCTTCATACTCAACCATAGAGTATACTTTTCTCAATATAAGCGCAGGTACATATACCAAACTACAACTAAAACTACCACAGTTGTGCTAGTTATATTGTATTTAACATAACACTTACCAATACAGGTGAGTTTAAACCAAGTTTTATTCACTAACAAAGTTCTGGATTTCTGGGTTTAAGAACTGCAGAACCTTGTTTGGTTGGTGTAGACAGTAATCAACTTAATGTATTATTAGGCTGCTTTGTTTATCCTACAGAACTGTTGTTTTGTGCATGTTTAAAAATAGGATATCCTTGCTGGTGTAACATCCCGTAAAGGTCCAACAATAATACCCAGCTGTGCAAGAAGGTACTTTGTTTT
>NC_136806.1:10113210-10149681 GCF_951216825.1 Electrona antarctica
TCAACTAAAATATAAGAGACGTAGGTGTATGTTAATTTATTTATTTCACTCACCATTAGAAGAGCTGAAGGCGGCGATTGTGACCTGCGTGGAACTTCCTCAGAACAGCGTCCTTCCATTCAGTGTTGCATTTCTTGGTTAAGTCCTTTTCAAAAGCCAGCTGTACAAGTCTTGCCTTCCTTACATAAAGCATGGTGCGTCTACGGTTGGTAAAGACGCTCTTTAGAGTTGAGAAAGAATTCTCACATGTTGCTGTTGACGCGCCAAACACCAGGGCCAGTCGGAGTGGTAGAAATACAGTGGGCATTGATTTAAGTGTTTTGTGGTGTTCTGACAGTATTTTCTGAATGGTCCATTTCTCTTCTGGGCCTGCCTCTTTCATTTCTGACAGTAGGTATTCGCGTGCAACAGTGTACTGTGTTACTATCTCGACCCCTACCAAATCCAGGATTGGTTTAACTTTTGTGGCATCGAGGAAACTTTCTGTCGCGGCTGGGTCCGGAGCTGTCAATGCAGGAATCAGTTTCCCGTCACGTTCGCTAAAGCGAGCATCTATCTCTCCCAGAACAGCATCAATGGCACTGTAGTAGAGTCTTTTCATCTCCGTCTCTGTGTTGATTTCGTTGTGTCCTCCTTGTCCCACACTTTCCTCAACAACGTAGGCTGCAAGGTTACTGTTCATTTTACGTTTCCTTTTGGTTGGTGGTGGTGGAGCCGCTGCTGCGGGTGGCTCGGCCTCGGCGAGCCACCGACACCGGTGTATTGTTGTTATTGGTGGCTGTATTCCATAACTCCGAAAATGCAGTGTCACATCTCAGCTCACAAACACAATCTGTTGCACTGCGCACAAGTTTTACTCCAGTGAGGAAGTTCATTCCCTCAGCTTGTAGCTGTTGGTTTGGTGCGTCCAGCAGCATTAATATCTTCTGTACTGCATGCCCAATAAACACAAAGTTGGGTTCTTGCACATGGTGAAGAAGTCCAACTGCCTCCACTCTAACATCCGAACCGTAGGCCCGGGTGTTGTTTACCTCTGACAGTACTGCAGTGATATCCTCCATGTTTTTAAGGATCACTGAGACCGTGGCCAGATGGCCTGGCCAGCGCTGATCCAAGAGGCGCTTCAGGGTATCACCTTTGTAGTGAACAGCAACAGTGGGCTTTCTGAAGAAATTAAACAGCATGCCACAAACATCAAAGAAGTCGCCGATTGCCCTCTCCACCTTGTGGACAACCACAAGGTGGAGCTGGTGATTGAAACAATGGACGTAGGGAATTTCTCGGCCAAGTTTATTCTGCAGTAGTTTTTGGACCCCTCCATGCTTCCCTGACATGACGGAAGCGCCATCATAACACTGACTCAATATTTTATCAGAGCTGAGCCCAACTTTTGCGAGTTCTTGTAATATTGTGTCAGTGAGTGTTGCGGCGTCGCCGACTTGTGTGGTTGCCATAGTAACTAGGCGCTCTGTCACTTCTTTACTTTCCTCTGATATAAAACGCACCACTATGGAAACGTTCTCACAGCTCGTGGGGTCACGTGCAATGCGTGCCTATGTCCTTTACAATGGCTTCTGTTACCACGCTGCTCATTGCTTCTATCATTTGATTTTGAATGGCAGGACTTGTATAAGTTGCATGGCGTGGAATATGTGTCATTATTTTGGCAAGCTTGGTGTCTTTTTTGAGCGTGTATTGAAAAAGGGAAAGGAACAGTCCACTGCCCCCTTCTGACATATCATTGAATGCATCCAGTGTTCCCCTCAAAGGCAACTGATTTGATGCCAGAAATCCGATTATGTCTATGAGGGACGACATGTAGTATCGGTTTCTATCCAACTGTTCAGTATTCACCAACGTTGAGACTTCAGTGTCAGTCTGAGCGCGTCTGTCTCTCTCCCTCCAAATGTCGGCACACGTCAAATGCTCTTTAGAGAGTGCATGCTACTTGGGTATTTGTCCCGTTTCACCTGATTCGGTGTGTCGGAACCAAGATCCTCTGGTGGAGAAGCATGCGGTGGTGGTGGAGGTCCGAAAGTTGACCTGCTGCGACCGGCTGTGGAAGTTGCTGCAGCAGTAGGGGCCTGCTGCTCCTCTGCCTCTGCCTCGGTGCTCGAACAACTCCCCATAATATTAACAACAGGCAACGTAGCGGTGGCTTCAGGACCGTCTTCTTTTTCATCATCAGTCTGCCTTTCTTTAGGTGCTGGTGGGTTAGAGTTTGGTGTTTTGGCTTTGAGCCAGTTCCTTATATCCATGATTCAATTGTACTGGTTTGGGTTTGTTTTCACTGTGACTGAAGTCTGAAAATATTTGAATTGATCCGCTCTGCGTGGCAACACAGGTAATGACGTAGCGTTTGGTGCGCTGCATCAAAACGAATCCGACTAGGCGCAACCATGCATTTGCAGACTATTGCCAGTGTACTTTTTATTATTGCATTTTTATTACTATGAATTCATTAGAAAATGTATATTTATTATAAACCCAAAGAACATGAAAAGAACACATTATATATATTTTATATATATTTTGAACCTGTAAAACATTAAAAATAATGGTGGTGTAGGGTTCTGGACTGGGGGGGCACAAAGTCTATCTGGGTGGGGCATTTCCCCCTAGTGCCCCCCCCGTGGCGACGGCGCTGCGTGCGTGCGTGCGTGCGAGCGTGCGGGTGGGTTTGCGTGCGGGTGGGTGGGTTTGCGTGCGTGCGTGCGTGCGTGCGTGCGTGCGTGCGTGCGTGCGTGCGTGCGTGCGTGCGTGCGTGCGGGTGGCAGGTGGGTTTGCGTGCGTGCGTGCGAGCGTGCACATACAATACTGCTATATCCACATTTGCACTTATCATCAGCCAAGAGCCTGAGGGCCCAATAATGCGACCTTGCATCCATCACTCTCAAGGCCTCGCGGCTCTGGCTGGTGCTTTTAGCATACACCGCCTCGCTCTGCAACTCTTAACTAGTCCTCTAAAGAACGTTGGAAAGATAGACAGCTTATACTAAATGTTATTCCCTCATGAAAGAATTCCCCACTGGTTTGGGCCATAAAAAAGGGTTTTGAGATACATTTGTCTGCATTTTTGGTATAGCGTTAAGTGTGCCCTCTAACTCATACATGGGCAACTGGCGGCCTGGGGGCCACATGAGGCCCCCACCTTCACTTAATGTGGTCCGCAGATTAATATCTGCATTCTGATATATTATTCTTTCAGGTCTCTCAGGTTGACACAGGTTGTAATATGCCATACTTATTTATTTCAGCTGCTATACAATTCCAAACATTGACCCATTTTGAATTACTTCAGCGTATATTAGTAGCTGAATGATTAGAATGTATTGTTTTTTTTGTATGTGCACTCCTCCGGAGTGAGTGTGGAACTATTGTGGCCCTCTCCATCTTCAAAGTTGCCCACACCCTGCTCTAACTAGCCGCCAACCCTGTCTGTTTGAAACCAAAGTGTGAAACTAACATTTCTTAGGAAGCGATTAAGGTCTGCATTGTTGTTAAATAGTCGGCATTTCTATTAGTGATACTTTACAATTGTCTTGCACGGTATCCGAGCTCGGCGTAAAATTCCACCTGCGTTTGAACACTGAACATAATTACTTATTGCACGCCGGTATCAGACACGCGCACGTGCGTCCGCATGCGTCCGCCCGCACACACACACACACACACACACACACACACACACACACACGCACACGCACACACACACACGTCTCCTTGCAAGCCTGACTCCGTATTGTAATTGGTTGGGTTTGTTTTGAATCTGGCTCTAGACTACTAATGGTGCAGGTTTAGTGATGGGGGAAAAGAACCTGAGAAAAAACATTAAGTGCTCCTTTCATTACCTCTTGCCGTCTTTTTTCAATCTGTCTGCTTTCCATCTCCTTGTGGTTTTCATTCTTTTTGTTTTGTTTTCTCTACCTAACCCATTGATATCTGGAACGCATCTGGGTTTGGCGTTCAACCACATTTAACCATATTTTAGCTGTTGAAAAATAGCAGATCTACAAGCTCATAGCGTGGCACCGAGTGCCACGCTACAAGGTTGTATATCTGCAAAAAAAATAATAATCGTGAAAATTTATTTTTTTCTTTTTTTTTTCTCCAGACAACTGTCAGGATTTAGAAGACATTTCTTCTTATTGGTCTTATTGGTCTAACTCTCTCTGTCTCCTCCCCCCCCCCCCTCCCCCGGCCTTGCGTTATCTCTCTGTGTGGTGCAGGTGGTGCAGGTGCTGCGGGCGATTGATAGAGACGAGGGTGGGAACGACAGCGCTGTGTATTTCAGCATCCCGCCGGAGTCCAGCACCGCACTCAACTTCAGCGTCCGGGACAGCGGCGGTATGTTCTCTATAGCATGGGCGTCCCCGTCCCCTCCCCCCCCCCCTCTCTCTCTGTCTCTCTGTCCCTGTCTCTCTCTCTCTCTCTCTCTCTCTCTCTCTGTCTCTGTCTCTGTCTCTGTCACTCTCTCTCTCTCTCTCTCTCTGTCTCTGTCTCTGTCTCTGTCACTCTCTCTCTCTCTCTCTGTCACTCTGTCTCTCTGTCTCTGTCTCTGTCTCTGTCACTCTCTCTCTCTCTCTCTCTCTCTCTCTCTCTCTCTCTCTCTCTCTCTCACTCTGTCTCTCTGTCCCTGTCCCTGTCTCTGTCTGTCTCTCTCTCTCTCTCTCTCTCTCTCTCTCTCTCTCTCTCTCTCTCTCTCTCTCTCTCTCTCTCTCTCTCTCTCTCTCTCTCTCTGTCTCTCTGTCCCTGTCTCTGTCTCTGTCACTCTCTCTCTCTCTCTCTCTCTCTCTCTCTCTCTCTCTCTCTCTCTCTCTCTCTCGCTCTCTCTCTCTCTCTCTCTCTCTCTCTCTCTCTCTCTCTCTCTCTCTCTCCAGAGCGACTTACAGTAAGCAAGAACAACACATATACATCTTACAGTAAGCAAGAACAACACATACAGTATACATCAAATTCATCAAATACGTAAGAAATACTCATCAAATACTCATCAAGAATCATGAGCTAAGAACTTTCCAGTGGAATATCTGTATAATGAAACTATGCGTATACACTATAGAGTGCTATACATAAAATGCTATCTAAGTTACAAGTTGAGCCTGTACTGTACATACGGCGTAAGGTCGTCCAGGTCTTTCTTTCTTTCTTTCTTTCTTTCTTTCTTTCTTTCTTTCTTTCTTTCTTTCTTTCTTTCTTTCTTTCTTTCTCTGTGGTTCTCTGTTTGTTGTCTATTCCTGGCGTATTCCCTGTGTCACCATCTCCCACCTCTCTCTCTCTCTCTCTCTCTCTCCCTGTCCATCTTCCTGGCTCTCTGTCTGTGTCTCTCTCCCCTGCCATCCATCTCTCCCACTCCACTGGCTCCATTGTTTCGCTCTGTTATCCTCCCTTCTTTTGTTTTCAGCCCTCATGTTTGCTTTCCACCATCCTCCGCATCCATCTCTCTCTCTCTCTCTCTCTCTCTCTCTCTCTCTCTCTCTCTCTCTCTCTCTCTCTCTCTCTCTCTCTCTCTCTCTCTCTCTCTCTCTCTCTCTCTCGGCAGGTGAGCTTTAGGGACATTGAAGCCATTATTGATTCAATCCGTTCTGATTGTCTTGGTGTTTTCTTTCTTGGCGTTCATTTCATTTCCATCCTGTCTCTTTGTCTCTGACACACGCGTGTCCCTGAAGCCTTAAGCATTCACGCATACAGCATGGCCACCTGCACACAAAACCCACCCACACATGTCGCACGCACGCACGCACACGCACGCACGCACGCACGCACGCACGCACGCACGCACACCCACACTGTCTGTCTGTCTGTCTGTCTGTCTGTCTGTCTGTCTGTCTGTCTGTCTGTCTGTCTGTTCATCCGTCCGTCCCTATATTCCTACACCTACCTAATTACCATACTGTAGCCCCCTCATGCACTCTCTGGAACACTCTCACCATAGTTATAAACAATGCAGAGGAAGTGGAATAATGTTTGAAAGTGAGTTGTTTCAAACTCACTTGTTCCTTTACAGTTATGCAACGTGTGTTGTTCATTAATACAGTGCAGTACAGCCACTGTGTTGTTCATTAATGCAGTGCAGTACAGCCACTGTGTTGTTCATTAATGCAGTGCAGTACAGCCACTGTGTTGTTCATTAATACAGTACAGCCACTGTGTTGTTCATTAATGCAGTGCAGTACAGCCACTGTGTTGTTCATTAATGCAGTACAGCCACTGTGTTGTTCATTAATGCAGTGCAGCCACTGTGTTGTTCATTAATGCAGTGCAGTACAGCCACTGTGTTGTTCATTAATGCAGTACAGCCACTGTGTTGTTCATTAATGCAGTGCAGTACAGCCACTGTGTTGTTCATTAATGCAGTACAGCCACTGTGTTGTTCATTAATGCAGTGCAGCCACTGTGTTGTTCATTAATGCAGTGCAGTACAGCCACTGTGTTGTTCATTAATGCAGTACAGCCACTGTGTTGTTCATTAATGCAGTGCAGCCACTGTGTTGTTCATTAATGCAGTGCAGTACAGCCACTGTGGTGTTCATTAGTGCAGTACAGCCACTGTGTTGTTCATTAATGCAGTGCAGTACAGCCACTGTGTTGTTCATTAATGCAGTACAGCCACTGTGTTGTTCATTAATGCAGTGCAGCCACTGTGTTGTTCATTAATGCAGTACAGTACAGCCACTGTGTTGTTCATTAATGCAGTGCAGCCACTGTGTTGTTCATTAATGCAGTGCAGTACAGCCACTGTGTTGTTCATTAATGCAGTACAGCCACTGTGTTGTTCATTAATGCAGTACAGTACAGCCACTGTGTTGTTCATTAATGCAGTACAGTACAGCCACTGTGTTGTTCATTAATGCAGTGCAGCCACTGTGTTGTTCATTAATGCAGTGCAGTACAGCCACTGTGTTGTTCATTAATGCAGTGCAGCCACTGTGTTGTTCATTAATGCAGTGCAGCCACTGTGTTGTTCATTAATGCAGTGCAGTACAGCCACTGTGTTGTTCATTAATGCAGTGCAGTACAGCCACTGTGTTGTTCATTAATGCAGTACAGCCACTGTGTTGTTCATTAATGCAGTACAGTACAGCCACTGTGTTGTTCATTAATGCAGTACAGCCACTGTGTTGTTCATTAATGCAGTGCAGTACAGCCAATGTGTTGTTCATTAATGCAGTGCAGCCACTGTGTTGTTCATTAATGCAGTGCAGCCACTGTGTTGTTCATTAATGCAGTGCAGCCACTGTGTTGTTCATTAATGCAGTACAGCCACTGTGTTGTTCATTAATGCAGTGCAGCCACTGTGTTGTTCATTAATACAGTACAGTACAGCCACTGTGTTGTTCATTAATGCAGTACTGCCACTGTGTTGTTCATTAATGCAGTGCAGTACAGCCACAGTGTTGTTCATTAATACAGTGCAGTACAGCCACTGTGTTGTTCATTAATACAGTGCAGTACAGCCACTGTGTTGTTCATTAATGCAGTGCAGTACAGCCACTGTGTTGTTTATTAATGCAGTGCAGTACAGCCACTGTGTTGTTCATTAATGCAGTGCAGTACAGCCACTGTGTTGTTCATTAATGCAGTGCAGTACAGCCACTGTGTTGTTCATTAATGCAGTGCAGTACAGCCACTGTGTTGTTCATTAATGCAGTACTGCCACTGTGTTGTTCATTAATACAGTGCAGCACAGCCACTGTGTTGTTCATTAATGCAGTGCAGTACAGCCACTGTGTTGTTCATTAATGCAGTGCAGTACAGCCACTGTGTTGTTCATTAATACAGTGCAGTACAGCCACTGTGTTGTTCATTAATGCAGTGCAGTACAGCCACTGTGTTGTTCATTAATACAGTGCAGTACAGCCACTGTGTTGTTCATTAATGCAGTGCAGTACAGCCACTGTGTTGTTCATTAATGCAGTGCAGTACAGCCACTGTGTTGTTCATTAATACAGTGCAGTACAGCCACTGTGTTGTTCATTAATGCAGTGCAGTACAGCCACTGTGTTGTTCATTAATACAGTGCAGTACAGCCACTGTGTTGTTCATTAATGCAGTGCAGTACATCCACTGTGTTGTTCATTAATACAGTGCAGTACAGCCACTGTGTTGTTCATTAATACAGTGCAGTACAGCCACTGTGTTGTTCATTAATGCAGTGCAGTACAGCCACTGTGTTGTTCATTAATGCAGTGCAGTACAGCCACTGTGTTGTTCATTAATACAGTGCAGTACAGCCACTGTGTTGTTCATTAATGCAGTGCAGTACAGCCACTGTGTTGTTCATTAATACAGTGCAGTACAGCCACTGTGTTGTTCATTAATGCAGTGCAGTACTGCCACTGTGTTGTTCATTAATACAGTGCAGTACAGCCACTGTGTTGTTCATTAATGCAGTACAGCCACTGTGTTGTTCATTAATGCAGTGCAGTACAGCCACTGTGTTGTTCATTAATGCAGTGCAGCCACTGTGTTGTTCATTAATGCAGTACAGCCACTGTGTTGTTCATTAATGCAGTGCAGCCACTGTGTTGTTCATTAATACAGTACAGTACAGCCACTGTGTTGTTCATTAATGCAGTACTGCCACTGTGTTGTTCATTAATGCAGTACTGCCACTGTGTTGTTCATTAATACAGTGCAGTACAGCCACTGTGTTGTTCATTAATACAGTGCAGTACAGCCACTGTGTTGTTCATTAATGCAGTGCAGTACAGCCACTGTGTTGTTTATTAATGCAGTGCAGTACAGCCACTGTGTTGTTCATTAATGCAGTGCAGTACAGCCACTGTGTTGTTCATTAATGCAGTGCAGTACAGCCACTGTGTTGTTCATTAATGCAGTGCAGTACAGCCACTGTGTTGTTCATTAATGCAGTACTGCCACTGTGTTGTTCATTAATACAGTGCAGCACAGCCACTGTGTTGTTCATTAATGCAGTGCAGCCACTGTGTTGTTCATTAATACAGTGCAGTACAGCCACTGTGTTGTTCATTAATGCAGTGCAGTACAGCCACTGTGTTGTTCATTAATACAGTGCAGTACAGCCACTGTGTTGTTCATTAATACAGTGCAGTACAGCCACTGTGTTGTTCATTAATGCAGTGCAGTACAGCCACTGTGTTGTTCATTAATGCAGTGCAGTACAGCCACTGTGTTGTTCATTAATACAGTGCAGTACAGCCACTGTGTTGTTCATTAATGCAGTGCAGTACAGCCACTGTGTTGTTCATTAATACAGTGCAGTACAGCCACTGTGTTGTTCATTAATGCAGTACAGCCACTGTGTTGTTCATTAATGCAGTGCAGTACAGCCACTGTGTTGTTCATTAATGCAGTGCAGCCACTGTGTTGTTCATTAATGCAGTACTGCCACTGTGTTGTTCATTAATACAGTGCAGTACAGCCACTGTGTTGTTCATTAATACAGTGCAGTACAGCCACTGTGTTGTTCATTAATGCAGTGCAGTACAGCCACTGTGTTGTTTATTAATGCAGTGCAGTACAGCCACTGTGTTGTTCATTAATGCAGTGCAGTACAGCCACTGTGTTGTTCATTAATGCAGTGCAGTACAGCCACTGTGTTGTTCATTAATGCAGTGCAGTACAGCCACTGTGTTGTTCATTAATGCAGTACTGCCACTGTGTTGTTCATTAATACAGTGCAGCACAGCCACTGTGTTGTTCATTAATGCAGTGCAGCCACTGTGTTGTTCATTAATACAGTGCAGTACAGCCACTGTGTTGTTCATTAATGCAGTGCAGTACAGCCACTGTGTTGTTCATTAATACAGTGCAGTACAGCCACTGTGTTGTTCATTAATACAGTGCAGTACAGCCACTGTGTTGTTCATTAATGCAGTGCAGTACAGCCACTGTGTTGTTCATTAATGCAGTGCAGTACAGCCACTGTGTTGTTCATTAATACAGTGCAGTACAGCCACTGTGTTGTTCATTAATGCAGTGCAGTACAGCCACTGTGTTGTTCATTAATACAGTGCAGTACAGCCACTGTGTTGTTCATTAATGCAGTACAGCCACTGTGTTGTTCATTAATGCAGTGCAGTACAGCCACTGTGTTGTTCATTAATGCAGTACAGCCACTGTGTTGTTCATTAATGCAGTGCAGTACAGCCACTGTGTTGTTCATTAATGCAGTACAGCCACTGTGTTGTTCATTAATGCAGTGCAGCCACTGTGTTGTTCATTAATACAGTGCAGTGCAGCCACTGTGTTGTTCATTAATGCAGTGCAGTACAGCCACTGTGTTGTTCATTAATGCAGTACAGTACAGCCACTGTGTTGTTCATTAATGCAGTGCAGTACAGCCACTGTGTTGTTCATTAATACAGTACAGTACAGCCACTGTGTTGTTCATTAATACAGTGCAGTACAGCCACTGTGTTGTTCATTAATGCAGTACAGCCACTGTGTTGTTCATTAATGCAGTGCAGTACTGCCACTGTGTTGTTCATTAATACAGTGCAGTACAGCCACTGTGTTGTTCATTAATGCAGTACAGCCACTGTGTTGTTCATTAATGCAGTGCAGTACAGCCACTGTGTTGTTCATTAATGCAGTACAGCCACTGTGTTGTTCATTAATGCAGTGCAGCCACTGTGTTGTTCATTAATACAGTGCAGTGCAGCCACTGTGTTGTTCATTAATGCAGTGCAGTACAGCCACTGTGTTGTTTATTAATACAGTACAGTACAGCCACTGTGTTGTTCATTAATGCAGTGCAGTACAGCCACTGTGTTGTTCATTAATACAGTACAGTACAGCCACTGTGTTGTTCATTAATACAGTACAGTACAGCCACTGTGTTGTTCATTAATGCAGTGCAGTACAGCCACTGTGTTGTTCATTAATGCAGTACAGCCACTGTGTTGTTCATTAATGCAGTACAGCCACTGTGTTGTTCATTAATGCAGTGCAGTACAGCCACTGTGTTGTTCATTAATGCAGTGCAGTACAGCCACTGTGTTGTTCATTAATGCAGTGCAGTACAGCCACTGTGTTGTTCATTAATGCAGTGCAGTACAGCCACTGTTGTTCATTAATGCAGTGCAGTGCAGCCACTGTGTTGTTCATTAATGCAGTGCAGTACAGCCACTGTGTTGTTCATTAATGCAGTGCAGTACAGCCACTGTGTTGTTCATTAATGCAGTACAGCCACTGTGTTGTTCATTAATGCAGTGCAGTACAGCCACTGTGTTGTTCATTAATGCAGTGCAGTACAGCCACTGTGTTGTTCATTAATGCAGTGCAGTACAGCCACTGTGTTGTTCATTAATGCAGTGCAGTACAGCCACTGTGTCCTTCATTAATGCAGTGCAGCCACTGTGTTGTTCATTAATGCAGTACAGCCACTGTGTTGTTCATTAATGCAGTGCAGTACAGCCACTGTGTTGTTCATTAATACAGTGCAGCCACTGTGTTGTTCATTAATGCAGTACAGTACAGCCACTGTGTTGTTCATTAATACAGTACAGTACAGCCACTGTGTTGTTCATTAATGCAGTGCAGTACAGCCACTGTGTTGTTCATTAATGCAGTGCAGTACAGCCACTGTGTTGTTCATTAATACAGTGCAGTACAGCCACTGTGTTGTTCATTAATGCAGTGCAGTACAGCCACTGTGTTGTTCATTAATGCAGTGCAGCCACTGTGTTGTTCATTAATGCAGTACAGCCACTGTGTTGTTCATTAATGCAGTGCAGTACTGCAGCCACTGTGCAGCTCTAATTTTGGTACTTTTATGATACTTTTATACTCAAGTACATTTTAAATTGTGGACGTTTACTTGTAACAGAGTATTTCTACAGTGCAGTAGTGATACTTTTACCTAAGTAAAACATTTGAGTACTTCTTCCACCACTGCTTCCACGTCTTGTCTGTCCACCATATACTCCCCACAGCCTGCTGTCTGTCTCATGATGTCCTCTTGTCTCTGTCTGTCCTCCATACAGGCCCCACAGCCAGTCTGGTCCTGCTGTCTGTCTCATGATGTCCTCTTGTCTCTGTCTGTCCTCCATACAGGCCCCACAGCCAGCCTGGTCCTGCTGTCTGTCTCATGATGTCCTCTTGTCTCTGCCTGTCCTCCATACAGGCCCCACAGCCAGCCTGGTCCTGCTGTCTGTCTCATGATGTCCTCTTGTCTCTGCCTGTCCTCCATACAGGCCCCACAGCCAGCCTGGTCCTGCTGTCTCAGCTGCAGCCTCTGTCCCGCTCGGCTGCGTCCTCCACCCTGACCCTCTACATCCCCCTGGTGCTGCGGGACGGCACGTCGGGCCTCACCAGCACCGGGACGGTCACGGTGTCCGTGTGCCCGTGCCTGAGGGGAGGGGCGCGCGCCGTGGGGAGAGAGGACGAGAAGGAGACGGAGGGGGGCGAGTGGGACCACCGCGAGAGAGAGGGGGGGACGGTGTGTCTCCCCCAGCAGTCCTCGCTGCCGTCCCCCGGGCTCAGCACCGCCGCCCTGCTGGCCATCCTGGCCTGCGTGGCCACTCTCCTGGGTAGGTTTTTATAGGTTATTTTTGTTGGCACATAAAAAGGTTTAAAGACAGAAGAGAGATACATGCATGTTAATATTGTGTTTGAGGCGTTAGAAGCCAAAAGGCCTTATTATCGAGAACTTCCCCTAATTTATATTACAACCATAATAATATATATTACAAGCATAATAACCACCTGCCTACAGACAAACGTATTGTTGGATGAGCCTTTTTTTTAAATTGTGGACGTTTACTTTACTTGAGTATTTTTACAGTGCAGTAGTGATACTTTTACCTAAGTAAAACATTTGAGTACTTCTTCCACCACTGCTTCCACGTCTTGTCTGTCCACCATATACTCCCCCTGCTGTCTGTCTCATTATGTCCTCTTGTCTCTGTCCTCCATACAGGCCCCACAGCCACCCTGTGGGGCCTGTATTGATGTACAAATACATCAAAATTGTACTTAAGTAAACTGAAGTAAATGTACTTTCCACCACTGAGGAGGGTTGAATTGAATGGGCATAGAATTGTAGCAGGAATATCACACAGCTTAATGTTAATGCACAGAAGAACTAGCCTAGTTGATGGTGGCCTTATTCCTTCTGGGATCAATGCGTAACACAATCGTCGCTGACCCCAATGATTCCGAACGACGGCCTTCTTGACCCCTCTGGATAATAATACCGCAGGACATTGTTTCTCCAGCCTTCGGTAATTGCTTCAACAATGTGGGGGTTTGTGTCTGCTTAACCCATTTTGACCTGAGATCAGATTCTAAAAATGTCTTCTACATCCTGACAGTTTTCTGAAAAAGCTATGTTTCTATGTCAGTGGTTCTTCGATTTTTCAAAAATTACAGACCTACAAGCTCATAGCGCGCCACTCGGTGGCGCGCTATGAGCTTGTAGATCTGCTATTTTTCAATAGCTAAAGCATAACATAATGCTAACACCAAAAGGGGTTCCCGCCCAAAATACAGAGAGGCCTGCAGCTGGCATATGGTGAACCTCGTTGTCACAATCGGTTGGAGCGCTCATGCCTTGTAGAATTATCATCCTGGAAGACATTACCAGCAGGACAGGAAGACATTGTTGTACCATGAAGGTGATCATCATCCCGCAACCTGACTCCGCCAGATTGCGGCAGTATTGAGTTCACAAGTTCCCTCCTGCCAGCGTCTGGCGGAGTCAGTTTAATCATCCCACAGATTGTAAGGAATGTGATATAAGTAGGTGTAAGCCACAAGCTTAAACTACATTTCCCAGTAGCTTGTCGGTTGCTTCACTATATACTTTCAGGATGATGTAGTTTTTGAGTGGTGCAAACCACTCCAACAACCAGCTTTGTTTGTATCCGTGTTTGTGTGTACCTGTATGTGGGGCCCAAAAGAATGAGCATGGTTACTATGGTCACTGACATTACGTCAGACCACAGCTGATCAGGCTATATAAGACCTTGCACCACTCAGTTCACACGGGTGTGATTCTTTAAATAATGAAGCTTTTTTGAGTGGTGTAAACCACTCCTACAACTGGCTTTGTTAGTTTACGTGTCTGTCCGTACACGTGTCTGTCCGTACAAAAAATGAGCATGGTTGCTATGGTCACCCAGTTCACACGGGTGTGATTTCATTACGTCAGACATTACGTCAGACCACAGCTGATCAGTCTATATAAGACCTTACACCACTCAGTTCACACGGGTGTGATTTTTTTCCTATGTAGTTGGCCTGGTGTACAGTAGCTCGACAACATCTACTTTGCTAAAATATTCAGTGGCATAAAAGACATGAAATCATGGGTGTTGAGTGCAGTTTGTCTCTTTGTACATCAAAGAGTACCACAGACGAAAAACAGTCTAAGTCCAAATGTCATTCTGACCCCTCCACGAAAAGGCCTCGTTGTCCTGAACCCTTATCTATCATTTATACATTATGGATCAATAGTGTGGACTTAGACTGTTATTCGTCTGTGGCATTCTATGTTTTAATCAATGTCATAACATGGACTCATGGATTAAAGTTCTCTGTGGCGGATTTCCCTCGTTTACGTTGGATTCTCTATAGGAACCCTATATGAGATCAGCTACACCACATCATTTTCAGATTGAGTGATGCCACACCTCCTCAGTTTAAAATTGATCTTCCTCAGAAGACAGAGATATATTTTATGTAGTTGACTATAAGATGTGATAACTTGAAATAACAAGAAACCTGCAAGACACTTAACCCATTCTGGGCGGGAACCCCTTTTGGTGTTTTAACTAAGCATTATGTTATACTTTAGCTATTGAAAAATAGCAGATCTACAAGCTCATAGCAGATCTAATGAGCTTGTAGGTCTGCTATTTTTGAAAAATCGTGAAAATGCGGCACAAATCTTTGAATGTATATTCTTTCAGAAGACTTTTTTTTTTTTTTCTACGTCTGGCCTAAATGGGTTAAGTTTGAAATAAAGAAAATCGATACCTTCAGGTAATGGATCTCATTATTTGGAGATATATACATTCTGCATGAGCTGCTGAATGTTGAACACATCCAGTAATAATGATACTGTAGCTAAATTGAGGGTGCGTAATGCGTATAGTGTTAGTTTAACATCCCAATAATCCAACATTACTAACCATACCCTAAACTCTAACACTGACCCTAACCGCACGTACGCGGACGCCACGGGTGAGTCTTAACTGGCCACGTATGTCAGACTAACGCATGCCCTCCTAAATTGACATGCTACAGTTAGGTTCTGACCGTCTCTTCCTCTGAGGTTTTGAAAGGTACCTTTCAAAACCTTTCAGGCGAAAGGTACCTTTGGAAGCCACACCTCTGATGTGGGGTTTAGCCTTAAGGGGTGTGTTTCAGCACCGTGGAGCATCTGAGCTGTTAAGCCCTTCTCTGTTTATTTCTGACCGTCTTATCGACGGTCCTTATTTTGTTTATAATATATAATATAATATAAATCTCTCTTGGAAGAATCGATTCATCTAATATACGGCAACCTTCGCCGTGTTTCTTCACTAGTCCGATCCAGAAGAACACAGTTTGCCGGCCACTGCTACTGAGCTGACAATGAGGTTATATCTTCCCTCCCTTTTTCTCTGGAATCCTGCCTCAAAGCAGACCAGAGGTAGAAAACTGTCGTTCCCTGATGTCATCGCTAGGGACAAATGCATCAGTAAGCAGGAACTGGGGATGGCAATGGAAAGTCTGGCGTGGCATTGTGAAATCCATGATCTCGACCGCGGTTAAAAAAATGATGATGATGATGATTTTGTTATCTTCCGGTGAAAATAAGGACCGTCGATAAGACGGTCAGAAATAAACGGAGAAGGGCATGTCTTTTTAAGTTTTTTTGGGGAGGATTTATATTGACAGGGTTAATGGAGAGAGACGGGAAAGATAGAGAGAGTGCAAGTAAAATGACATGCAGCTAATGGTCCGTCCAGATGGGAATCGAGTGGGGTCAAGATGGGTCAAGTTCATGGTGCTTAAGCAGGTGCATCTATGATGGGCCGTGTGTGCAGTCAGTCATGAAGTGCATATAAGCATGTTGTTCCTAGTTGAACACGACCTGTCATTTACTGTGTGGCTCAACCACTCGATTTTTGATTAGGACAAGAATTCATCATTTGCCTCATTTGGCTGACTCAAAAAAAAAAGAATGGGTCTTCTAGATTCTATCCACTAGCTTGTTAAAAATGATCTGTTCTCAACTTTTCCCTCTGAAAGCTGCAGGCCTGCTGCATGATGCTGCATATGCTCTGCACCATGGGGCTGCTACAGTCAAGCTCCAACGGCCTTGTATTATTCATAAGAGCCTCAGTCCACTGTTTCCACGTCGGATTAGCCTAAGAGACATGCAGCAGAACCCTATTTTGAGTAATAGTGAAACCTCATCATTTGAGATGATTGTGCTAATGGTGTAGGAAATGGAGCAGTAGTCTGGGGGGCTCCTTTCGCACGGTTTAAAAAAAACATTCACATTTTTTGTATTCATACCGGCCACGTACAGCATAGCCTGTATTTTGAATAATAGTGAAGCATGGTAATTTGAGCTAGTGTGCTGATAGTGGAGGTCTGTATAGGAGATGCAGCGGTAGTCTGGGGCACTCCTTTCACACTGTTTAAAAAAAGACATAGATGGGGACTTTTTTACTTTTTTATCCTTTATTTACCCAGGGTAGTAGCTGAGCACAAGTGCTCATTTTCAGCAACGCCCTGAACATAGAAACACACACACACACACACACACACACACACACACACACACACACACACACACACACACACACACACACACACACACACACACAAACAAACATCCAATCATATGAGCACATTCCATGCTCAAACGGACATACAGACAGACACAAAGCTATGCATAGGAGCAGCTGCACTGCTCAAAAATGACAAAACTAATCATATATATATATATATGCTCTGACAACACGTACAACGGGTATTGCATAAGCGAGTGAGTCACACAATCCCAACTTCAATCTCTATACTGACTTGCATCGTTCCCTATGCCAGGTTCCTACTAGTTTCAATTAATGCTATTGACATTATCCATTACATTACTCCAGACACTGGGACAGTGTCTGGAGTAATGTTATTATCCCAGACACTGTGACAGTGTCTGGAGTAATGTTATTCACTTTGACATTATCCCAGACACTGTGACAGTGTCTGGAGTAATGTTATTCACTTTGACATTATCCCAGACACTGTGACAGTGTCTGGACTAGTAATGTTATTCACTTTGACATTATCCCAGACACTGTGACAGTGTCTGGAGTAATGTTATTCACTTTTGTCATATTGATTTCTACAACCAATCCTGCCCCTCGTGCACAGCAGCACATTACCGCTATGTTCATGCATTTTAAAGAGGTCAAGGGGAGTATACCACACGCTGCAATTAACAGACCCAGACTTCAGTCCTTCAGCAACACATTTATCTTTAATTCAGTGAGCAAAACAAAAGATGTGCTGGTGAATTAACCCATTCTGGGCGGGAACCCCTTTTGGTGTTATGTTATACTTTAGCTATTGAAAAATAGCAGATCTACAAGCTCATAGCGCGCCACCGAGTGGCGCGCTACGAGCTTGTAGGTCTGCTATTTTTGAAAAATCGTGAAAATGCGGCACAAATCTTTGAATATATATTCTTTCAGAGCGAACATTTTTTTTATTTCGACGTCAGGCCTAAATTAATTAAAACGGGGCGTCTCACTTGACTGTGAACAGAGCAGAGAGAGAGACACCATGAACAGAGCAGAGAGAGAGACAGCATGCAGGCAACGGACGGGATGGTGGACAAACACACCCAGCCTGTCACCATGATGCATTGTTTATTTATCCCATTTAGGGAAGTCTGGGTCGAAATAAAAAAAAAAGTCTTCTGAAAGAATATATATTCAAAGATTTGTGCCGCTTTGTTCACGATTTTTCAAAAATAGCAGACCTACAAGCTCGTAGCGCGCCACTCGGTGGCGCGCTATGAGCTTGTAGATCTGCTATTTTTCAATAGCTAAAGTATAACATAATTGTTAGTTAAAACACAAAAAGGGGTTCCCGTCCAGAATGGGTTATACCATGGTTGATCCAGTGGACTGCAGTGGGTATAATGATAGATAAATATCTCTGTAATGTGAAATCAAAACTGCAGGAGTTTGGGTTCTGGTGAAAATGATCTGGGAAGCATCTTGTTTTTCTTCCCCCGAATTGCACAGTATAGTGTTTTTGCCATCAGCCTCCATTGTCATCTTGCCCAGGGACACTTCTATTTCCTAGAAGTAATGAAGTACTTCCTTGTACAGTGCCTGAGGGCACTTGGTAAAACGCTTCTGCTCGTGTGGTATAGGCAGAGAAACCACAATTGCTAATAAATCTTTTTTTCCCCCTGAACTGAAAAGTAAATTCCACCGGTTTAAGTGGGAATACTTTTACTCGTTTCCAATACAGTTTAACTTGGGTCAAAGAATGTTGTCTCAATTTAACACAATTCGACAGTGTGAAGCAAATTGAAAGAGGCAGCTCGCCCCCCACTCTTTCCAAGAACATTCTATTTGATCAAAGAAACGGGTCAAATACAAAGTTGTCTGAAGTCTGAGGACAAGTATGGCTGCGATAGCACCCTCTATACACTATACAGCTTCCCTGCACTGACTGATGCAAGGGTGTGGAGTAGGCGACACCAACTCGTTACACATAATGTGTTGTGCACTGTGCAGTGGCAGAATTGTTTGTAAAAAATCAACATAAGAAAAGTGAATACCATTACCTATAGACACTGTCATACAGTCATTGCAAGAGAAGGAAGGAACCTGATATATTGCCCCCAAGGCCAACATCCTGAGAGATGAATAGCACTTTATCTATATTGTACTTTGAATGCATCAGCACTTTCTCCTGTCAATGTCGTCCGCATGCTCTCTTTACTCTCTTTACTCTTTTCATAAAAGGCTTTGAGTCTTTTCAATGTGTCTATTGTTAAATGTGAAGCATCATGAGTCCCTCCTCTGTATGCCCAGAGTGTATTGAGTTGTGGAGAAGGGTATTTTGCTCCAACGTATGCCCAGAGTGTATATTGAGTTGTGGAGAAGGGTATTTTGCTCCTCTGTATGCCCAGAGTGTATATTGAGTTGTGGAGAAGGGTATTTTGCTCCTCTGTATGCCCAGAGTGTATATTGAGTTGTGGAGAAGGGTATTTTGCTCCTCTGTATGCCCAGTGTATATTGAGTTGTGGAGAAGGGTATTCTGCTCCTCTGTATGCCCAGAGTGTATATTGAGTTGTGGAGAAGGGTATTTTGCTCCAACGTATGCCCAGAGTGTATATTGAGTTGTGGAGAAGGGTATTTTGCTCCAACGTATGCCCAGAGTGTATATTGAGTTGTGGAGAAGGGTATTTTGCTCCAACGTATGCCCAGAGTGTATATTGAGTTGTGGAGAAGGGTATTTTGCTCCAACGTATGCCCAGAGTGTATATTGAGTTGTGGAGAAGGGTATTTTGCTCCAACGTATGCCCAGAGTGTATATTGAGTTGTGGAGAAGGGTATTTTGCTCCAACGTATGCCCAGAGTGTATATTGAGTTGTGGAGAAGGGTATTTTGCTCCAACGTATGCCCAGAGTGTATATTGAGTTGTGGAGAAGGGTATTTTGCTCCAACGTATGCCCAGAGTGTATATTGAGTTGTGGAGAAGGGTATTTTGCTCCAACGTATGCCCAGAGTATATTGAGTTTGGAGAAGGGTATTTTGCTCCAACGTATGCCCAGAGTGTATATTGAGTTGTGGAGAAGGGTATTTTGCTCCAACGTATGCCCAGAGTGTATATTGAGTTGTGGAGAAGGGTATTTTGCTCCAACGTATGACCAGTGTATATTGAGTTGTGGAGAAGGGTATTTTGCTCCAATGTATGCCCAGAGTGTATATTGAGTTGTGGAGAAGGGTATTTTGCTCCAACGTATGCCCAGAGTGTATATTGAGTTGTGGAGAAGGGTATTTTGCTCCAACGTATGCCCAGAGTGTATATTGAGTTGTGGAGAAGGGTATTTTGCTCCTCTGTATGCCCAGAGTGTATATTGAGTTGTGGAGAAGGGTATTTTGCTCCTCTGTATGCCCAGAGTGTATATTGAGTTGTGGAGAAGGGTATTTTGCTCCAACGTATGCCCAGAGTGTATATTGAGTTGTGGAGAAGGGTATTTTGCTCCAACGTATGCCCAGAGTGTATATTGAGTTGTGGAGAAGGGTATTTTGCTCCAACGTATGCCCAGAGTGTATATTGAGTTGTGGAGAAGGGTATTTTGCTCCAACGTATGCCCAGAGTGTATATTGAGTTGTGGAGAAGGGTATTTTGCTCCAACGTATGCCCAGAGTGTATATTGAGTTGTGGAGAAGGGTATTTTGCTCCAACGTATGCCCAGAGTGTATATTGAGTTGTGGAGAAGGGTATTTTGCTCCAACGTATGCCCAGAGTGTATATTGAGTTGTGGAGAAGGGTATTTTGCTCCAACGTATGCCCAGAGTATATTGAGTTTGGAGAAGGGTATTTTGCTCCAACGTATGCCCAGAGTGTATATTGAGTTGTGGAGAAGGGTATTTTGCTCCAACGTATGCCCAGAGTGTATATTGAGTTGTGGAGAAGGGTATTTTGCTCCAACGTATGACCAGTGTATATTGAGTTGTGGAGAAGGGTATTTTGCTCCAATGTATGCCCAGAGTGTATATTGAGTTGTGGAGAAGGGTATTTTGCTCCAACGTATGCCCAGAGTGTATATTGAGTTGTGGAGAAGGGTATTTTGCTCCAACGTATGCCCAGAGTGTATATTGAGTTGTGGAGAAGGGTATTTTGCGCCAACGTATGCCCAGAGTGTATATTGTGGAAGTGACAATACAATCTGATAGATTGATAAGGAACGACGCATGTCGAAAAACAACGTTCCTATTTTGGGCACGTCATCAACATCGCCAAACATTCAGAAAAAGCGAAAATAGCGGATCTATTGACACTGGGTGACACACCATTGTACAACAAAGTGTAACATAGTGCTGCTGCCGTGTAATAGCTCAGTCTATTCAGCATTCAGCACTGCTGTGTTAGACCACGAAACATAACGGTATGAGGGTCGTGTTGGGAGTATTGAAGCAGTCCATGACCCCTGACCCCTCCCTCACCGCATATTTACACAGCACTCCATCCATCCCAGAAGATGTTTCCAATGTCCCTGGTACAAAAGGTTGACTGAATGTTCAAGACATGATTGCAGCCTCATGCATATACTTCTTGGAGAAGGGCTTCAAGCATCTGAAGGTGTCAGAGACGAGGTCTACAGTTGCTTGCTTGGTCTCCAAAGCTACTCTGAGCAGTGAATCGCCTGCACACAGTACTACTGTATATCAATCGATTCCATACATGGTTGTCAATAACCCACCAGAACTTGAACTTGCAATACTCGAAAATCTGTCTTCTGTCCTATGGGATCTCTTCTCTTTTAGCAATTCACATTCCTGCCCCTGCATGATGTACTGTAGTATAGTATATTTGGAGAGACACTGGAAACGTAAACTGACATGAATAAGGTGGATTTGCATGTGATCCAACTTGTTCTTACTGTACAGTTGGGTGCCACCGATATTGTCCCTTATCATTTGACCCATTTAGGCCTGACCTCAACATTTTAAAAAATCCTTCTAAATCCTCCAGTTTTCTGAAATAAATATTTTCACAATTTTTCAAAAATAGCAGACCTACAAGCTCATAGCGCGCCACTCGGTGGCGCGCTATGAGCTTGTAGATCTGCTATTTTTCAATAGCTAAATTATAACACCAAAAGGGGTTCCCGCCCAAAATGGGTTAACTGTCCTTTTGCGCAGATCACGCAAACCTCAGCAAAAAGAAAAGGACAATATCGATGGCCTCCAACGGTGCTGTAGTTAGTATATTTGGAGAGACACTGGAAACGTAAACTGACATGAATAAGGTGGATTTGCATGTGATCCAACTTACTGTATATACTCCAGACGTTCTTGCCTTGGATGCCATAGCATCCTGTTGTCACTCGTTACTTTAAAACAACGTGTTGTTTTTAGCCGTGCTCTGCGACTTGACAAGCGATGTCGTCTAAGGTGCTTTGTAATGAATTGGTCTATTCTGTGCGTGATAAAGCGGTTACACTTTGGCTGTAAATTTGCGCTGCACTGACGGCGGCCCAGTTTCACGGGATATTTTGTTTTTGCAAGCGGTGCTCTCATTATTCCTCGTTGACAACACAGACACATCGGCGTTGGTTCATTTGCATTTCTGTTTCAGTTTTGGGGTATTTAGTTAGAATTGATTCTCTCTTCTCGTTTCCCTGGTGGTTCTGTAGCAGTAGGCCAGTGAAGTGGATGTATTCTGTAGTTATTTTTTGTAATTTACAGTATGTGTGAAATACTGCTGTGTGGTATGGTTCTCTCTCTCTGTGTGTGTGTGTGTGTGTGTGTGTGTGTGTGTGTGTGTGTGTGTGTGTGTGTGTGTGTGTGTGTGTGTGTGTGTGTGTGTGTGTGAAAGGAATTCTGGACATCTGCCCAATAGAAATGAAAAAACAAATCTCTTGCAAAGAACAAAAAGTGAAAATCTCTAACTCAGGCACAGTTGGAGAATATCGAAAATAAAAAAAAATCCACGCGTGTCTGAAGTTGGAGCCTATGTGGACTTGTTTGAAGGATGCCGGAGAGCTGGAGTTTTTGGTAGTGCGCCCAGAGCGCCGGCCCAGAGCGCCGGGAGAATAGCAGCGTCCATGTGCCTGGCCTCGGCTCAAAGTCAGAATAGCAGCGTCCATGTGCCTGGCCTCGGCTCAAAGTCACTTACACACTGGACAGCGTGCAGCCCGTAGATATCATATAACCAGCGCTGTAATCCTAGGCCTCTTCTGATTTCTGGTTTGGTTTCCTCTCTGCCCGTCTCATCTCTCTCTAAACCCTCCTCACCGCCTGTTTCTGCGTCTCCAAACTTTCCTGAACCGTATATGGTTACAGTACCTCTGTTTTTTTCCTCACATCAGTTAACTCTGTGTTTTCAAACTTCTCCTCCCCGCACGCCACGCACCCCCGTTTCCCTCTAACCTACTTCCTTCCTCTGCTTTCCTCCAACCCCATCTTCACATCCTCCTCCCTCTCTCCTTCCTCCTTCTCTCCATCCATCCGTCTATTCAACCATCCCACCATCCATCCATCTATCCATCCGTCTATTCAACCATCCCACCCCGCCAACAGTCTGTCCATCCACCCACCATCCATCTATCCATCCATCCATCCATCCGTCTATTCAACCATCCCACCATCCATCTATCCGTATGTCTGTCCAACTACCCTATCACCCCTATCATCCCACCATCCATCCATCTATCCGTATGTCTGTCCAACTACCCTATCACCCCTATCATCCCACCATCCATCCATCCATCCATCCGTGTGTCTGTCCAACTACCCTATCACCCCTATCATCCCACCATCCATCCATCTATCCGTATGTCTGTCCAACTACCCTATCACCCCTATCATCCCACCATCCATCCATCCATCCATCCGTGTGTCTGTCCAACTACCCTATCACCCCTATCATCCCACCATCCATCCATCTATCCGTATGTCTGTCCAACTACCCTATCATCAGTCTGTCCATCCACCCACCATCCATCCATCTATCCGTATGTCTGTCCAACTACCCTATCATCAGTCTGTCCATCCACCCACCACTCCATCCCTCCGTCTATCTCTCCATCCACTTATCCACAGTGGTGTAAAGTAACTGAGTATACATTTACTCAAGTACTGTACTTAATTAAGTATACTTTAGAAGTACTTTTATTTTACTTCAGCCCCCTTTGATGTCTATGTGTGCACGTTCCCTGCAGACTTTGACTTGCAATTTCTTACATTGCAGTATTGATACTTTTACTTAAAGGGATATTTCACAATTACCAAAAAACATTTGGTAATTGTATCATCCACTCAGGCTAATAATGTTTTTGGAACAGAATAAGGAGGATGGAGGAGGCATTTAGCAGAGACAAATAATTGCGATTAACGATTTAATTGTGTTTTTGGCATTGGAAAGAGTAACATCTGGTTTCCTTTTAGGCTTCGTAATGAAAAGGTGCACAGGGCAGATACGACAATTAACACATTTAGTTTAGTTTAGTTTATTTGATCATCTTCACAGTAACAAAACAACGTATTTGTTGAGGTTTGTTAACACACGGTTAGATAACAAAAAGGAACTGGAGGTGATCAAAGGGATATAGGCTGAAGCTGAAAGCTTATAAATGCCTATATCCTACGAACATCAAAATAAAATAATCCTCACGTGCTTACAGCAATTGAAGGAATTACAATAAACAATCCAAACAATTTAATACCACCGTCAAGCAATCAGTGTAAATCTAGGAAGACACACAATCAAATTTATAGAGGTTGCACTCGGGGTTGCTAGAAAATGTATTGCAATAACATGGAAGTCTGACCCCCCCCCCCCCCCCCCCCCCACACACCTATCGCAAGATGGTTCTCAGAAATGAACAGTTGTGTTCCTCTTGAGAAGATTACTTATATTTTGAGAAATTCGAAAGGGTTTGAAACATTTTTGAAGATTTGGCAACCTTATTTGAATTATATGGAAAATGTGTCCTTACCTGTATCAGAAATGTTATAGGTTAGTTATTTTCAGCTATCTCAGTCTGGATCGATTGCTTCCGGAAACAATTTTCTCTGTATAGTAGATTTGTCTCTTCTTGTTTTGTTTTGTTTTGTTTTTTTCCACGTTTTTTGTATAATATTATTGTTATTATGCTGTAACTGTGCTGTCTTCTATGTATGTGGGGAGGGGGAGGGCCGTGGATGGGTGGTCTGTGTATTTTGTGAAAAATTGAAAATAAAAACTAAATATATATTAAAAACAAATACCACCGTCAAGAAGATTCACAACCAATTGACGAGAACCAACACCCCACCCCACCCACCTCCGTGTATTAGAGATCCACCAGGATCAGGATTACTGCGTTATAAAACAATATCTAACTCCCGTTCCCTGCCGGTGTTTACACTAACCTTTGAAGAATGACGGCGTCACTTGTTGTAACTCCAATTCATGAAAATCCACCTGAAAATAGTCCCATGGTTTGTGTTTGAATCGGGGGTTCAGCAGGAAGCAGCCGACACGCACCGTATAGGCAACGCATTGGGCCTCAGTTTCCCAGAAGCCCTTGCAAGCCATGCAGTGAGTTCGATTTTTGGTTACATCATCTTAACCCATTTTGGGCGGGAAACCCTTTTGGTGTTAGCATTATGTAATGCTTTAGCTATTGAAAAATAGCAGATCTACAAGCTCATAGCGCGGCACCGAGTGCCGCGCTACGAGCTTGTAGGTCTGCTATTTTTGAAAAATCGTAATTTTCAAACAGACATTTTTAGAATCTGATCTCAGGTCAAAATGGGTTAAAGCGTCATTCTCTTCACGATGTCAGAGGGAAACCTTAAAAGTGATCAAAAAAAATCGACGAATTAAAAATATAAAACAAAAGGCGTGTTTAGCGCGTTCAGCTGTTTTAACTGAAGTTGTAAGCTTGTAGATCTGCTGTTAACGCAATTATTTTATGTACGAACATCTTTCAACATGTAAACGAATCAACGATTACGGTGATTATTATGACAAAATAAATTACGATTATCTCAAATAACTGCGATTAGACGATTCTGTAACAATCACAATTCTCCACCCCTCTACGTAGCGGTCAGCGGGCTGTCCCTGTCCCTCCGCCGTCAGAAGCGAGACTCTCTGTCGCCGCTGGAGGAGGACGACGTGCGCGAGAACATCATCACGTACGACGACGAGGGCGGCGGCGAGGCCGACACGGCCGCCTTCGACATCGCCGCGCTGCAGAGCGCCCCCTGCAGCTCGCGCTCTGCGCGCGGCTACCGCACCCTGGACAGCAGGAACGTGTGAGTATAGTGGGCTATGATAGGCTATACCTTCACCCTGGACAGCAGGAAACGTGTGTGTGTGTGTGTGTGTGTGTGTGTGTGTGTGTGTGTGTGTGTGTGTGTGTGTGTGTGTGTGTGAAGTTCATGGTTCCAAAAATGAACTAGTTTAGTCTTGTCATAAAAGACCTATCCCTTACGGGATCATAAGACACCAAAAACATAAATAAACAAAATCACATTCACTTCCTGATCACAGAAACTACACAAAAATAATAGAAAATATTGGGTTAATACCCAAAAACAGAAATAAATATACATATACATATACATTTATGTTTTCTTTGCCCGTTTGTCCCACGCTTTCTCCAAGTATTCTGCAAGTGCGAATATCTGATATGTATAGATGTGTCAGTGTGAGGTCATTTAAATATCAGTGTGAGGTAATTTAAATATCTTGTATAATGTGTCAGTGTGAGGTAATTTAAAATTCTGTCCTATATGGCACGTCATACATTTATATCGCACCTTTTACAGCGTATTTCACACATTCATCACACACCCACACACCGAGGGACATGCATGAAAGGCACCAACCTGCTCATTAGGAGCAGTTAGAGGTTCATTGTCTTGCTCAAGGACAGTGTGTGTGTGTGTGTGTGTGTGTGTGTGTGTGTGTGTGTGTGTGTGTGTGTGTGTGTGTGTGTGTGTGTGTGTGTGTGTGTGTGTGTGTGTGTGTGTGTGTGTGTGTGTGTGTGTGTGTGTGTGTGTGTGTGAATTGAAGATGAATATTGCATGAGTGCTTGTCAGTTGGTTAGTACACTGTACACCATGGCATATGTAATTGGCAGGTCCTTCAGAAAGCAGCGAAGGGGTAGGTGGGGGGGGGGGGGGGGGGGGGGCAGAGGGTTGGTGAACTCCCTCGTCAGCTCTAGCACATTCATCTTTCCCCCCCGGTACTCAATTGATCCACTTAAGTGATTGATCGGGCTGTGAAGTCCCAGGTCAGAATCAGTCACTGATCAAAATGCACAGACAGACAGTAAGGCTATCGCATCAGGCTTTGTAGTCCTGGAGGACCACTTTGCGGTGCTTTGCTTGCTTTAACCCATTTCGACCGAGACCGATTCTACAAAATGTCTTCTAATTCATGACAGTTTTTCTGAAAAACCCTATGTTTCTATGTCAGTGGTTCTCAAACTATTTCATGTCAAGGACCCCTAGAATTATATGTATTTGGCCGCCGACCCCCATCTGAAAATATGTAGTTCCAGGGACACCCCAGAAGCAATGATTTGAGTTAATGTTAGCTCTGAAAGAATATATATTCAAAGATTTGCACTACTTTTTCACGATTTTTAAAAAATAGCAGATCTACAAACTCATAGCGCGCCACCGAGTGGCGCGCTATGAGCTTGTAGATCTGCTATTTTTCAATAGCTAAAGTATAACATAATGCTTAGTTAAAACACCAAAAGGGGTCCCCGTCCAGAATGGGTTAAGCTCATTTCTGTTTGTCTATACAACATCAATGAGTTGTACGCCCTCGCTTTGATGTTTCTCTGTTTGTACATGTGGGCTGATTTAATTAATTCGGGTTAAAGCCATGGCTAGCCATATGGAGAGACCATAAACAATTAAGTCACTTATAAAAGCGGCGCCACATGATTAACATTTAACTCAATCTAAGATGGCTCTGTGTGGGCGTTTCCCTTTTGAGTAATTTAATCAGTGCATGCAAGTGTACATACAACCGTAGAATATACAAGAAAGACTATGTTGTCCTCACAGTATATCTATTCCATTAGCTACAGCATTTAGACAGTAAAGGAATTTGGGGCCAAATGACAGACAATATCAGCCCAAATGATGTCTAGCAACAAAATAAATGAATACATGGCTTCTTAAAACTGTTTCAATGCCACGCCCGAGATAACGAGGTTAATCTACCTTTGTCCAGATAGCCATCCCTGAGAGAACGAGATTTCATTGGTTGGCGTTAACCGAGCGCTTAAAAAAATATATACAGTTTTTTTTAGCTTCGTTGCTAGTCCACGAAAAAATAGCCAAAATCCCTGCATGCACGCAGTCTTTAGTCTTTTCAGCACGTGTCTTTATTGACATTATGGCTCAGAATTAGATGAAATAGGCATGATCGGCGCGTAATAAAACATTAATCCACCCTTCTGCTAATGAAAACACTGATCGCATCGCTAGCAGGCCTCGTTGGGCCTCCGCTGAGCCGGCCCGGGGGGCTTCACCAAAAGTGAAGCCCCTTAATCTTCGCTCATGATGCGATTTCGGCTGGCACCTGATACCTATATGGCATCTACCGCCCCCTGGTGTCCAAGGAGTTAACGCATGTCAAAGTGATTAAAAAAGATGAAGAAACACTGATTTAAAGAGGGTTTTTTCTTAAACGCATGGTGTTGTTGTCTTTCAGACGTTATGCACATCACAACCAGGACAACGCCCGCAGCGCTTACAGCTGGGCTCAGAACCCAGCTCTGGACCCCAACTACTCCTCGGGGGGTCCCGGAGGAGGAGGAGGAGGACCCCTGTACTCCTCGGGGGTTCCCGGGGGAGGAGGACCCCTGTACGGCCGTCTGTCCTACAGCAGCCACACCTTACCCGTGCTGCGCCGCGGCGGGCCCCCGGGAGGCGGGGCTCAGTTTGAGCCGGTCATGACGGAGCTGGCGTATCGCATGCAGCAGCAGCACGACCACTCGCTGGTCCTCCAGAACCAGGCGGCCATGGTGGTGGGGGGCGGCGGCCAGCAGCAGCAGCCAACCGACCCCCCCATGTACGCGCATGGAGGACCCCCCACGGAGCTCAGCAGCCGGCCGGGAAGCCGCGACGGCACGACGGCGCCCCCGAGTGGCGTGAGCACGTCCGACGGGGGAGGAACGCCACAGACCAGCAGCAACAGCCAGGAGAGAGGAGGAGGAGGAGGCGCCATGAGCAACTGCACTGAGGCCAGCGGGGAGGACAAGTCCAACCACAGCCAGGACATGGACTGGGTAAGACACGTCTGTTCAACACATCTGTTTAACCCATTTTGACCTGAGATCAGATTCTAAAAATGTCTTCTACATCCTGAAGGTTTTCTGAAAAAGCTATGTTTCTATGTCAGTCGTTTTTTGATTTTTCAAAAATAGCAGACCTACAAGCTCGTAGCGCGGCACTTGGTGCCGTGCCCTGAGCTTGTAGATCTGCTATTTTTCAATAGCTAAAGCATAACATGATGCTAACACCAAAAGGGGTCCAACCAGTGCCGTCGCTACGTATACACGCAATACGCACTGCGAGTAGGTCAACACGCCGAGGAGGGCAACAAAATGTGCCAAAAAGTGCCAAGCCGACCCAACATAATAACAAATTTCTCCACCGTGTAATAACGAGCGGCCGTGTGTGCGTGCAAACGTGTGTGTGCAAACGGCGAAATTAGCCGATCTGAATGAGGAAATGCAGCGCTCTCGTCGGGAGGGGGGGGGGAAGCACAAATACCCTACGAGTAGCTACGTCCCTGAGTCCAACCACATGCCAGGACACGGACTGGGTAAGACACATGTGTTCAACACATCTGTTTAACTGTAACACATCTGACAAGTCCAAACACAGCCAAACACAGCCTGGGTATAAGAACTAAGACTGTTGTTAGACTCTGTTTAATGAATATGCTTTTTGTCTATACCAATTCTATGAATTCACGGTCAATGAAAAACAAAAATAAGAAAAAAGAATATTGACAAATAAGAAGTCCAAAATGAACAACTGTAAAACTTTATAATCAGTTAATAAACTCTCATACAGCCCTCATAGTATAATCCCAGTTGTATCCTCAGTTCTTGCTCAAACGCTAAAAAAGGTACTGGACGTACTGATACGGCTGAATACATAACACTTGGAATACACTGTGAGAAGTTTATAAACGGATAACTTTTGATTCTTCATTCACCGCGAAGGAACACAAGTAAAGAGACAAATCTCCATGAAATCAGACTTCTAATCGATTGGAGAAAACAAAAGTCATTTTGGGCGTGAAGTATTCCTCAATTGAACTCTGAAATCAATGAAACCAAATGGAACAGAATCCATTTGGTTTCAATCAGAGTTACAGGTCAATTTTGTTTAATTTGTTGTTTAATTCTCGATGCTCGGAATGTTACATTGTTGACGGATGGAAGAATGAATAGTAAAGAAAGTGTTTCAATGAACAGAGACAATGCTGCTGTACATTCAAACATGATGAACACAATGAGTGCCACCTGGTGGACGAAAGTGGTGGCGCTTGGGTGCCACGTGATGAGAAGCAATTCCACTATGACGCGCGTCCGGTTTTGGATGCCATCTTGAATGCTAAAGCAATAGCGCCTATGCCTTAGCGAGCTAAAGTGAGGTCCATCCTTGCTCTAGAAAACGTCAATGTTCCAATCGCGATCACTGGATAATCAGAAATGACCTCTGAACATCGGTGATCTGTTGAAAACCACGCCGTATAGTTTGCAGAGAAAAGAGCGCGCAAAGGCCGCGGCTAAAAACAGAAGCTAATGTGGTTGGTCGCACAGACGCAGTGCAGACGAGGCTCTAGCAACCTGAGCCAATCCAAAGATGGAAAATATAACGAGGCAATCTTATATCGATATTAAACGCCTTAAGACGAGCCTGCTCGTCATGAGCACCTTGCTTTATGAATTAATTAATAGGACGAATATACCCACCCTTAGCGTCAAATGTGTTAATGGATGAACGCATGAATGCATGTACAAAATGAGGAATCACACTATTCAAAGTGAAATGCCTAACTATGTACCGTAGTGCAGTATCTTACCCCTTATCCCTATACTTTTAGGGCCATTTTTTAACTATTTTGAAAAAGATTTTCAAATAGTTCAAATAGCCGATCCACTAAGCTCACAGCGTGTCAACGTAGATCGGCTTCTTGAACTATTTTAAAGTGTTTTTTCAGGATAGTGAAATATGGCAACGAGGTTTAGGGATAAAGGGTAAGGCACGCCCATGTGACGTAACGCAGTGGTTCCCAAAGTGGGGTCCGGGGAGCCCCAGGGGTCCTTGAGGGAGTTCCAGGGGGTCCCCAGATAAATGATAGTTATAGGAACGTTGACCCTAGTGATTCAACGCATGGAATTCAATGGCCCAAACCACACCAAACCACACCAATAAAGGGTCAAGACGCTTTTAGCGTTAACTCCTTAACCGTTTGGACCCAAGGAGTTGCACGGTGACCCTTTGGTGTGGATAGGGCTTAACTCTTGAGAGTGTACAAATGGAACCAAATGGACCCGTTAGGGTTCCATTTGTACACTCTCAGAGTTAAACTAACATTGATTTTACAATACAAATTAGGGGTCCCTGCGGTGATAGAAATGCCATTAAATGGGGGTCCGTAGACTAATGCATGGTCCTTAAAATGAAACGGGTTGAGAATCTCTGCTAGAGCCATAACAATCTTCTCTTATGGGGGGTCTCTGGCATATATTTTCAAATGGGGGTCCGTGGGCCAATAAGTGTCAATTTGGGGGTCCTTGACATGAAACAGTTTGGGAACCACTGAGGTATAACCACTGGAATCATATTTTCTCATCTCCATCGTTACCTTCGTTTTCCACAATATGTTCTGTTGTTTTTCTTTTTTACTTTTATCTAATTAGCCTTATATGTTTTGGTTTAAACCGCAGAGCATCAAGGCTTTATTTTCTACTCTTATGTTTAGTTTTCTAACGTCTTATCTTCTCGGCTTTCCCGTTCTGCCCCCCCCCCCCCCCAACCCCCACCCCCTGCAGTGCAGTGTTAGCTCATTCTAGAGATCAATTAACCTCTACTGCTTCTCTCACCCTCCCCACTGTCTCTCTCTCTCTCTCTCTCTCTCTCTCTCTCTCTCTCTCTCTCTCTCTCCCTCTGTCACTTTTCTCTGTGGCTTTGTTCCGGAACAACTCCCGTCTTCCCTCTTATCGTCAATTCGTCTTCATTACCTGCCTTTTCGTTTGTTTGGGCGCCACGCATCCTCAACTCACCGCCACGCATCCTCAACTCACCTCGTCTCCCTCCTCCCTCCCACCTGTCTGTTACGTTGTTGCCCCCCCCCCGCGTCCCTCCCCCTCCCCTCATCATCCATGAAACTCGTCTCATCATGTCTGTCACCTGTCGATATGGAATCTAACCCTCTAAACAGTGGCGCGTTCACCCCCGCCCCCCTCACCCGTCGTCCCGGACTGAAACCCCTCCTCCTGCTGCTCCCCTCCTCCGTTCCTTGCAGGTGCAGCCGGAGACCCTGCCGCAGCCGCGGGAGCCCACCCTGGTCCTGACCCGCTCCGGCTCCGCCGTGGGCTGGGCGCCGCCGTGCGACTCCTCGGCCGCCTGCACGCTCCCCCTGGCGGGTCGCAGGGCGTCCCGCGCCGGCCCGATGTCCCCCAAACGCAGTGGAGGAGGAGGAGGAGGAGGAGGAGGCTCTGCTGGGCAGGCGGAGTCCGACCCCAGTGCCGGAGGAGGAGGAGGAGGAGGAGGAGGGAACGGGGGCGTCTGCGCAGACGGCCAACAGCATCCGGCCAGCAGGCGCCTCTACGCCGGCGTGCTGAAGGGCGAGCCGAGGGACTACCCCGGCAGCCTGGGGAGGGGCGGCCTCGAGATGGGCAGCAACTTTGTGGTGGCGAGGCCCGACTGCAGGGAGGGCGGCGGAAGGATATCCATGGCCGGGACACCTTCCCTCTACCCGGACGGGGCGGGAGGGTTCATCGGGGACTGGCGCGAGCGCATGGGTTTAGCCGGGTACGTCGTGGGCAGGAGAGATATGACCCCCCAGATGTTGCCCTTCCCGGGGCAGGCTAGAGGAGCCTACGGGGGCGTGATGGGCTTCGGGGCCGGCTGGGTTCCGGGGATGGAGGTGCACGGGAGGGGAGGGCCCACCCACCCGGGGCCCCCCGGCGGGGGCGGTCCCCTCCCTGGCGCTGCGGGTCGGCGAGTTCCTGCGGCTGCGCCTGGCCCAGGTGACCTACGACCCCTCGCAGCCAGCCGTACGACTCGGTGCAAGTGTACGGCCTGGAGGGCACCGGGTCGCGGGCCGGGTCCCTCAGCTCGCTGGAGAGCGAGGGGGACAAGGACGGAGGCGGGGGGGAGTGGGTAGGGGGGATGGACGAGTGGGGGCCACAGTTCCACAAACTGGCCCAGCTGTTCACGGAGAAGGGGAAGGGGAAAGGAAGAGGGGGGGAGCAGGAGGGGGACGAGGAGGAGGACGAGGAGGAGGAGGACGACGAGGACAACGACGAGAAGGAGGAGGACAGGGAGAGAGGGGAGCGTGGGATGTCGGGGAAGAGAGGCGGAGAGAGGGATGAGGAGAAAGACTGAAGAGAGAGAGAGAGAGAGAGAGAGAGAGGGATGAGGAGAAAGACTGAAGAGAGAGAGAGGATGGGTAGAAATGGAGGGTGCCTGGTTGCTCAATCCATTAGTACACATGTTTAAATCCAACTCCTCACGTCATGTCTCCCTTCTCTCTTATATGTACGGTATAGCTCGGTTTCCTCTCTGTCTCTGTCTCTACACTGATAAAGCAAAAATAAAAGATGAATTGAATTGAATTGAATTGAATTGAATTGAATTGAATTGAATTGAATTGAATTGAATTGAATTGAATTGAATTGAATTGAATTGAATTGATAAAGCAAAAAAATAAAAAAGAGAAAAGAATGGATTTTGAAAGGAAGGGGGTGGGGGGGGGGGGATGACAGAGGAAGTGGGGATGGGCAACACTGAGATGGAGGGATGATGAAAAGGCAGCCAGAACTGGAATAATGGGAAGAGAAGTTAAAGGAGAGAGAGATGAAGAGGCAAAGTAATAAAAAGGGACAGAGAGAAATGAGCCAGGGGGGGGGGGGGGGGGTGGGGGGGGTGGCGGGGGGAGGGGGTAGCGAGGGCAAGGGGGTGGGGGGGGGGGATGTAGAGTGTTGGGGGTAGTAGTGATTGATGTAATTTAAAGCAATACGTGTTGGAACGCTGATATGGATGCTCGCTGCTCGCAATGCACAGACACTGAGACAATGCCCGTGGCTCCCTCTGGGCGAGCGGTGATTTGTTAAACGCTGCGGACACGACAGCGGGAGACAAGCCGAGCAGCCAGCCAGCAGCGACTCCCCCCCTCCTCCCCTCCCCCCCGCCTGCCCTCCCCCCTCCTCCCTCCCCGACACCGCACGTGTGGAATGACAAACCAGGAGAGGAGAGAGAGGGCATGCGGCGTTATACTTCTCATGCTGTCTGTCAAATTACGTGCATGTGTCGAGCGTGCACACACACACACACACACGTCAAGCCGCGGTACGTACTTATACAACGCGGCTTGTGTGTGTGTCTAACGTGGGTCGGACAGCTTTTGAGGGGGAAATGACAAGATGCGCAGACAATTTACAGTAGAGAATGAAACCTGAGCCGAGACGTCTCGACAGTAATGCAAACAATACAGTAAATAATACCGTCGCTGTTGGGCAGAACGTCCAGAACCATTACTGTTCAGTACTGTACTGTTCTGTGAAATGCAAAGGAGAACCTGTGTGGATCACCAAGCTCTGCTTGACAGCTGGGTGGAGTGCCGTGAATTAGTATTCCCCCTGCTAAAACATGACCATCAAGATTATACTAGGAGGAAGATTTTTTTTTCTCCATAGAGTGTATAGGCCTACAGAAAGTGTTAAAATTATGTTTTTATGTGAGTCACACCCATCAGTTCATTAGGTTTTCATTAGAGTAATGTTAACTCCATAGACTGCACATACAAAACACCTGGGGATCTATTAGAGTAGCCTAATGTTAACTCCATAGACTGCACATACAAAACACCTGGGGATCTATTAGAGTAGCCTAATGCTAACTCCATAGACTGCACATACAAAACACCTGGGGATCTATTAGAGTAGCCTAATGCTAACTCCATAGACTGCACATACAAAACACCTGGGGATCTATTAGAGTAGCCTAATGCTAACTCCATAGACTGCACATACAAAACACCTGGGGATCTATTAGAGTAGCCTAATGTTAACTCCATAGACTGCACATACAAAACACCTGGGGATCTATTAGAGTAGCCTAATGCTAACTCCATAGACTGCACATACAAAACACCTGGGGATCTATTAGAGTAGCCTAATGCTAACTCCATAGACTGCACATACAAAACACCTGGGGATCTATTAGAGTAGCCTAATGTTAACTCCATAGACTGCACATACAAAACACCTGGGGATCTATTAGAGTAGCCTAATGTTAACTCCATAGACTGCACATACAAAACACCTGTGGATCTATTAGAGTAGCCTAATGCTAACGCCATAGACACATACAAAACACCTGGGGGTCTATTAGAGTAGCCTAATGCTAACTCCATAGACACATACAAAACACCTGGGGATCTATTAGAGTAGCCTAATGCTAACTCCATAGACACATACAAAACACCTGGGGATCTATTAGAGTAGCCTAATGCTAACTCCATAGACACATACAAAACACCTGGGGGTCTATTAGAGTAGCCTAATGCTAACTCCATAGACACATACAAAACACCTGGGGATCTATTAGAGTAGCCTAATGCTAACTCCATAGACAGACATATACAAAACACCTGGTGGTCTATTAGAGTAGCCTAATGCTAACTCCATAGACAGACATATACAAAACACCTGGGGATCTATTAGAGTAGCCTAATGCTAACTCCATAGACAGACATATACAAAACACCTGGGGGTCTATTAGAGTAGCCTAATGCTAACTCCATAGACACATACAAAACATCTGGGGATCTATTAGAGTAGCCTAATGCTAACTCCATAGACAGACACATACAAAACACCTGGGGGTCTATTAGAGTAGCCTAATGCTAACTCCATAGACAGACATATACAAAACACCTGGGGGTCTATTAGAGTAGCCTAATGCTAACTCCATAGACACATACAAAACACCTGGGGATCTATTAGAGTAGCCTAATGCTAACTCCATAGACAGACACATACAAAACACCTGGGGGTCTATTAGAGTAGCCTAATGCTAACTCCATAGACAGACATATACAAAACACCTGGGGGTCTATTAGAGTAGCCTAATGCTAACTCCATAGACAGACATATACAAAACACCTGGGGGTCTATTAGAGTAGCCTAATGCTAACTCCATAGACAGACATATACAAAACACCTGGGGGTCTATTAGAGTAGCCTAATGCTAACTCCATAGACAGACATATACAAAACACCTGGGGATCTATTAGAGTAGCCTAATGTTAACTCCATAGACAGACATATACAAAACTCCTGGGGGTCTATTAGAGTAGCCTAATGCTAACTCCATAGACACATACAAAACACCTGGGGATCTATTAGAGTAGCCTAATGCTAACTCCATAGACACATACAAAACACCTGGGGGTCTATTAGAGTAGCCTAATGCTAACTCCATAGACACATACAAAACACCTGGGGATCTATTAGAGTAGCCTAATGCTAACTCCATA
>NC_136806.1:10154881-10222079 GCF_951216825.1 Electrona antarctica
TTTCACTTAATTCAGAGTGTGCTGACCATATAAGGAGTTACCCCCCCTGTCCCCAGTTAAACCCTGGGGTCAAAAAAACATCGGTTTCGTTTTTGGCTAGGTGGCCCAAGCCTTCATCCAATCAGGATAGAGAGGGGCCTTCCGCCAATCATGATCGAGCGGAGGCGGGCCTTGGTGTGTGTGCTGTTGGCCTGTCGCGTGTCACCCCACTGCAGTGCGTGCATGTGCACATCTTGTTACCGGGGCGGAACGGGGGGGTTTCCAAATCACCCAAATCACTGAATGCTCCTTTAACGTTTGATGCGAGTGGACCATGGGACAGCTGAATTTCGTTTGAAGTCATCTCTGGGCCTATGATGAGTATTTCAGTTTTTATCAGGGTTAAGTTGTAAAATATTATCTCAGTAAGACAGCCCTCCCCCTATCCACAAGGAGGAAGCAGTGCACCAAAGCATTATGGGAATTGTAGTCCAGGAAGGAAGTGAGCCCAGAACATAATGGACACTTTGAAATACTGAAATATCTAAAAACACATATTACCCACGTAAAAACCCCAGGAAAGTGTTTCTTGTCTCCCAAACATCATTAAAATAAGATCTGGTTGCAAACGGGGTGAAGTGTCCCTTTAACCAAGGGCGGTTTCCAGAGGAAGTGCACCTGCTTTTCTTTCTTTAAATGCTACATGTATTGTATGGAAAGCAGAGAGAGGAAGCATCTTTTCATCATTTCATCTTTAAAACATCCACTTTACCTCCTACTACTCATGTTCAGAGCTTCCGTATATACAGACAGACTGTATGGTATAGAAGGAAGCATTTGGAAATTGTGCGCGTCCGCCGTCTGGCTCGAGGGACTATACTCTGTAGTAAGTAAACCAGACAACTATTCTCGCCTGAGGGGAAAGAAGAGGAGTTGCTGTTGCCTTGATCACCACGTGGCCTTCATGCTCATCCCAGGTGCAGGTCCTTCATGCTCATCCCAGGTGCAGGTCCTTCATGCTCATGGTGCAGGTCCTTCATGCTCATACAGGTCCTCCTCGTGTCCAGATGCCTCTTGCTTATTCTTTTCATTGTTTATTAGAGCAGTGGTTCCCAACCAGTGGTCCGAGGACCACTAGTGGGTCCTTGAGGGGGTTCCAGGTGGTCCCCAGCTAAATGATGGAGAGTTGGTAAGCGGCCCTTATCTCGAAACCAAATGGACCCTTATGGGCCCATTTGGTTTCATTTTACACTCAGTTGGAACACCAGTCCTTATTGGTTCTGGTGATCAATCAAGCAACTTAAAGACTGCTCACAAAAACGTGTCAGTCTAATCAGTCTAACAGTCTAATCAATTTAGTTGATTATGAAAATGTGTTCTAATTAATTTTTTGGAAAAAACAAACACACTCTCATCCATCATTACATTTGCTGCTCTGAGGGCAGCTCATGAATGCTGCTCTGAGGGTAGCTCATGAATGCTGCTCTGAGGGCAGCTCATGAATGCTGCTCTGAGGGCAGCTCATGAATGCTGCTCTGAGGGTAGCTCATGAATGCTGCTCTGAGGGCAGCTCATGAATGCTGCTCTGAGGGCAGCTCATGAATGCTGCCCTGAGGGTTACAAGATGACCAGAATCACTCAGCTCAGCTGCTCAGTGCACAGCGATCATATCTGTGATAAATGCTGGTGAAGATGCCTGGTCGGGTCGGTGAAGGTGTGTGACCATCCATCCATCCATCCATCCATCCATCCATCTTCAACCTCTTATGCGTAGTCGGGTCGCGGGGGCAACAGCTCCACCAGAGAGCCCCGGGGGTCTCCTCCCAGTGGGACGTGCCTCGAGGACCTCCCTAGGGAGACACCCGAGAAGCATCCTATAATCAGATGCCCGTGTGACCACACGTGCACAAAATTCTGCCTTTTGTTTTTCACAGCCGATCAGAGACAAAACGAGAAAAAAGACGCACGCACGCACGCACGCACGCACGCACGCACGCACGCACGCACGCACGCACGCACGCACGCACGCACGCACGCACGCACGCACGCACGCACACACACACACACACACACACACACACACACACACACACACACACACACACACACACACACACAAACACCTCATTAGGCTTTTGTGTCAAAATCATTAATTATCAAACCAAATGAGGAGAATAATAAGCTAAGGGGGACAGTGTGCATCTTCTCACTCAGTCAGGACATGGAACAATAAGTGCTGTTGAGTGCTGCACTACCAACACACCCAGTGATCTGTGTGTGTATATCCGTTGACTGAAGCAGAAGCATCAGCTCGAATGTGGACATTATTAATAATTAATCATGGATCTGCGGGAATCTATTATGTAGACAAATTGCCAAATTGCCAGCCTTACTCATCTGCGAAGAGAAAAGCCTGCTCACAACCTAAGAAGAGAAAAGCCTGGTCACAACCTAAGAAGAGAAAAGCCTCGTCACAACCTAAGAAGAGAAAAGCCTGGTCACAACCTAAGAAGAGAAAAGCCTGGTCACAACCTAAGAAGAGAAAAGCCTGGTCACAACCTAAGAAGAGAAAAGCCTGGTCACAACCTAAGAAGAGAAAAGCCTGGTCACAACCGAGAAAAGCCTGGTCACAACCTAAGAAGAGAAAAGCCTGGTCACAACCTAAGAAGAGAAAAGCCTGGTCACAACCTAAGAAGAGAAAAGCCTGGTCACAACCTAAGAAGAGAAAAGCCTGGTCACAACCTAAGAAGAGAAAAGCCTGCTCACAACCTAAGAAGAGAAAAGCCTGGTCACAACCTAAGAAGAGAAAAGCCTGGTCACAACCTAAGAAGAGAAAAGCCTGCTCACAACCTAAGAAGAGAAAAGCCTGGTCACAACCTAAGACCAGCCAAAATTCTCACATGTCTCCCCCCTGCTCCGCTCCCTGCACTGGCTCCCGGTCGCTGCCCGCACAGAATGCCAACTCTGATGTTGGCATTTAAAGCAACCAAAGGTATGGCTCCCCCATATCTTGCCAGCATGATTGAACCCTACAAACCCTCCCGCGCACTCAGATCAGCCAACGCAGGGAAGCTACCCTCACTAAAAACGCCGGGACAACGCTCCACACGTCCCAAACTCTTCTCCCTTCTGGCCCCAAAACTGTGGAATGCACTTCCCGTTGCAATCAGAACTGCAGCATCACTCCCGATCTTCCGCCGTAGTCTGAAAACCCACCTTTTCAGACTCCATCATGGCCCATAGCACTTACCCTACCCCCCTTAGACAGCACTTCTTAGACTTATATAGCATTTGAAACAGACTTATAGCATGTCATGTAGACAGCACAATAAGTGCATTGTATGTAGTCATAGCACTTCATAGTATATATGTACAGCATAGTATAGCATATATGTGTAGTTTATATGTATAGTGTCATTATATAGATATGTTCTAGTTATAGTTTATGTATAGGGTCATTATATAGATATGTTCTAGTCACGTTCTTAGCTTACGCATGTTTCGCGATAAATGCATTTTTACATATGTGATGTATTCCCATGCTTTTTGTTCTTGCTTATTGTAAGTCGCTCTGGATTAAGAGCGTCTGCTAAATGCCTAAATTGTAAATTGTAAATTGTAGAAAAGCCTGGTCACAACCTAAGAAGAGAAAAGCCTGCTCACAACCTAAGAAGAGAAAAGCCTGGTCACAACCTAAGGCAGAGACGGAAGTGTCGGTCCAGAACATCCGTCAGATTTATTTCCTCCGGATACGATATTTTTTCCGACCAATCGCAACACTTTCCGACCAATCGCAACACAATTCACGGAGAATGTAAACTGATTTGTAAAGCATCAACGTCATTTCCTTGAGCGGTACTTCCGCCAAAATGATAGCGTCTACAGCGCAGGTCTTCCTGTCAAAAGTACAGTGGTTATCAGTGGTTATCAGTGGTTATCAGTGGTTATCAGTGGTTTTTAGTGGTTTTCGGGCGGCTGTGGCTCAGGAGGTAGAGCAGGTCGTCCAATGATCCCTGGGTCGGCGGTTCGAATCCCAGCTCCTCCTGTCCACGTGTCAAAGTGTCCTTGGGCGAGACACTGAACCCTACATTGCCTCCAATGAGTTGGTCGGTGTGAAGCTCGCCACCATTGGTGTGTGAATGTGGGAAGTGAGGACGCTGGCGTTGACTGTTCGCCGCTTTAACAGGCAAACTTTGATCAAAATAACAATTATTCTATACATTCTCACAATTGTGCAGACTTGTAAATTAAGTAATGCAGATGTTTAACAAAATGAAACCAAACCATTTGGTTATCAACTCTCCATCATTTAGCATGGGGACCACATGGAACCCCCTCAAGGACCACTGGTGGTCCCCGGACCACTGGTCGAAAACCACTGCTCTAGCGTTTAACCTTACCGGTCTGTATTACATCTGTTCAAAAACAAACTATTTGTTTAACACAAGCAGACTTTTGTTTTTGTGTGTATTCATAGATGGGCTCATTTCCATGACTGCCTCATGTATATATATATATACACGCCGTTCGTCAACTTGAAAGGAAGCACAGAGACACATCTGTTGGCAGCCAACAACACTGAAGGACTTTAATGTTAACTCACGGGAGAGTTCAGTACCACTGCACTGATTGCCACTTACAGTGTGAGTCCCTCAGTTCCCTACCGTGTACTGCATGCAGATAAGAGGCCCTCATTCAGTCATATTCTTCATTTAATGGCTGCCCCCTGGTGGGCGAATTCGATTTGAAAAGGCACTTCTCTAAATCAATGTCAGTGACACTGTTGGCTGTCCGTGTGGGTTACAAATAGAATTTCATCATCGTATATGTCTGAACAACCGCCCTCAGGAGTCACGTCAGTGGTTATTGTCTGTCCCCCTCGGCAATGCAGACATTGGAGACACTAGTTAATTGTGTCTTGTTTGTGTTCTTGATCAGGGGTTCTCAACGTTTTTGGCCGGGGACCCCCGGAAATGCTTTGGCAATGTCTCGGGACCCCCGCCCCGTCCCCTCCCGACCCCCAATATAAATTGACTGCTACAATAACCTTAAACCATTTTGGGCGGGAACCCCTTTTGATGTTTTAAGCATTGTTATAATTTAGCTATTGAAAAATAGCAGATCTACAAGCTCATAGCGCGCCACCGAGTGGCGCGCTATGAACTTGTAGGTCTGCTATTTTTGAAAAATCGTGAAAATAAAATTTAAAAAAAACCTTTTTCTTTTCTTTTTTTGAAAATATTTTGGGGACCCCCCAAAATAATTTGGCGACCCCCCGAGGGGTCGCGACCCACGGGTTGAGAACCCCTGTTCTTGATGATGGCCTGCATGTCATCATGTCTAACACAGTGGTTCTCAAAGTGGGCTCCATGCAGGGCCCCTTAGGCTTCCTTGAGGGGGTTCCAAATGGTCTCAGATTAATCTCAGAGTATAAGGGGGTCCTTGAAATTAAAACGTTTGAGTGCCACTGTCCTAAAGAAAGAAGACAAGCTACACGTGTTGAGGCGCACATGCAGCATACCCTCAAAAACAGCTGATCTATACAGGCTCACAAAGCATCACTTAAAGGGATAGTTCAGATTTTTTGAACTTAAGTTGTATGAAATACTTGCCATTAATATAGTGGTTGCAACTGTATTAATTGATTGCCCGAGTCCTGTGGTGGGAGTTCTGCTCTGGTTTTGGTGAAATATCAAGTAGTTCCGGTCATTTTGTGGGGGGCACTGGGGGCCACGCAGTAAAAGTAAATGAATCCACAAAACTAACGTCATTTGTATTGTTGACCTATTTCTAAAATATTAGTGCAACTTTCGTTCATTTTTGACCCCTCTATCACACAGAACTATGTTTTTTGTGTCCATATCACTACGCCCAAAAAATTGTTCCATGTGATAGAGGGGTCAAAGTTGAACGAAAGTCGCGCTAATATTTTAGAAATAGGTCAACAATACAAATTACGTTCGTTTTATGGATTCATTTACTTTTACTGCGTGGCCCCAGTGCCCCCCACAAAATGACCGGAACTACTTAATATTGACCAAAACCAGAGCAGAACTCCCACCATGGGACTCGGGCAATCAATTAATACAGTTGCAACCACTATATTAATGGCAAGTATTTCATACAACTTAAGTTCAAAAAATCTGAACTATCCCTTTAACAAATCAATGGGGATCAATAGAGATGCGCGGACCGCAGCTTTAGGTGGTTAGGTGGGCAAATATAATTATTAATTAATATTGGAAATAAATGAATGACATAGGTCTATTATAGCTTTTAAAACTTACGAAATCTCGGTGTGTGCGTGTGTTAGTAGAATTTTAATATTAGGTCATTTTCCATTAGGCACAAATTAGCAGCCTACAACATGTTGCCAGCAATACAAGGGGTCCTAGTAGTGAGAGAGAAACTTAAAACAAAATAAAAAAGAAGGGAGGAATACAAGTTTGGTGTTCGACTGGGAGTGATTTAAGTTATTAACCCTGCCGACGGCTGGGTATGCCTTATGAAAAGATGTTACGATGTGAGAAAGTGAATGATCAAGACCATGGATAGAAATTAGAGCTGGGACTCGATTAAAAATTTTAATCTAATTAATCAGAGGCTTTGTAGTTAATTAATCTCGATTAATCGCATTTTAATCGCATATCATTATTTGACCCGAGAACAGTGAGAAAGCTATTTTTTCAAATGGATTTTGGTATACTAGTGAATCAATGAATAGTGAATACATAAGTTTAAGCAATAAAACATTGTTTTTGTAGTAATAATAGGGGTAATAAATTATAATAATATCTCAAATTTAATAATTTATATAGAGCTTTTCTGAGTACCCAAAAATGCTTTACAAGGGGGACATGATAAATCAAAAACAACTTTATTAGAGGAAAAACACTAAGGAATTAAATAGATGAAATAGCTGGGGAAAGCAATATTGAAGGTTTGGATGGTGGGGGCATGTTTCTGAGAGTTTGGGGAATGCATTCCACAGGGTTGGGGGGGGGGGGCTTGGTGCAGCAAAAATGTGACATGACCATAAGAAAGCACCTCTGTGTTTCTTCCGTGGACATACAGTAACAGCCATTAACAGATTTTACATTTTATTTGGCCATAACCGTTTAGTTAGAAACCATGTAATCTGGTCGGGTCCTTGAATTGCTACTGGTAGTTGGAATAACGTTAGCTCTGATCCAGTGTTAGAAGGAGGAAAGTAGGCTTTCACATATTTTTTTGTGCTAAAAACGAGGGGCTGCACAGCCTGCACTTCCGTGGGTGTGAGGGGAAAGGATCAAATTAAGTACCATAGAACTCCTCCTGAGTCCTAACTACGCTATGGACCAGAGCTACTGTTGTTGACGTTAGCTTCCAGGCTAGGCTCGGTGCAACATGTTTCGCATCGAGCCGATACTGGAGGCTTGACGAGGTGCGGTCTTCGGTGATATGCAAATTCTTTATTGAATAATTGCACACAACTGTGCTGTAATCCACGCTATCATCGGATAGCCTTTTAAATCCTATTTCCAATCCACGGGGACAAGCAAAGTGATCTCAGCGGCTTCCCCCGGTCTGGTGAACTGTCTGGTGGTGTTATTGTTCCCCCAATGCTGCTGGGGCATACCATTCTAAAGGGGGGTGGTTTCCACTCCCTGTAACAACGGACACTTCACTCGGTGAACTGGGTGGTGCGCCGGTCCATCTGAAAACTGTCCAGTGACAACGTTCCGCGGTGAAAAAAATAGTGCGATTAAAATGCGTTAATTTTTTTAACGCGTTAATTTTTCTGTAGTTAATTAATCTCAATTAACGCGTTAAAGTCCCGGCCCTAATAGAAATATACAATCGCTACGTAACATCTAGCCCTAATGTATTGTCTCCGTTGTTACATACGGTTGGCACAGTATTCCACATGGAGCCATAGATCGCTTGCACCGATCCTGGTCGAAATGAAATATGCACGGCATAAATGTGATAAATGCTCCGTTTGTACTCACCCATTAAATAATTCCAAAGACGTGGAGTGAAATATTGTCCTCTAGTTTCATATCCATGTGAAAGTTCTGGCACAAAACGTGTATTTAGTCAAATATCTCCCCTTTTTCACGAGCTGCACCCAGACGGCATTCTCTCCGGGCAAAGAGGCCCGGAATGACAGCTGGACTTCATTTATCAAAACTTCCTCTGATCATCACAAACGTCATCACCAATTGACCAGGGAAGCACAAATGTTTGGGGCACACAATTGGCAGGTGCTTTGCGATAGGTGCTGGGTAATCAATCACACCACCTGCCAATTGTGTGCCCCAAACTTTTGTGCTTCCCTGATCAATTTGTGATGACGTTTGTGGTAATCAACAGGACTTGTTGGTAAATTCAGTCCATCGATCATTCCGGGCCCTCGCCCCGGGTAGAAAGTCGTCCGTGTGCAGCTAGTGAAAAAGTGGAGATGATTGACTAAATACACATTTTGTGCCAGAACTTTCACAAACTAGAGGACAATATTTCACTCCACGTCTTTGGGATTATGTAATGGGTGAGTACAAACGGAGCATTTATCACATTTATACCGCACATATTTCATTTCTACCAGGAGCGGGTGCAAGCGATCTATGCCTGTGATACAGAATTTACGAAGTATATGAATGATCACAGACATTCTAGGTCTATGTAACATCGGTGAATGATAGTGGTGAGTGACATTGTTTGTACAAGTACAGTATGTATACCGTATATAAAATCCCATATGCGTTCCTGCGGTGCGGTTGGTGCAGATAATATAAATAGGATGATATAATTAATGCGGTTGGATAACGGATGGATAATGAATGTGACAAAAAAGTCCACTCGCCCATCTCTGTTCATTTATTTTTTAAACTTTAAAACGGAAAAGGTTTTTAGAAATCCTCGTCTATAATGACATGGCCCAATTAGGATGTCTCCGGGGTGGAAGTGGTTACAATGCTGAATTACGGTACAATTTTAGCACTTTGCATGAAGGCACTAAAGAAATTAAGAGCATTTAGACTCTAAAAGGTCTGGATTTCTTTTGTGCCTTTATGCAAAGTGTTTCAACGTGCATATTAAGTTTAACGTTCACCTTTTCACAGTCTCGCACACATTCACACACCTACGGTGGAGCCAACCATCCATGCACTGCGACAACCAGCTCATCGGGAGCAGTTAGAGGTTCAGCTTCTTGCTCAAGGACACTTCCACATAATGTGTTACTTTGAACTTCACATATCCGCTTCCCTTTTGCCATGATAACACCAGTACAGTAGGCTATCCCATTTTGGGCGGGAACCCCTTTTGGTGTTAGCATTATGTTATGCTTTAGCTATTGAAAAATAGCAGATCTACAAGCTCATAGAGCACCACCGAGTGGCGCGCTACAATCTTGTAGGTCTGCTATTTTAGAAAAATCGAAGAACCACTGACAGAAACATAGCTTTTTCAGAAAACTGTCAGGATGTAGAAGACATTTTAGGAATCTGATCTCAGGTCAAAATGGGCTATATGTCAGAGCTGTGATGATTAATCAAGTTCATGGTGGCCCACAAGATTGATCACACTTCAAAAACGATATAGAAAAACTGGAAAAGTAGCTATTCCTGTCTGCCATGCCATGCCTGCCTTGTGCGTCACTCATACATGACACTCAAGACTCTCACCCACTGGTGTGCTGGTGCATCTGCAGCTAAAGCTGTGTGCATGAATTATCACACTATTAACAGCATACTGACATTCCACAGCACATGTAAGTGAGGACGATACACAACACATGTCATCTACGTCTTTGACATAAATTATGCGCTTGGAGAAAGCAGATACAATTTACAATTTAGGCATTTAGCAGACGCTCTTAATCCAGAGCGACTTACATTAGGCAAGAACAAAAGCATGGGAATACATCACATATATAAAATGCATTTATCATGAAACATGCGTAAGCTAAGAACGTAGCTAGAACATATCTATATAATGACACTACATATAAACTATACATATATACTATACTATGCTATACATATGTACTATGAGGTGCTATGACTACATGCAATGCAATTATTGTGCTGTCTACATGACATGCTATAAGTCTGTTTCAAATGCTATCTAAGTCTAAAAAGTGCTATCTAAGGGGGTAGGATAAGTGCTATGGGCCATAGTTGTGTGTGCTATAGTTGTGTGTGCTATAGTTGTGTGTGCATTTTTGGAGCTGCGAGTGTGCTACAGTATATTCTCAGTGCGAACCCACAAGGCTGCCTGCTGCAGCCTGTCTCCCATGCTCTGCTCTCTGTATAGCAGTGTCTCCCTGTGCACCTCCCAGGGGCCCATCTGTCAAAACCCAAGTTTGACCTTGTCGCCGCCGCGGTTGACCGTGTCAACCTCAAGTTCCTTGGCAGCGCCATCTCCTCCAGAGACCTTCAACGAGACGGATGCACATCATCACAATCACATTATTCAGAGCGTGTGCGTACTTCGCACGGCGACTAAGAAAGCCCAATGTTAATATAACCCTCCTGTCGACTCCCACCCAGAGCACGTTCGTTTGAATGATCAATACATTGAATGTGTTCCTTCCAGCAGTGAAACGTCCAGCATTATATACTTTAAGTTCCTATTCATCGGTATCTCAATGAAAACACATTTTTCATTGTTTTAAATAAAAAAATACCATAGCATTTTCTTTTTTCTTTTATATATATACATTTTTGAATATTAATGTTATATTATGATTAAACTCTTAGCAGCCCATATAGGTTGGGAACCACCGGTGTGAGGAGAACTGTCTTTGTTTACGTGGTTTTAACGGTATAGACTTTGTTGACCGACGGTGTCCCCCAGGGGTCCGTAGTGGTCCCTTTCTTTTTTCCCCCTCCACTTCAAATCTCTTTAACGAAAACAAATCTATTTATATCTAATCATCTTTCAGATGTAGATTAGATTAGATGCTTTGTAGGACTACTAGATGATCGTCTTATTTGTAATTATAATCACGTCCTACGATGAGTCTGATTATTGGAGCCGAGACACCTCAGGCTATGGTGTCTTGAGGGTTGAAGTAGTTTGTGGTTGATATTATTTGACATGAATCACTATCTCTATCGGGCCCTTAACCTCCGACCTATAGGCTCTATTATAGCCATGGCGATGTCAATGCCATGACATCATGCTGTTACATGTTGTCGTGGCAACAGTAATGCTGTCCATTAATTAGTACTACTATATTGAGTGATTTTAAGGCTGAAATGAAGCCTATATGGAATAGTGTGTATAAGTGTAAGCAGCCTTTTTTTTGTCAGCGGGAGATTTTTAATTGGCCTATAGTGTATATCCCCTGACCTTTTGATGGTGTGAGAGAATGGACTGGACATTGCCATGAATAGCATCACTGTGTGCATCCATGTCAAACGCAAGTATAGGGGGAGGGCCTGCCTTTACACTGCCTCATGTACAGTTAGCTATGCCAGAGTCTCGCATCAAAAATATAATATCTACAAGTTCACAATGTTATGAGTTTGCAGATCTGCCATTTTCTGGTGCAGGACACAATGCGCAACCAGCCTTGAGGCTCAGGAGAGGGGATGTGTGTGTGGGGGGGTGGGGGGGCCTCTTATAGAAAAGTGATGTATTTTTGTATTGTCCATTTTTTATGTATTTTAAATAGTGTTGCACAATACAGTACATCATGGATTTTGTATATATTGTTGTACATTATGTATTTTGTACCAAACCTTGATACAGTAGCCAAGGAAAGGAAAGGGAATTTTATTTGTATAGCACATTTCAACAACAAGGCAATTCAATGTCCTTTACAGTTTTCACAAAATATCAAGCAAAGGAAATAATATTGTCAATGGAGGATTGTTGCCTACTTAGGGCAGGGGTTCTCAACCCGTGGGTCGCGACCCCTCGGGGGGTCGCCAAATTATTTTAGGGGGTCCCCAAATTATTAAAAAAAAAAAAAAAAAGATTTTTTTTAATTTTTATTTTCACGATTTTTCAAAAATAGCAGACCTACAAGCTCGTAGCGTGCCACTCGGTGGCGCGCTATGAGCTTGTAGATCTGCTATTTTTCAATAGCTAAATTATAACAATGCTTAAAACACCAAAAGGGGTTCCCGCCCAAAATGGTTTAAGGTTATTGTAGCAGTCAATTTATATTGGGGGTCGGGAGGGGGCGGGGCGGGGGTCCCGAGACATTGCCAAAGCATTTCCGGGGGTCCCCGGCCAAAAACGTTGAGAACCCCTGACATAGGGTACCGTGCTTGAAGACCAATGGAGTTCACGTTGCCCTCCCTAACCATATGTGATGTTCATTCTTGTTGTGGCAATCCCTGCAGTCTGAAGAAGACCTTATCTGGTCAAAACGTTGGTTGTTTTTCATTGAATATTGTTTGCGCAGTGGCTGCGAGCAGTGTGTCCTCTTTCTTCATTTAAAGCCTGTTTGTCAATCAATACAGCATGGAATTGTGTGGGTGTGAGAGGCTAAATGTCATCAAAATGGTGGTCTGTGGCTCTAATGCCGAATAGATAATGGACCTTGGTATGAAAAAGGTTGAAAATCACTGTTAGCTGATGCACAGGACTGGCGAATAGTCAGAACTGCTGAAAAACGCAGAGGGCCTGAGCAGGAGAGATGTCTGAGGCGGGGGAGAGGTGCTGAGGGACTTGTGTCCAGAGATGTCTGAGGCGTGGGAGAGGTGCTGAGGGACTTGTGTCCAGAGATGTCTGAGGCGTGGGAGAGGTGCTGAGGGACTTGTGTCCAGCAGAGATGAAGAGATGGTACTGATGCTGTATGCCCTGCACTGAGGACTGTGGTATATCTATTGATGGTAAGCCTTGAAATGCACGCTTGCCTTTTAATCCATTGATACCTGGAACGCATCCATGTCACGTTAGCGTTAGCGTTTTAAACATTATGTTATAATTTAGCTATTGAAAAATAGCAGATCTACAAGCTCATAGCGCGCCACCGAGTGGCGCGCTATGAACTTGTAGGTCTGCTATTTTTGAAAAATCGTTAAAATGTGCCTCAAATCTTTCCGAAAATTGTCATGATTTAGAAAACTTTTTTAAATTTCGACGTCAGGCCTGAATGGGTTAAAGGCACCGTCTTCAAAAGGGATGAGGAAGCCATACTTAGGAGGCCTCAAGAGGACCTTAGTTGAGGTTTCGTTGTTTAATTTAGCTAATTAGAACAATGGGAGAATGGATTAAGTGATAATTGGGTTCGCTCTCCCGGCCGTCATTTAAATGTTTGTAGAAAAAGTGGGCTATAGCCATTCTGTGCTTTTAATACAGGGAGATTTAATACAGAAATTAGGACAGTATTCAGTTCAACTCCACATGAAGTATGTTTACTCTAAATCCATAATTGATTAATTTGTATTTATTTTTCTAATCCTGCTGTGGGAGCTTTAAGCATATCTCAATGAATATATATAATTATGTTAATGCCACTTCTTTGCATGCTTGTTTCCTCTGTGTTCATGGCTGAGGGATATTCAGCCCCTTGCTAGAAGCTATTTTCAAATGGCATTTCTCATTTGAACAGTTGACTAAGTTAAGTGATTCCTTATTTTTAAAATGAGAAGCAAGTATAGTGAGCATATAGCGTGTGAAAACGTGTACGTCACCAAGAGGAGGGCGGCGTCTGAAAGGCTAGGGACGGCCCTCTCGTGGGCATTAAATTCTAGCCCACATCACTCAGAATAGAGTGACGGTGGTATGTTTTTGTAAATATTGAGCTCGTTCTTGGTGACAACATAGTGAACCAACACCAGGATGGATAGAAAGAACGTCGGGCCCAAATACATTACAAGGACAAGGAAAATGTTGTGAACAAACACGGCTGTGCTTAGTTGAACGTTATGTCTCTGCGCCCGTGCGCCATACAGCCGAGATCCAAGCCATTCTACGTCTTTTTGTAAACTCGTCAATCTGGGTTCCTTGATGCCATCTCCATGCTGGAAAGCTGAAAATCTAATTCCGTTTTCTGGCTCATTCCCTCGACGTGACCTGCTGTGCCACTTATTTACTGAGCAAGTCTGCACCATTGTGAGGTCAGTTTAAAAAAAGAACGTATACAAGCACACTGGATAGTAAAAAAAAAAAAACATAGTATAGAGATACAAATATAAAACAAGGTGGAAACCAGTACAAGAAAAGTAACTCATAAAAGAGAAAGAAGTCGATTCAAATTCCCAAATGTCCCGAAATGCCTTTGACACAGAGAACAAATACTGCAGATTAAAAAGACAAGACAAGAATGATAATGCAGCATGTAAACACTGTATAGAGCAGAATAGTGCACTGCACAGCACATAATATGATAATAAACAATAAAACAACCCCCACATCGATACAAGGACGTAGAAAAGAAACAGTAAAACATATAGGGGATGATAAGAACTAGTAAGTGATAGCCTAGAAAAGCTATATCACAAAACACCAAAGCAATTGTTGTGTGTTTACTTTGAACCCATGCTTGTGTGCACTGTAAAGAGATAATACAGAGATAGACACACGTGCGTGTGCAGCTGCCGATGAGTTATACATCCATCTGTTTTTTCCAGTGATGTAAAGTAACTAACTACATTTACTCAAGTACTGTACTTACAGTAAGTACAATTTTGAGGTATTTGTACTTTACTTGAGTAGCCTATATACAATTTCCAATACTTTTACTTCCTACTCCACTACATCTCAGATCGAAACATTTGTACTTTTACGCCACTAAAATTATTTGAAAACTTTAGTTAGGCTACTAGTTACTTTGGAGATTTAAATTTGTATTAGAAAAACATACATTAACCACTTCATCCCTACATACATTTCGACCAATTGAAAATAGCAGATCTACAAACGATTTTGAACACATTTTGAACTTGTGAAATGGGACATTCTGCAGTATATATAGTACAGAGTACTTTTATTTTTAGTACTTTAAGTACATTTTGATGCCGACACTTTTGTACTTTTACTTGTAAATTGTACATTTTGAATGCGGTACATGCGGTACATTTTGAAATACATTGCAGTATTGCTACTTTTACTTCAGTAAAGAATGTGATTACCGTATAATATTGTCCCGAATATAAGACGACTCTGATTATAAGACGACCCCCATTTTTTAGAAAAAGAACATTGAATGTCATATAGTGTATTCCAGTGGTTCCCAAAGTGGGGTCCGGCGACCCCCAGGGGTCCTTGAGGGGGTTGCAGGGGGTCCCTATAGCTAAATGATAGTTTGGAACCAAATGGACCCTTATGGGTCTGTAACTCTGAGAGTGTACACTCTCAGAGTTAAATTAACATTGATTTTACAATATGAATTGTGATAGAAATGCCATTAAATGGGGGTCCGTAGACTAATGCATGTCAAACTGGGGCTCCTTGAAATTGGTTGAGAATCTCTGCTAGAGCCGTGAAAATCTTCTCAATATCCTTTGGCATATCTTTTCAAGTGGGGGTCCGCGGGCTAATTTGTGTCAATTTTGGGGTCCTTGACATGAAAAAGTTTGGGAACCACTGGTCTAGTCCCCGATTATAATACGACCCTGTTTTTTAGGATATTTCCATATTCAGGCCAATAGGGTATTTTTTCCAGCAGTGTGTTCTGCCTGTGGCTCGACTGTCTGTCCCTTAGCATAGAAGGAATACAAGACTGCATGTCGCCAGCACTATGCTAATGGGATGTATTTTGGTTAGCAGTGGCTGCTGACTGTCTTGTTTACACTTGCTATTGTAATAATGCAGTGACACATTTTGCAAGTAATGAATTCCGCATCAGAGGAGGCCCAACATGACTTGCCTGACTTGGCAGACATTCAATTTCACTATTAATTTATACCCTACCCTATCTAATGACTATTAGCTCTGAGCAGCCAACTCCTGGCAGAATGAATGATTGGGTTTATACATGCATGGAAACCCACACATACAAAGTCACCGACACAGGTAGACCGACGTACGAATAGGCCCTCCATTACATCTCTCTCTCTCTCTCTATCTCTCTCTCTCTCTCTCTCTCTCTCTCTCACTCTCTCTCTCTCACTCTCACTCTCACTCTCACTCTCACTCTCTCACACGCACGCACGCACGCACGCGCGCACGCACGCACGCACGCACGCACGCACGCACGCGCGCGCGCACGCACACACACACACACACACACACACACACAGATGTGGGAAAAACAGACACTGAACCGATTGTTTTAGGTTGAAAGAATTATTAATTAACACTAATCATAATGCTTATGCATCCTGCTCCGTCAAATCTTTGGCTCCAGCTTGCCTCCCAGTGTGACGAATCTGCCAGATGGAATTGCTGGACAGAGAAAATGGCTTTTTTTTGGGTTGTCCTTTCCTTATTAAATAGGTTCATTGGACCAAACCCAGAAGGAGGATGTACATCCGGGAGAGTATCTGCACAGGATGAGCAACTTAATAGTTCTTCTATAGCGCAATGTTCCACACTTACTGCTCATTCCCTCGTCAACTCCCCCTCTCTATAGCCCAATGTTCCACACTTACTGCTCATTCCCTCGTCAACTCCCCCTCTCTATAGCCCAATGTTCCACACTTACTGCTCATTCCCTCGTCAACTCCCTCTCTCTATAGCCCAATGTTCCACACTTACTGCTCATTCCCTCGTCAACTCCCTCTCTCTATAGCCCAATGTTCCACACTTACTGCTCATTCCCTCGTCAACTCCCTCTCTCTATAGCACAATGTTCCACACGTACTGCTCATTCCCTCGTCAACTCCCCCTCTCTATAGCACAATGTTCCACACTTACTGCTCATTCCCTCGTCAACTCCCCCTCTCTATAGCCCAATGTTCCACACTTACTGCTCATTCCCTTGTCAACTCCCCCTCTCTGTAGCGCAATGTTCCACACTTACTGCTCATTCCCTCGTCAACTCCCCCTCTCTATAGCCCAATGTTCCACACTTACTGCTCATTCCCTCGTCAACTCCCCCTCTCTGTAGCGCAATGTTCCACACTTACTGCTCATTCCCTCGTCAACTCCCCCTCTCTATAGCCCAATGTTCCACACCTACTGCTCATTCCCTCGTCAACTCCCCCTCTCTATAGCACAATGTTCCACACCTACTGCTCGTTCCCTCGTCAACTCCCCCTCTCTATAGCACAATGTTCCACACTTACTGCTCATTCCCTCGTCAACTCCCCCTCTCTATAGCACAATGTTCCACACCTACTGCTCATTCCCTCGTCAACTCCCTCTCTCTATAGCACAATGTTCCACACCTACTGCTCATTCCCTCGTCAACTCCCCCTCTCTATAGCACAATGTTCCACACCTACTGCTCGTTCCCTCGTCAACTCCCCCTCTCTATAGCACAATGTTCCACACTTACTGCTCATTCCCTCGTCAACTCCCCCTCTCTATAGCACAATGTTCCACACCTACTGCTCGTTCCCTCGTCAACTCCCCCTCTCTATAGCACAATGTTCCACACTTACTGCTCATTCCCTCGTCAACTCCCCCTCTCTATAGCCCAATGTTCCACACTTACTGCTCATTCCCTCGTCAACTCCCCCTCTCTATAGCACAATGTTCCACACTTACTGCTCATTCCCTCGTCAACTCCCCCTCTCTATAGCCCAATGTTCCACACTTACTGCTCATTCCCTCGTCAACTCCCCCTCTCTATAGCCCAATGTTCCACACTTACTGCTCATTCCCTCGTCAACTCCCCCTCTCTATAGCCCAATGTTCCACACTTACTGCTCGTTCCCTCGTCAACTCCCCCTCTCTATAGTGCAATGTTCCACACTTACTGCTCGTTCCCTCGTCAACTCCCCCTCTCTATAGCCCAATGTTCCACACTTACTGCTCGTTCCCTCGTCAACTCCCCCTCTCTATAGCACAATGTTCCACACTTACTGCTCATTCCCTCGTCAACTCCCCCTCTCTATAGCCCAATGTTCCACACTTACTGCTCATTCCCTCGTCAACTCCCCCTCTCTATAGCACAATGTTCCACACTTACTGCTCATTCCCTCGTCAACTCCCCCTCTCTATAGCCCAATGTTCCACACTTACTGCTCATTCCCTCGTCAACTCCCCCTCTCTATAGCCCAATGTTCCACACTTACTGCTCATTCCCTCGTCAACTCCCCCTCTCTATAGCCCAATGTTCCACACTTACTGCTCGTTCCCTCGTCAACTCCCCCTCTCTATAGCACAATGTTCCACACTTACTGCTCGTTCCCTCGTCAACTCCCTCTCTCTATAGCCCAATGTTCTACACTTACTGCTCATTCCCTCGTCAACTCCTCCTCTCTATAGCGCAATGTTCCACACTTACTGCTCATTCCCTCGTCAACTCCTCCTCTCTATAGCCCAATGTTCCACACTTACTGCTCCTTACTGCTCATTCCCTCGTCAACTCCCCCTCTCTGTAGCGCAATGTTCCACACTTACTGCTCCTTACTGCTCATTCCCTCGTCAACTCCCCCTCTCTGTAGCGCAATGTTCCACACTTACTGCTCATTCCCTCGTCAACTCCCCCTCTCTATAGCCCAATGTTCCACACCTACTGCTCGTTCCCTCGTCAACTCCCCCTCTCTATAGCACAATGTTCCACACTTACTGCTCATTCCCTCGTCAACTCCCCCTCTCTATAGCCCAATGTTCCACACTTACTGCTCATTCCCTTGTCAACTCCCCCTCTGTTTTTTCTGTCTTAATTGGCTCCATAAAGCCTCACAGCTGTCTGTGTTTTGGTTTGCAGAGTTCCATCTTCTGTTCTGCCTGCTGCTTTGCCTGCATGTTTGACCTTGCACCTGCATTTCCCTGCAGATGCTGAACTATTGTCTGCTCCACGTTTGTTTTTATTTGCCTGGACTTTCCCACTTCACTGTCCTGTACAGTGAGTAACACGTTGAGTGTTTCTATAGAGAGTATGCACATGCATGATTTTCCCATCAGGACACGCCCCCCTCATCTAGACTGAGTGGCAAAACATTGAGCAGTGTTGGAGTTTGGAAGCGTTTGTTGGAAATCACTCGACCGTCCTGCGTACCACCTGTTTCTAAATGTCACATAATGCAGGAGGCAGCAAAATGTTGTGTTATTGAAAACAAGCACTTCCAAAAAATAATCAAATGCAGGGCATTTCTTGACAGAAAGTAGCTCATAACGTTTCTATGGTGGATTTTTATGAAACAAAAACTTTGCAGATAGAAAGAGGATAATTCAAGCTTTTCGTACAGCTGCAATGTTGATGAGTTTAACATTGTTTAATGCAATCAGACAGGACTTTTCTGTTTGGATGTATGGGCTGTCAAGGCCAGAAAGTAGTTTTTGCCACTCTGTGGGCGTTCCCGCATAACTTCCAGGTACGATGATGTCACGCGCATACCCTCTATTCCAGGGTTCCCCAATAGGCGGCCCGCAGGCCATTTGCGGCCCGCGGAGCGCCCCCTTGTGGCCCCTGGGGGGGGGGCAGATATACATGGCATTAAATGGGGGTCAGTAGCCTATGCATGTCAAACTGGGCATCCTTTTCAAATGGGGTCTTGCCCTCGACAAGACCTCGACCTTCGGCACCCAGCCTGGTACCCTAGTCAAAATATGGCCCTGGAGGAAAATTAATTGGGGAACCCTGCTCTATTCCCTAGTTTGTATGGAATCTGCTCAGGCCTGCTTTGTCGACCTGCACCTTATTGTCCTATAACCCCTAATCTCTGAAGACAGATTATGGTAACGGCAGAATAATCTGACAGAACCACTGCCCAAAACATGTAATGTTGTTGTTAGTAGGAATAAACAAAGAAGGAATAAACACAGAAGCATGAAAGATGATGTGGAATAAGAAAAGGGAAGCTAGGAGCCCAACCAAGTTACTGTTTCTACATAAGAAAGGAGGTGGTGAATGCAAGAACAAAGGGGGAAAACACCCTTTCTTACCGAATGGATTCCCAGATTATACCTTTCCCCTGACACACTGTGACAGATGTATAACTAGTGGTATCTTTGTATTTTTTTATAAATGCTCCAGTGATAAAATTGATTTCCTCTGCTCTTGCGAAAAAATGTTAGATTGCCCACATGAAAGGCTGGAGGGGGCTGTCAGCACTTGGTGAATTAGTTTCTTCAGAAGAGGTGCATGGGACCTTGAGAAAAGCACATTTTGCTTTGCGTTGATGGTCTGACTCTTACCTTTTGTTCTCCTTGTCAAGTCACAAATTACATTTCTTTTGTTGTACATGTCTCTCCAAATTCATCGTATTGTCTCAATATAGAATATTAAAAGACCATGTCTTCAAAGAGACAAGGTTTCTATCCTTTCTATTGGCTCATTGACAACGATGTTATATGCAGGCTCTTTTGCTGTTTGAATAATTTAGCTCTTTTAGAGCTTTGGAGAGATTTAGCTTGAAGCAACTCTATACCATATTGTCTCAAACCTTCAGATGATTTATTTATTTTATTTATTTATTTATTTGACAGGGACAATGCTCATTAATCAACATTTCAGTTTTCACTTTCATGTAAATGTGCCAGAGTTAGCCATAAGCTAATTTTCATCTGTAGTCCCTGTAAAACTAAACATACAATGACACATATAGTACAATACAGATAAAAGAAGGACAGAATGTATAGTGTGCCAGCACACACACCATGCGTTGATGCCATGTGTGCATGTGCCAGCACCCACCACTAAGTCCATACAAAAACACAAAACAATACAGGAACAGATCAACATGGTACAGGGGACAGAACAACTGTGAAGTGAAAAAATGACACCGGTGATGAAAACTAAATAGTGCTGATAGTTACTCATGATTACAGACTTGATTTGTTTTTAGCCACCTCTTCAGGTTAAATTTGAAGGTCAAATAGTTGGAGGTCTCTCTTATTTCTGTAGGGAGACTGTTCCAGTGATGGGAGGCTCTAACAGAGAAGACTATTTTACCAAACACACTACGTTTGATTGGCACTTCACAGTCTCCTCTGGTAGTTGCCCTTGTTGTTCTATCACCACTGTCCCTTCGATATATGTACTGTTTCAGTGGTGGAGGTGCAAGTCCATTTAAGATTTTAAAAATGAGACAAGCATCTGAAAAATGTTTGAAGCTGTCAAAAGTAAATAAATTGTACTTTTGAACTATATGGCAATGGTGGTAACGGTTGGGCTTTTGGTCCAGGGTTTTTAGTGTCTGTTTATAAAGTGATTCTATGGGTTTTAACGTTGTCTGATTTGTCTGTGACCAGGTTGTGAAACAGTATGTTATGTGTGAAAAAATCATAGCATGCATGAAGAGTTTAGCGGCGTCTGTTGTGAGATATGGTCTTATGTGTCTGAAGTTAGATAGATTGAATTTGATTTTATTGGCTACATTTTTAATCTGTTTTTTGAATGTCAAGTTTGAGTCTAGTGTGATTCCAAGATATTTAAATTCTGATACTACCTGAATGCTGTTACCCTCGATAAGAATATCAGTGTCAGGGTCAGTGGAGTTACGTGAGAAGAACATACCAACAGTTTTTTTTGTGTTCAGATGCAAACATGAGTTCCTCAGCCAGTCAGATACATGGACCATGGCTGCAGTTTGTCTTGACTATTCAGTCAATCTTCTATCAGTCTTGACATGTAGCCTTCAGATAACATTCCATTTGACTTTCTTTCTTGAATCAAATATTTCTTGAAAGATATGTGACGAAGTGAAGTGAGCTGCCTTTTTATATATAAAGAATAATAATTCGCATTGTCAAATTGTTAAATCGAGCATCACGATAGTTCAGGCAGCCACGGAAGTCAAGCTGGTACCCACGCTCACCCTCCTCAAGCTGGTACCCACGCTCATTCACCCTCCTCAACCTGGTACCCACGCTCATTCACCCTCCTCAACCTGGTACCCACGCTCATTCACCCTCCTCAACCTGGTACCCACGCTCATTCACCCTCCTAAAGCTGGTACCCACGCTCATTCACCCTCAACATGGTACCCACGCTCATTCACCCTCCTCAAGCTGGTACCCACGCTCATTCACCCTCAACATGGTACCCACGCTCATTCACCCTCCTCAACCTGGTACCCACGCTCATTCACCCTCCTCAACCTGGTACCCACGCTCATTCACCCTCCTCAACATGGTACCCACGCTCATTCACCCTCCTCAAGCTGGTACCCACGCTCATTCACCCTCCTCAAGCTGGTACCCACCCTCATTCACCCTCCTCAACATGGTACCCACGCTCATTCACCCTCCTCAACCTGGTACCCACGCTCATTCACCCTCCTCAAGCTGGTACCCACGCTCATTCACCCTCCTCAAGCTGGTACCCACGCTCATTCACCCTCCTCAACCTGGTACCCACGCTCATTCACCCTCAACATGGTACCCACGCTCATTCACCCTCCTCAAGCTGGTACCCACGCTCATTCACCCTCCTCAACCTGGTACCCACGCTCATTCACCCTCCTCAACCTGGTACCCACGCTCATTCACCCTCCTCAACATGGTACCCACGCTCATTCACCCTCCTCAAGCTGGTACCCACGCTCATTCACCCTCCTCAACATGGTACCCACGCTCATTCACCCTCCTCAACATGGTACCCACGCTCATTCACCCTCCTAAACCTGGTACCCACGCTCATTCACCCTCCTAAAGCTGGTACCCACGCTCATTCACCCTCCTCAACCTGGTACCCACGCTCATTCACCCTCCTCAACATGGTACCCACGCTCATTCACCCTCCTCAAGCTGGTACCCACGCTCATTCACCCTCCTCAACCTGGTACCCACGCTCATTCACCCTCCTCAACCTGGTACCCACGCTCATTCACCCTCCTAAAGCTGGTACCCACGCTCATTCACCCTCCTCAACCTGGTACCCACGCTCATTCACCCTCCTCAACCTGGTACCCACGCTCATTCACCCTCCTCAACCTGGTACCCACGCTCATTCACCCTCCTAAAGCTGGTACCCACGCTCATTCACCCTCCTCAACCTGGTACCCACGCTCATTCACCCTCCTCAACCTGGTACCCACGCTCATTCACCCTCCCATCTCATCCGCTCACAATCCAAGACATATACTTTGTGTGCAGTTTGTGCACCCTTAAACCTGATGGTTCTTCTATCTGGGCGGTCATTTCATGCTACACGCTCAGTGATCAAACTCCCTCCACATCCACAGCTTCCTTCTGTACAGTTTAGCTCTTCATGTGGATCTTTTAGTTATTTAGTTAGTTAGTTTTTGACCAATGAAAGTTTTTTGCTTTATTCTTCATATTATTCTGTAGTATCACAGGAGCAGAGCTATACACCGCTTAATTCAATGCAGTATCATCGCAATAAATCTTGGTGAAAGTGTTTGACTCATGAGGAAAATATACATTGCAAATTTAAACTTACCATAATTGGAAACACAAAAGTAAAGTATCCAGCTTAACTTGTGGAATTTAAGTTCAAGAGGAACATTTATTTATTCATTTTGCTCCTCTGCCTTCCACTCTAGTTGCAAGAGCATTTTACCAACCGCCCTCAGGCACCGCACGAAGAATATCTGCCAAGTACTGTACTTCATTACTTCTAGGAAATAGAAGTGTCCTTGAGCAAGATGACAGTGGAGGCTGGCAACACTGGCAACTCAGGAAGGGAAAGAAAAGAAACCCCAATGCTTCCTGGATCATTTTCCACCGGAAACAAACCTCCGCTGTTTTCATTTCACTCCCGGAGATATCCTATCTTTACTCACCGCAGTCCATTGGATCAAATCAAGATGCCAATACCCACCTGTCACGGCCATTCCATATACATCACCATGCCTGACAACAGGGCTGCGTGCGGTCCAACACACCCTCCCAGTGTCTGCGCTCTGTTTTCATTTGATTCACAATGGAATGGCATGTCTGCTCTTTTTGTCTGAGAATGTCAACGCAGACCACTTGCAGTGCATAATAAACTCCTAATTACTACAAAGACAATTGCAAATTTCAGAAGTCACTGGTGCAAAAACCCCAAGCAATGATGTACGGAGGTGTGGTCGGAAAAGAGATGAATCATCCTTCACCGTATTCTTCACAAGTGGGCAAGTGCGTGTGCATGGTGTACACCCTGAGAATGATACATGCCTGAATGTGAGGGCTCTGTTATGCCACCACAGGGTATTTTCCTTTGATGGTGCATCTGCGTTTGCGCGCGTGCGCGTGCGTGCGTGCGTGTGTGTGTGCGTGCGTGTGTGTGTGTGTGTGTGTGTGTGTGTGTGTGTGTGTGTGTGTATTTGGGTTCAAATATATCTTCTTCCCAAAAGGCCTTTCAAACTACAGGTAGGAAGGGTATGGCCTGGACAGCCTGCAATGACATGCATAAGATCTGGTCATCCCAGTCAAAGTAAAGATATTCAGGACGACCGCCGTGCCGATTCTACTCTGGCTTCGAGACATGGACACTTTCAAAGAAATTAGAGAAGCGGTTGAATTGCACTTACACCCGCCTTCTAATGAGAGCTCAAAATCTCTCTTGGAAGAGCCACCCATCGACAAATCTAATATACGGCGACCTTCCTCGTGTTTCTTCACTAGTCCGATCCAGAAGAACACAGTTTGCCGGCCACTGTCTGCTACAGAGCTGACAATGAGGTTATATTCCCTTCTACTCTGGAATCCTGCCTCAAAGCAGTCCAGAGGTAGAAAACTGTCGTTCCCTGATGTCATCGCTAGGGACACATGCATCAGTAAGCAGGAACTGGGGATGGCAATGAAGGACCGGGATGTCTTGCGTGTCATTGTGAAATCTACAGTATGATCACGGTCAAAAAATGATGATGATGTGTACGTGTCTAACGCTGGGCAAACTCTGAGGAAATATAAATACAGCTGATGATGATACCACAACTTAATAAACAATTATATCATATAGAATGTTAAATTATCTTAATTGTTGATCAATTTAGTTAGCAGCTAGTGTTTTTACTAAATGGTAAATGGTAAATGGTGCATTTATATAGCGCCTTTATCCAAGGCGCTTTACAGAGATTGTGCATTACATTCACCCATTCATACACCGATGGCAGCGGAAACCATGCAAGGCACCAACTAGCACATCGGGAGCAATTAAGGGTTCAGTGTCTTGCTCAAGGACACTTCGACAGTAACTCTGGGGGAGCCCGGGTTCGAACTGGCAACCTTGCGGTTACCATCCAGGCACTCTACCCCTGAGCCACCGCCGCCCCCTGCACACATTACAATTTTACATGTCAAGTAAGGATATGGCGAGCATTGAAATGCTTTTGATGGCTTATCGGGACCTTGGAGAGTATGTTGCCTCAAGAGAACTAGTGCAGATGGTGTGGTATTACATCCTATTAACCTGCAACCCACTGGAGGCATTATATTAGTCCTGCATTTCTAGTTGGTTTCAATTTCCACTTGGAATGTTGAAAGACCACAACACACGCAGCAGGTGCCACACATTTACCAAATAAGCAGCTTATTTCGTAAAATGTGTTGGCTTAAAGCTACCATTAACCCATTCTGGGCGGGAACCCCTTTTGGGTGTTTTAACCATTATTTTATCTTTTGAAAAATAGCAGATCTACAAGATCATAGATCTACGAGCTTGTTGATCTGCTATTTTTGAAAGATCGTGAAAATGTGGCGCAAATCTTTGAATATTTATTCCTTCAGAGAATGTTTTGAACTCAAATCTTTGCTTCTGGGGGGGGTCCCTGGAACAACATATTTTAAGATGGGGATCGGCGGCCAATTACATATAATTCTGGGGCTCCTTGACATGAAATAGTTTGAGAACAACTGAAAACTGAAAACTATCATGATTTAGAAGACATTAAAGGATCATGGTATCAGGTCGAAATGGGTTTAATGGAGCTAGTACAAAGTCAATTCAGGCTAACTGTTCATCACAGACAGATTGTAGAACACGATATGCCTGTGGGTATAGGGTTCTTCTTGGCCACTGTAGCTGTGTCGTTGCAAGCTGTTGAATTATACTTACAGTATAAACAAGTACAGGGTTTATGATGTCGTCCACCTATGTATGTGGGGGTGAGAAAAAGCAATTGGACTCAACATATAGCAAGCACATTATTGGTGATGCACAGTGACTCTGTTTACGCTTCAGTATTCTGGACAGACTTGGCTTATACTGGCTGCATGGTTGAGGCTAATAACCCATTTTGGGCGGGAACCCCTCTTGGTGTTTCAAGCGTTATGTTACACTTTAGCTATTGAAAAATAGCAGATCTACAAGCTCATAGCGCGGTAGGTCTGCTATTTTTGAAAAATCGTGAAAATGTAGTGCAAATCTTTGAATATATATTATTTCAGAGCATTTCAGAACATTTTTAACTCAAATCTTTGCTATTGGGGGGGGGGGGGGGGGTGTCCCTGGAACTACATATTTTCAGATGGGGGTCGGCGGACAAATCTATTTGGGGTCCTTGACATGAAAATGTTTGAGAACCACTGACATAGAAACATGGGTTTTTCAGAAAACTGTCAGGATTTAGAAGACATTTGTAGAATCGTTCCCAGGTCAAAATGGGATAAAAGAACATGGGAGTGAGGGAATAGGGCCAAGGGACCACAGAGCTGAAGGAAAATGGGCCCCTTTTATTTTGCAGAAGGAACACAGGCGTGCTCCCAGGGAATGATCTGGCTGTAGTTTTGTCAAAGGATTTATTGCTGTGAAGTTTACAGCGAGCTAAAGGAACTTGACAAACTCAATGGGTCTATTTGCAGCTCAGGATCAAAACCAATATGTGCTTGACTTGACTGATAATCACTAGTGGAAACAAGATGTAAAGTGAACCAGATATATTGTGTATAAACAGGCTAAAGGCGTAAAAAGGCTAATGAAGTGTGACATAGGCAATGAGATTATAATGATGAGTGTGGTAGTAATTATGAAAGATCATAATTATCCACGTCGTTTGCATAATATATTTTCTTTCAATGAAAGTATTGCTAGCCCACGTCCTAAAAAAATCTGTGGTGTTGTGCATTCAGAGTAAACCCCAAAGCTGTAGCATCGACCTTCATCATTTCAATTTAATTGGTCCATTACTTTGGGCTAGATGTTAAAAGGTCAACTAGAACTTTTGGCATGCAAGGTTTAAGATCATTCTTGGTTAATTGCATGGCTGACATCTTGCTGATCTGTAAATGTAGCCATTTTCTATCATTCATATAATGCCCACTGACTTCTCGTTCAAATACGCTGAGGACGTGTGTGTGTCACTGTGTGTGTGTGTGTGTGTGTGTGTGTGTGTGTGTGTGTGTGTGTGTGTGTGTGTGTGTGTGTGTGTGTGTGTGTGTGTGTGTGTGTGTGTGTGTGTGTGTGTGTGTGTGTGTCCAGAAAAAAATAATCACCTGTGTTCCCGTGAATCCAATACAGAAAATAGCACAGCTTTTATATAATCAAGTTTTTTCACTACATTTGTGCGACACTGAAATACTACAAAGTAGCATAAATGATATGCCATTAATTAATGGGAAAAGATGAAATAGAGATACAAGCTTTCTGCCAAACCGAATAGTAATATATATAAATGTGTTGATCAATACAAGGTGACAGTACAAACTGGTGATGTCATAAACAGAAATGTGTTGATCAATACAAGGTGACAGTACAAACTGGTGATGTCATGAACACAAATGTTTTTTCTTTTTTGCCTGTTTCTTTTTGTTGTTGTTGGACATATTTATCCATCCATCCATCTTCAACCGCTTATCCGTAGTCGGGTCGCGGGGGCAACAGCTCCACCAGAGTGCTCCAGACTTCCCTCTCCAGAGCAACATTAGTGACTTCCTCCTGGGGGACCCCGAGACGTTCCAAGGCCAGTGAGTCGATGTGTTTCCTCCAACTGCGCCTTGGTTTGCCCCGGGGTCTCCTCCCAGTGGAGGCGCCCGAGAGGCATCCTAACCAGATGCCCGAACCACCTCAGCTGAGGCGAAGGAGCAGCGAAGGAGCAGCGGTACTACTCCGAGTCTCTCTCGTGTGACTGAACTTGTCACCCTATCTCTAAGGGAGATGCCAGCCACCCGTCGAAGAAAACTCATTTGGCCGCTTGTATTCGCAACCTTATTCTTTCAGTCATGACCCACACTTCATGACGATAGGGGTGAGAGTAGGAACGAAGATTGCTCGGTAGACGGAGAGCTTTGCCTTCTGGCTCAACTCTCTTTTCGTCACAACAGTGCGGTACAGCGACTGCAATACCGCCCCTGCCGCTCCGATTCTCCGGCTGATCTCCATCTCCGTCCTCCCCTCACTCGTGAACAAGACCCCGAGATACTTGAACTCCTTCACCCCAGGTGAAGGAGTTCAAGGACATATTTATCCATATTAATATTCTTCCTTTTTAAAGTTCCTTTTGTATCATAATCCCCCTTTGGAAATAATGGCCTTTTGCTCCCTGATAGTGTGTGGATTGCACTTTTAATTTCTCCATTATGCAAATAGCCCAAAGAGCCATTAAGACTGGTCACATTTCACTCATGTTTCATGCATGCAGGCTCTGTGGAAGCTGTGGAAGAGGAGGCTCTCAAACAGGAGTAAAGCTTTCTGAAAACTACACCATACTAGAGGAATTAGACAGTTTTAGGGAGTTCTGTGTCTTCTGTGTCAGGCATGCCCAAATATGGACTGTTGTGATGTCAGAACAGAAGGGGTTACATTTAGGGTATTTAATCCTGTCCCTAATCAGGCGCAGGTGTTTCCAGTGGCAGAGGTAAACTTCAGTTTGAGCACACGTCTGAACTTCCTCGGCAACCGAAAGTCTAGGACTTGGGCGCTACATTTAGTACATGATCGATTCAACATGGCGACCTCCATGTGTATAAACAGATTGAATAATCTTCAAGTAAACCGAACTTGCGAAAGAAACACTCTGATCAGACGTTGCATCTATCTAAGTGTTGTTGGGTACAGGAACCGAGCAGGAACACAAGGTACGCAGGATGCCCAGGTTCATGTTCCAGTCGATCGGCTGACAGTATGTTACAGCCGGAGCAGTGGTCCAGGGGGTCAGCATGTCAATAAGGTCAGCACAAAGGCAGAGGTGCGATTCCATGTGAACACGGCAGACTGGATCGCTGAAGATGTCCGACAAAAGATCCTCGATAAGAACAGGACGCGTATCAACAAGGCAGGGGAGCTGCTGGTGACCTCGGAGCGAAGCAGGAGCCAGCAGCGGAACCTCGGTGACTGCATGGAGAAGATCTCTGACATCATGGCTGACGCCAGTGAGAAGCCATATGAACCAACCGCAGAGGAAATGGAGCTTAGAGAATCCAAGCTTGACAAGAGGAACAAGGAGCGGCTGAAACAGAAGAAGATGCTTTCAACAATCAAGCAGAGCAGACGAGAGGGTTTTGACTGAATTATTTTGAGTGTTGTTTTATTTATATTCATTTTTGTATAATGAATTAAACTTGACTGGGGAAAAAAAGGAATAAACAGCCAGTAGTACCTAAAGTATAGGACTTGGGCGCTACACTTTGGTCAAAAACTACTGTGGTTCAAGTTTACTGTTTATAGGGAACAAGTCAGGCCAGTGGGGTTCTGTTTAGGACACACACAGACAGCCTGTGTGTGTTGGTGTGGAGCAGACTGATGTGTGTGTGTGTGTGTGTGTGTGTGCGCGCGTGTGTGTTGGTGTGGAGCGGACTGATCATCTACTCTATAAGAGAGTTCTGCTGCTGTTGGTGATTGATTACACTTAACTACCACACCAAACACACACACGCCCTGTCCATGTACACACACACACACGCCCTGTCCATGTACGTGTGTCTACACACACACACACACACACACACACACGCCCTGTCCATGTACGTGTGTCTACTTCCAAAACCGCCCCCGCTGGTTGGACTTGCTTCCCTCGGTCGTTGAACCATGGCAGTTTTGGAGTGGTGCTAATTAACCACTCCAATGCGGGACTGTGTGTGTGTGTGTGTGTGTGTGTGTGTGTGTGTGTGTGTGTGTGTGTGTGTGTGTGTGTGTGTGTGTGTGTGTGTGTGTGTGTGTGTGTGTGTGTGTGTGTGTGTGTGTGTGTGTGTGTGTCTCTGTCTGTCTGTCTGTCTGTCTGAGCACGGAAGTACCATCGCAATACCGCTGGGTGGCACCGTCACACACACACACACACACACACACACACACACACACACACACACACACACACACACACACACACACACACACACACACACACACACACACACACATAGAGAGAGGCCATGGGGGAGGAGGCCAGGAGGGCTTGTACAGTACAGTATAGTACAGTAGTTCAGAGTAGTCTGATTCTTGACCTATAGCTACATTGGCACCTACTAGCTGCTGACAGTCAAGGATGAAGTTTAGACGTGTGCTTTAAAAGACTGATGTCGGGAATGTTCGCTGAGTTCAACATCGATATTTATAGCTGTTCAAAGTCCTATCCAACTATAAATGCGCCACGTCTCTCCGTACGTGCTTGTGTGCGTGCGTGCGTGCGTGCGTGTGTGTACGGTTGTAATGCATGTAACTCGAGAACCGTTTGACCCACCGACTTCACATTCGACACACGCGTTCCACACCCCCACAGGGAGTGCAGTGCCAGGTATCGAGTCGGTCGGACCCACGGTTCTCCAGAACCACCACAAAAGGCTCTGGTCAGGCTCTGCCAGTGCAGGGCCTAATGAGGCCAACTCCTTTCACCTGGGCCAGGCTCTGCCAGTGGGCCTAATGAGGCCAACTCCTTTCACCTGTGCAGGCTCAACCAATCAGGCTCTGCCAGTGGGCCGAATTGATTGCCAAGTGCCAAGTACACTTTTCAGTTTACAATCTTCACACACAGGCACATACACAGATCTCCATGTGGGACACCGGCTGACAGTTAAAACGGGTGCTATGACAACGTATATCATTAGGTTCCCAAGTTGCATCGTTCCCAAGTAGGCCGGTGGCCGACTGCGACGGGCACGTACAGGTCTAGTACAAAATAATTATATAAACAATCAACATAGAGAATCAACAGCCCTCGTCTGCACAGTCAAAAAACTGTTTGTCTCCTTCTATCGGGGTGCATACGTTTGTTAGACAGGTTAGACTAACAGTCCGACAGGCATTAGTTCGACAACACTGTCACCAGTCCCAACATGTGTGGCCGGTTACAACTAACCCGTGGGCGGGTTAAAACTTATCCGTCACTCCCAACATGCGTGGCAGGTTATAACTAACCTGTAGCGGGTTAAATCTAACATGTGGCTCCCGACATGCGTGGCAGGTTACAACTAACCCGTGGCAGGTTAAAACTAGCCTGTGGCTTCCTGTGAGTTTAGGTTTAGGGTTGGGTTTTGTTGTGCTTGATTACAGACATGGTTCAATACCTGGCCAACCTTGGCCTTGACCAAACCCTTCAGTGACGTCATCAAAATACATATACATACATATACATACTATAGTGTGGCTCTCTAGAATCCGATAAGATGTTGAACCATACGTATATGCACTGAATTGTAATTAAGCGTGCGTGCGTGCGTGCGTGCGTGCGTGCGTGCGTGCGTGAGTAGCCTTGACTGGCACATAGATAATAAAGTGCTAATTGGTGATTTTTCATATTCCCATGTGACCTTCATTGCTCTGGTAGTTTGTTCTGAACCAAACAGTGCATAATGTAAACCCACAGTGGCCTAATTGTGCTCCATTGTGAATGAAGTGTCTCCAGGCGGTGCTGTTTCTGCTGTACGTGTCATGTTTCTTCTGCAAACAACACATTTAGACTCATTTTTGCAACAACTTACTGTAGCCGAGAATATGTGCTCTATTTATGCTATAGGTTTTCCCAAGAGTGGTTTGGCTGACACTTGGTGTTTTGCTGCTACCTAGTGGACATAAGCTGAAACTTGAAATCTATATGGGCAGTTGTTTGACATGAGACACTCACAAACGCTGGCGTGCACACAGACACACGCACACACACAGTCACACACGCGCACACACACACACACACACACACACACACACACACACACACACACACACACACACACACACACACACACACACACACAATAACCCGCCTTTAGTTTAACTGCAGTGACTGCAGTGATTAAAAGTACAATATTTGGATCCAAAATGTAGTGAAGTAGAAGTGAAAGTATTGGAAATTGGAAATACTCAAGTAAAGTACAAATTCCTCAAAATTGTACTTAAGTACAGGACTTAAGTAAATGTATTTAGTTACTTTCCACCACTGGTATTTAATGCAGTAATAACATACAGTATATGAATCCGCTGACAGCTATAGCCATAGAGACCGGCTGACAGGCACGGCCTTGTAGGTGAAACATTTCAGATTTTCAGAAAATGTCAAAATGTTTATAACATAACAGATCAATCAATGACACCTTGTGAGCTTGTAGATCTGTTATTTTCGCATGCTGACTACAGAAAATAGTGTCCGTGCCATAGAAGCAGCAAGATTATGTCAGCGCAGGTCACAACCTTAGAGTATATATGAATAGAGACGGCACCGGATTTCTCCTCCCATCCGTTGCTCAAAAGCGCATGAGGCGATTTCACTCCTCCTTCCGGGTTAGGAACAGAGTGCATTCTGGGATGGATTGGGCCAAATCGTGAACGCGCTGGCCGTTGACTATCATTGCGCACGTTCACGTACGAAACAGCGTTGTCATCATGAACGTGCGCAATGATAGTCAACGGACCAGCCTTGGCCCAGCTCTGCAATGCCAAATTCGGCCACTATATGTCTATTTCGCATCAGGGTTTCCACCGGGTGTCGTCTCTATTACTCTAAGGTCACAACCTACAGTAGGCCTATACTCTAAGAGACAACCAGCACAACACATGACTTCACAACTCTTTGTATACTGTAACTATATTAAGCTGCATTGCATTCTTCACATGTTGGACTATAGGGAACCGCGCGGAACATGCGACAAAAGCTATCTAGCGAGACATGGCCAAAGCATTTCCGGGGGTTCCCAGGCAAAAACATTGAGAACCCCTGCTCTAGGCCGGGCATGCCAAAGCAAGACATCAGGGTGGGGGATGGCTAGGACATCACATCTTAGCGTTGCTGTGAGCTTGTCGTTCTGTGAATAAGGATGCTGGAGTTTTAAGAGGTTAATGGCATATTTATAAAAAGAATGAAGCTTACAGGGTTGTAATTTCAGATGTATATGATCCCTAATACACATTGGATTTGAAATGACTGCATAATTTATGTGAATCTTCTGTTCCAGTACTAGCATCCTTTATTACCGTGCACATTTTCATTTTTCTTCTCTTCTCTCTCTTTTTACACTAACCCAAATTTGTATGATTTTAATTTAATTTAGTTCAGTGTCTCGCCCAAGGACACTTCGACAGGAGGAGCCGGGATTCAAACCGCCGACCCAGGGATCATTGGCCAACCAGCTCTACCTCCTGAGCCACAGCCACATTCAATGCACACCCAGGCTACTGTAACACTTTCTCTTCTGTATGTTCAGTATTTAACTAATGTCTACACTATTGTGTATGCAACTCCATAGTGGTTTGACGTGTACTTGCAGAGTAATGTTTGCACTGCATATTTGCATTGCATTAAATTGGAATTCGTCTTTACAGCTTCAGTTTGCTTTTCATTAAAAAAGATTAGAGAGAGAGAGAGAGAGAGAGAGAGAGAGAGAGAGAGACAGAGAGAGAGACAGAGAGAGAGAGAGAGAGAGAGAGAGAGAGAGAGAGAGAGGAGACAGACAGACAGACAGACAGACAGACAGACAGACAGACAGACAGACAGACAGACAGACAGACAGACAGACAGACAGACAGACAGACAGACAGACAGACAGACAGACAGACAGACACAGAGAGACAGACACAGAGAGAGACACAGAGAGAGACACAGAGACAGACATAGAGAGACAGAGACAGACAAAGAGAGACAGACAGAGAGAGAGAGAGAGACAGAGACAGACAGAGACAGAGAGACAGAGAGAGACAGACAAAGAGAGACAGACAGAGAGAGACAGACAGACAGAGACAGAGTGCCCAGGTAATCGTCCGGCTCTTGAAGGAAAGTCACCCAGACAGATGTCCAGCTCGCCGCTGTGCAGGAAGCATGGCTTGTCAGGAGGAACAGAGACGAAGATGGGATCCCACTGCTGCTCCTCTAGCTCAGCTAGAGGAGCAGCAGTGGGATGCTATCTGCGTGCAGGCTATAGCTCTGTCAGAACTGAACTGTCGCACCTGGCAACATGGCTAAGAACGAATGGCAATAAAGCCGAGATGGATAAATGCCTGCACTCCAGACAACTTCATGTGTCGAGCCGTGATGCTCCGAAGTGCACGTAGATTCGTAGAACTCTGATGTCCTCCTCATCTCTGGCACGAGGGAGCTTGGAGGGGAGATCTGCAGGACTGTCCTCCTGGGAGGAACTGGGTATCAACAATGATTCACTGGGTAACAGGAGTGTGTGCGTGCATGCGTGCGTGCGTGCGTGCGTGCGTGCGTGCGTGCGTGTGTGCGTGCGTCACCGTGCTCGCCGCTCCAGGAGGGCAGCATCGTCACCAGTGGTGACAGGCAGTCGTTGTCCATGGTGCTGAACCGCCCCGTCAGACCGTCCGTCATCGATGCACCTGAAACCAGTCGTTGTCCATGGTCCTGAACCGTCCCGTCAGACCGTCCGTCATCGATGCACCTGAAACCGAGAGAACGGGAGCCATCTGCGTCCTATTAACATTCATTTATGAATGATTTGTGAAGTCGTCTGTGTCATCCTGTCAGCGGAGATGACAGCTGCCACCCACGTCAGATTCCCCACCTTCTTTCTTTGCATGTTGACTTTAGCCTAAAGCGCCGTGATTTTTTTTCCACCCTAAAACATGATCATCGGGTATTATTATTATATAAGGAGGAAGAATATTTTTCAAAAAAAATTACATTGTTAAAATGTCATTTTTATGTGGACACGCCCACCAGTTCATTAAGTATGCCTGGTTTGGCCTGCGCTGTGGCTCAGTGGTCCAGGCACCTTGGCTGGTAATCCAGTCTGGCAGTGTGCCGCGGGTTCGACTCCCGATCCCGCCGGCCTTTACTGCATGTCTTCCCCCCATCTCTCTCCCCATTTCCTGTCAGCCTACTGTCTGTCCCTCCATATAAAATAAAGGTGAAAGCCACAAAAAAAAAAACATTAAAAAAGTATGCCTGGTTTGCCTGGTCGGTGGTGATGGGTGGTGATCCACCTGAACTGAAACCGCACCCACAGGTGTGGTTGTATGATAAAGGGGGAGGGGTTAGGGGAGGGGGTGATATTGTGATGTCACTATATCACTGTTTTTTTCATTGGCACGTTTGACTGTGAAGGTTTCAGCCTCCAGGAAGAAACCAAGGAATGACATCATTGCACATAACAACCACACCAAGGGGTCTAATGAAACACTGTCACCGCATGAAAAACTGGAAAGAATACAAACATCACGGCACTTCATCTTTAATAAATGCTCATTTTGTACCAGTTATGATTCGTGTGCTACCCCATCACAGTGCTTTCCCCTCGGCAGAATCAGCCCATTTCCTTTATATTTCTGTATTGCACAGACTACTGATTTGTGGGTTAATTTGAAGTTGGGCAGAAATGTACTGGAAACATTATGAAAATAGCCATATCAAAGCACACCGACTCATTTTTAATACACCTCTCATAACTGGAACCCACCTAATCTTAGGTATTGAATTATTAAGAGTAGAAGGTAATTGTACTGGAAGTGCACTTTTAAGAATCAGCAATTCTATCTGAAAGAGAAAATGGAAAAAGAGAAAATGGTTTGATTTCCCCCGTGCTACTTTAGGAAGTCTCATTTTAGTATTTTGTGCGTATATGTATAGGTTAAAAGCTTATGGTAAGACGGAAATGGGATTGTTCCTGTTGTTTTGTCGTGTTTTTCATTTTTAGGCTATTGCTTTATGATGTCCTTGTTGGTTATGCAATTTCCCAGTTCAACATTCCTCCTGCAAACACCACAGTTCCCAACCTGCAGGGCATTGGGTTGGAGCAAGCCTTATATTCAGACTCCAATTTTAAAAACTTGAATCTCTTGACTCTTGACTTGAATCTCTAGTATAATCTTCGAGTCAAGAGATTCAAGTCTTACAATTCAAAGAGGGTTTTCATGGTGCAAGCATCGAAAAGTCTGGACAAGAGCTTAAAGAAAGTACAGACAGTATCCAGAGCCCTCCCCTGTAACCCACAACAAAACAAAAAAAAAAGTGATATTTGAACATAAATTATTTATGTTCACTATATTTTGTGTCCAGGGGAGACATTGAATTTCTCTTCTGGGTCTCTTGAGCTAAAACATTTGAGAACCACTGGTGTATAGATATGGTATCCACGTCTCCTCAACAGCCTGCACTTTATTTCCACCACCGTATCTACCGGGAGGACATAATGCCTGCTGAACAGGTGCCATCCAGATGCCACTGAAGCCTCGTTCTCCTTGTGCAGATGACAATGAAGCACTTGGAAGTGCTTTGCCAGGATTACCCATCATGACACACATGAACACACCGCAAACCGTTCTATTCACAAGAGCACTGAAATAACATTTACTCACCTCCGCCAAACCTCCAACACAATCAGAGCTTTAACACCTACCCATCTCCCCTCTCACACGCAGGGCAAAGCACTTTGGGGGGGATTGAGCATTTTGATCTAGTCTCACCTCAGTTATCGTTTATGAGGTTAACAACCTCACCAGCCACCTGAATAGCACCGCAGACTGAGTCCTGACCTCCTTTAAAACGGCACTAAAAAACCTTCCTATTCAGGAAGATGACGATGACCCCACATCTTGAAACTGCTGTATTATTATAGCAGTTTCCTTATCTATCTTCTTTTTGTTGGTGTGCCTTTGTAGCAGAGTGGCTCACAGCCTCACCCTGATGACCTCAAAAGTCTAATATCCAACCTGGGGAAACTCCACCCTGTCAGGTGAAGAGAAGCGGCTTGGACTCCTCGTGCATAGAATGAAGCATGAGGTCAGTCCGTTGCTCTCCCCAGGTTGTCAGAGGTAGTGTAGAGCCCAGGATTACACCCTACAGTCTATGATTACACTAGACAATTGACACTGGGTGGAAAATAATTGTGGTTGCAAAATTGTGGGATAACAAATTAAATAAAAAAAGTCTCCCCCAAGCTAAAGGGAATTTCCTTTGGCTTAGTGTTTAAGATATGATGGCTTTCCATGCAAGAGAACCGGGGGTTCGAATCCCGGGGAATCCCGTGTAATGCCCGTGTTCGAATCCTGGGCATTAAACGTTTAAGCTTATATATGTTTGTTATATCGTCACAGAAAGCATGAGCCTGTTGGTGTCTTGAACAAGTGGAGAAAGAAAGACACTTTACGATACAGTATCTGTGTCCCGTCAATACTCTCTTCCCTAGTTTGCCCTCTTGACATCGACGGATCAATGGGACCCAATTAACTGGAATTAACAGTCCGTAGGTATACTGTAGTAAACAGTCCGCCGCTGAGATTTCCATAATGACAGTGTCCCGCTGTGGCTGCTGGAAGTGGGGTCGACAGGGTGGCACTGGAGTAATCCGTCATCGGCCTTCCCTGAAGGAGCATCACGTCAGGACTGGAGTGGGCCCTGACTGGGTCTCTTTATCCTGGCTGCGTCCATATGTTGCCGGAGACGGAGACACCGCACCTGTCCCGTCAACCCAGTGTGGGACGACCCCGCCGGGCCCCCGGGAGAGGACTGCAGCAGTCCATGATGGCTCCCTGCCAGTGACAACATCCTCCTACTCCTCCCTCCTTCCTAGTTTCCCAAGCCTTAGTCCCTTTTTCCCCCCAGGTAGAGTATCTATGTGGCAGGTATGAAGCTAAAATGTATGCCTGTTAACATGTGAAATTCTTTAACATCTTTGTACATTTTGAAAAGATTTGGAAAGATTGTTCTCTAATGACGTGCTGAAAATATAGGGACACCGGGGTTAAAGTGGTTAATGCCAGGTGTAAATGGAGCCTGGAGGCAAAAATTGGGGTCATTGGTTATTTTGGGAATCGTATCGTATCGTAATTCTTCTGGCTTGGGTTGCGCTTTTCACGGCCATGAGGCTTGACGAGTGCCACATTATGAAAGCATTCAACCTAGAGGTGAGATATATGAAAGAGAAAATCATGTCAGTGAATACATTGCTTGCTATGACCCGCCAGATGAGGGCAGTATATCATAAGCCCAGTGTTCATTGAGATGTAAAGGCATCTGTGAGTTATTCCAGCACATTTTGCAGACTGTAGTAGAAAATCAAGGCCATGACAAGGGTGAAAGGGGAGCGTACTGAAAAAGCCTCCTTTTGAAGCCACGTCTTTCTTGAGTTACTGCTGACGTGGAGATCAATAGCAGCAAGAAGCACCGTCATAACACTTTCATACATCATGCTGGGTGTCATTAAAGGGGATATGACTCCACTTCCTCTCTCTCTTTCTCTCTCTCCCTGAAGATGAAATGTTTCTGTGATATGTGGTGGTTTTTCTTATACTTTTTTAAATTGAACTTCTGTATTCTACGGTTTGGCTCTGCACCAAAGAAAGGGGAATGCATGCAATATCAATATAGTAAATGTCTTCATGGACAGATGTTGTGTTGCCTGATGCAAGGCCGTCTGCCAAAAGGACTACACTCTGTGAAGGCATTATGACACGTTGCCAATGAATAACGGCTTCCGTTTTGGGAAGAAAGAATGAAATGCAAATTATTCTTTTGCCTGCATCGAAAAACATTGTTGACTGAGCAGTTTGGAAAGGCTTAGCTAGAAAACCTTTTTATCCTTTATTTACAGTACTTACAGTACTGTATGTGTGTGTGCATATCCATGTACATCCAAAAAAAGAGTATGTTTTGGATATACATGGATATGCAATTATGCACACACACATACAGTAAGTAAATAAAGGATAAAGGGGTTTTCTATAGCAAATTTCTTTCTTTCTTCCCAAAAACACAGACGTAAGCGAGGGTGTTTTGAGCATATAGGCTACATCTCTGCGTCCATGAATAACTTATGTATTTTACTTCTTGCTCCTTTGAACGGTGGTGAAGTTTATAACCCTTTGAAACCTGGAAACAATAGCAGTCTGTCCACTTGTGTTAGTCAGACTCAGATTGCTCCTATTATTTGCCTGTTATTATCTGTGGCTTACGGTTCCGGTCACAGTTCATCTTCCCCCTATCTTTCTCTCTCTCTCTCTCTCTCTCTCTCTCTCTCTCTCTCTCTCTCTCTCTCTCTCTCTCTCTGCCTCTCTCTCTCTGTCTCTCTCTCTCTCTCTCTCTCTCTCTCTCTCTCTCTCTGCCTCTCTCTCTCTCTCTCTCTCTCTCTCTCTCTCTCTCTCTCTCTCTCTCTCTCTCTCTCGCTCTCTCTCTCTCTCTCTCTCTCTCTCTCTCTCTCTCTCTCTTCACTTGACCTGGCATTATAACCCCCCACTGGTTTCTATTTTACAGTACATGTCAGTGAGACACAGAGACAAAGGTCTCTCTCTCTCTATCTCTCTCTCTCTCACACACTCACACACACACACGCACACACACACGCACACACACACGCACACGCACACACACACACACACACATACACACACACACACACACACACACACACACACACACACACACACACACACACACACACACATGGATGCGGCATGCATGCTTAATGTGTGGCTACAAGGGCTCCTTGAGGGCCCCTTGAGATGACACTGGAGAAAGCTGCGTGCAGCGTCCTCCACATAAACACGCACACACGCACGTACGCACGCACGCACACACTCACACACTCACACACTCACTCAGCCTATTATTGTGAATTCTGTAAGGGCACATTATCAATAAACTGCACAACCAGCAGCGGTCAACAATCTGATGACGATATGAGTTTGGCTGCAGCTTTTGAAAAGCTTCAAGAATTAGGTTGTTTAAAACGATGACATTGACAAGTTAGTCAGTGAGATCAGGTGGGTGGGTGAATCATATTTATCATTGTAACAATAAGGCTCAACCTGAACCTTTGGCCCCCCTCCGGGGGCTCTCTCCCAAATCCTGTCATCAGTAACCTGTCAATGAGCGCGCCATGCTCTCACACAGCTGAGGAGAATTACACAGTATTTGACGTATTGTTTTCCCCCACTTTCAATTTCCTCATTATAGAAATATTACCATTGGGAAATAACATTTTTCAAATCCACTCCATCATTCATTTATTTCTAATCTCACACAACAAAGACATCCATCTTTTGTTGTGCACACATTTATCTATGGTATATAGGATTTTTTTTGCCAGAGAAAAATAGCAAAAATAGCAAAAAAACAACTTAATGAGTCTAGTATGCGTATCTATTAAACAAATACAAATAATTGATCTACAAACCCACAATACGTTGCACTGTGATGCATTGTGAGCTTGTTGATATTTTCATTTTTTTTTTGTTGCATGAAACCAATTGTGCAACAAAGGCTGTGGCTCAGGAGGTAGAGCAGGTCTTCCAATGATCCGTGGGACGGCGGTTCGATTCCAGCCTCCACATGTGGAAGTGTCCTTGGTCCTACATTGCCTCCAATGAGTCGGTCGGTGCTAACTTGTGAGGACGCTGGGGTCGACTGTTCGCCGCTTCACCTCCCAATGTACTGTATGAATGAACCATTGTAAAGCGCTTTGAGCACTTGGAAAAGCACTATAAAATGCAATTCATTAAAATTTAAATAATAATAATTATTATTATAATTAGGGATGAAGCAGTTAATAGTTTCATTAATATATATTGTTTTTTTTATACATAAACAATTTGCTTCTGGTTATTGATTAATTGGAAATTAATTTTGATATAGCCAAGTCATTTGTGTAATCTTAATGTTGAAGGTATTGACTAGATTTGATTCAATGTAGAATAGAATACCTAATAACTCTCTCTCTCTCGCACGCACGCACGCACGCACGCACGCACGCACGCACGCACGCACGCACGCACGCACACACACACACACACACACACACACACACACACACACACACACACACACACACACACACACACACACACACACACACACACACACACACACACACACACACACACACATTGCCCCCTTGGGGCACTTCAAAAAATGTTGACAAATCTTCTCTTATTATGATCGTCCCTGCTGGCACAGGCCAAATACATGTCATGTCCATTTGGGAGTCCTGGTCATGGACATGTTTGAGAACCCCTGACTGGACTACTTTCAATGACAATAATAAAGCTGCAAGGCATCACATTTAAAATAAAATCTGAAATCGCATCACTGTCTCTGTGTGTGTGTGTCCCTCTCTCTACCCTCCCTCTATCTCTTTCTCACCCCTCTCTCTCTCTCTCTCTCTCTCCCCCTCCCTCTCTCTCCCCCCTCTCTCTCTACCCTCCCTCTATCTCTCCCCCTCCCTCTCTATCCCTCCCCCCTCTCTCTCTACCCTCCCTCTATCTCTTTCTCCCCCCTTCTCTCTCTCCCCCACTCTCTCTCTTCCCCTCCCTCTCTCTCTCTATCCCTCCCCCCCTCTCTCTCTCTACCCTCCCTCTCTCTCCCCGGGATCCGGGATCCCCCCCTCCTCTCTCTCTCCTCTCACAGGAGAGGGAGATGTTTCTGGGGCGCTACCACGGGTTGCCAATGCGCACGCACAGTCGCACACTAGCCTAGCTGCTGCACTTTGATTATTGTAGCGCACGGTGGAGGAGACACTGGAGAGGAGAGGAGAGAGAGAAGGAAGGGGGGCGACGGCACGGCAGAGAGAGAGAGAGAACCACCTACACCACCATGGCCTCTAAAGACAGCACCGTCGCCGCGGGTTTCATTAACGTCAGCCGCGAAATCACAGGTGAGCTCATTTATCCACTTTTACTGTAGTGTAACTGTCGTCGTTCACTGCACGCCAGTCTGCGAAGCGAGCAGATATAATATAACACCACGGGACAAGTTGTCCCTCGAGAATGAATGAATTAATCAATGGACACACAACAGGCAGCATGAACAAAAATACTGTCCAAACATAGGCGTTACTTTACTGTGTGTAGCCTTAATTAGTTTAAAACAAGTTGCATGTGTGTCTGTGTGTGTGTTTGATTATCCGAGATTGATTGATGATCGAGTTATCGCCGCAGGAAAGCAGAAGATAATGTCTCACACTGGGCCAAGTCTGTCTATTTAATGACTGTAGACCGACCCCCCCCCCCCACACACACACACACACACACACACACACACACACACACGCACACACACTGCGTGGTGGTGAAGATGAAGATATTAATCCTATCGATCCGAAGCATAGCCTGCCCTATTCACTTGGAAATTGCCTCGATCGGCTCCCCTGGCAGCTTTGTTGTAATGCACAAATTGTTGTGTTGCGCAGCCAGCAGGCAGGGGTCATAATTGATGCGAAAGAGTTGTTCTTTTAATGCTCGCTGTGAGTGCGCGTGTGTGTGTGCTGCTGACTTGACTGTGTTTGGATGCACTCGTGCGTGCGTGATGTGATCCCTTTGATGTTGTTGTATATTGGCCTCTTTTTCCCTCTCTTCTATCTTTGTATGTTTGCGTGTGCGCCCGACTGCGTGCGTGGGAAGTATTGTGTGAATTTGAGAGCTTTGTGTTGTTGCTGTTTTTTTTGTTTTTTTTGACTTCACATATTGACCCTATCTTACCTCAAAAAGAGATGGCCACGCACACATAACAGCCCTGTGTGGGCATAGTTACCCCCAAGGCAAGCACACAGCCCCCAAACACGCACATAGTGCAGCAGGATAAGTATAATGGCACCCAAAGCTGAAAAGTAGCTCTGCATGGCATTAGAGCTATGGATCAGAGCTAGTATATGTCTCATATTCCTTTCCTGGGAGAAAGTAACTAATTTAGGGTAACCAGATCCAGCGGCTGTGGCTCAGGAGGTAGAGCAGGTCGTCCAATGATCCCTGGGTCAGCGGTTCGAATCCCGGCTCCTCCTGTCCACATGTCGAAGTGTCCTTGGGCAAGACACTGAACCCTACATTGCCTCCAATGAGTCGGTCGGTGTGAGCTCGCCACCATTGGTGTGGGAAGTGAGGACGCTGGCGTCGACTGTATGAATGAATGAATGAACCATTGTAAAGCGCTTTGAGCACTTGGAAAAGCGCTATAAAAATGCAATTCATTATTATTATTATTATTATTATTATTATTATTCTGGTGTCTCACATTTTGTTTTAAAATGATAATTTTGGTCATGGGTGGTATTGTTTGCCGACTTGGTACTGTAGCCCTAGGCCGATAACCGATATTTCTCTCGTTATTTTAACAACACATCTTGTAGGAAAAGAGACGATGAGAGAGCTTTACAACAGAAAGCCAACTATTAGGGGACTAACTAGAACTAGAATGTCTGTGATCATTCATATACTTCGTACATTTTCATGTATCACAGGCATAGAACTTTTCCTACTGTTCCTGGTTGAATTGAATTATGTGCGGCCTAAATGTGATAAATGCTCCGTTTGTACTCGCCCATTAAATAATTCCAAAGACTTGGAGTGAAATATTGTCCTCTAGTTTCATATCCATGTGAAAGTTCTGGCACAAAACGTGTATTTAGTCAATTATCTCCACTTTTTCAAGAGATGCACACGGACGTCTTTCTCTCCGGGCGAGGGGCCCAGAATGATCGTTGGACTGATTTTACCAATACTTCCTGTTGTTTCCCGCAGACGTCATCACCAGTTGATCAGGGAAACACAAAAGTTTGGGTCACACAATTGGCAAGTGGTGTGATTAATTACCCAGCACCTATCGCAAGGCACCTGCCAATTGTAAGTCCCAAACATTTGTGCTTCCCTGGTCAATTCGTGATGGTGATCAGAGGAAGTTTTGATAAATGAAGTCCAGCTGTCATTCCGGGCCCCTTTGCCCGGAGAGAATGCCGTCCGTGTGCATCCCGTGAAAATGTGGAGATAATTGACTAAATACACGTTTTGTGCCAGAACTTTCACATGGATATGAAACTAGAGGACCATATTTCACTCCACGTCTTTGGGATTATTTAATGGGTGAGTACAAACGGAGCATTTATCACATTTAATGCCGCCATGTTGCGCCCAAACAGAAATGAACCAGGGTGTTCTATGGCTCTGTATGTGAAATACTTTGCTATGTATGTAACAACAGAGACATTCTAGGGCTAGGGACTAACTAACTAAATATAGGGCATTTGAACACTGATGCCTGGCCTGCCAGTCACAATGTGGGACAGGGGCTCAATTTGTGGGACGCTTATAAAGTCTTAGAAATTAGGGACTGTCCCATGCATTTACTTACTTTAAGTACAATTTTTCAGATACTTTACTGAAGTATTTCAAAATGTCAATAGTTTTCAATAGTTTAATAGTTTACAATAGTTTATGAAGTTTACAATAGTTTATGAAGTTTACTTCTACTTCACTACATCTCAGACTTTTACTCCACTACAATTATTTAAAAATGTTAGTTACTATACTTACTTTTTATTATTATTGTATTATTATTAATGCAAAACATACATTAACCACTCCAGCCCTATTTCAGCCATTTGAAAATGGCCTATGTACGAGCTCGATGCGGCACATTGTGAGCTTGTAGATCGATCTGCTATTTTCAAAAGATTTTTATACATTTGAAATTTTGAATTTTGAATTCCGAATTTATTTCTACATCCGTAAGTAGAGAATAATGGGTACTTTTTCCACCACCGCACACCTACGTATCACCTCAGAAATACCTTCACGAGAAAAGGAGGGGGGGATATTTTTAGTTTTCACATATTTTCCTCCATACAGTCATTTTAATGGTACTGTATATACTGAATTGAATTTTGTTAATCTATTCTCCAGGTTTCTATTCATGGGTAGACGGTTCAAATCAATACAAGCTTTAAAGTGCATTAACCCATTTAGACCTGGGAACGATTCTACAAATGTCTTCTAAATCCTGACAGTTTTCTGAAAAACCCATGTTTCTACAGTATGTATCAGTGGTTCTCAAGCATTTTCATGTCAAGGACCCCCAAGTTTACATGTAATTGGCCGCCAACCCCCATCTGAAAATATGTTGTTCCAGGGACACCCTAGAAGCAAAGATTTGAGTTAAAAACGTTCGCTCTGAAATAATATATAAAGATTCTTTTGCCACATTTTCACGATTTTTCAAAAATAGCAGACCTACAAGCTCGTAGAGCTTGAGCTTGTAGATCTGCTATTTTTCAATAGCTAAATTATAACATAATGTTAAACACCAAAAGGGGTTCCTGCCTAAAATGGGTTAAAACACAGTGGTAATTTCACTTTGACAATGTGTTGGATTACCTACAGCAGTGGCTTTCAACCTTTTTCATGTCAAGGCCCAATATTTATATTCAGCATTTTTGAGCCACGGACCACCATTTGTATCCTCTCAGACGTCAGACCCAAACTAAAGCATATTTTGATATCAAACGTTGAATAGAGGACGGGAGTGCTGCCGTGGTCCTTTGTTTGTTGAACTGAATACAGGTGCTCGTTGGCGAGGTTAAATCATAACATTAAAGAAGAGGATCCAAGGCACTCTGTTCCAGTGAGGTGAAACAAGCCTTTATTGTAAGTTCTTTCTTTTTTTAATGTTTTTTTTTTGTGGCTTTCGCCTTTATTTTATATATTTTATGGAGGGACAGACAGTAGGCTGACAGGAAATGGGGAGAGAGATGGGGGGAAGACATGATGCAGTGAAGGCCGTCAGGATCGTGAGTCGAACCCGCGGCACACTGCCAGACTGGATTACCAGCCAAGGTGCCTGAACCACTGAGCCATGGCCCAGGCGCCTTTATTGTAAGTTAAGGGATGGCAAAGATCATTACACAAAAAGGGAGGTCCTCCCTTTTTTGCCTTGGATCCTCTTCTTTATTTTCACATTTTGATATCGTTGGATTTGGTCCCCAATTCCATGGTTTATTGATGTGGCACTGCAGGTACCATAGGAGAGATAACAGGCACATTTGTTGATCAAAATAACAATTCTTCTACATTCTCTAATTGTAGAGAATGTAGACTTCTTGTAAATTAAAGGACCTATAACATAAAATTCAACTTTTTCTATTTCTTTTGTGTTTTTGGGGCTCCCATATGTGTTTTCTATCCCCACAAATAACCAATTTTGAACAATCAGGCTTTCATATCATATGGGTGCTTTAATGGAAATTGCTCTCAGGAACAGCTCGACTGATTTTGGCCTCATCGTGATGTCATCAATGTCACCATACTTTGTATAATTCCACCTCTTCTTCAGTCTTCAGTTCCAAATTTGCATTTCCACTTTGTTTACAATGTCCGCCATTGTTGATTTTCCAAGCTGGCATGGAATGGAAACAAGCCTGGTTTTATCTAGCATCAGTATTATAATGACTCAAATATTAAATAATCTGCATATCAGCACCCCCGCCACCTCAGGACATTGTGGTACTGCAGCTAAAACTGCTTTCAAAGTCCAGAAAGAAAAGACAAGGACTGGTTATATCAGAGTGGTGATTGAGGCTCAAACATTAGAATTAAGTTTGAGGGACATAGACAATATGATATTAAATATTAAAAACAGTTTTAAAATGCATGTTATTTGCGCTTTAAGTTAAGCAGATGTTTAAAAATAAGCAAACTCTTTGAGAGTGTACGGGTCCATTTGGTTTCATTTTACGCTCTCAAGAGTTATCTATAAGGGTCCATTTGGTTACCAACTTTCCATCATTTAGCTATGGACCACCTGGAACCCCCTCAAGGACCACTGGTGGTCCCCGGACCACTGACCTACAGTATATACAGTAGTAATGTTCAGGTTTCATATCTTTAACCCATTTTGACCTGAGATCAGATTCTAAAAATGTCTTCTACATCCTGACAGTTTTCTGAAAAAGCTATGTGTCTATGTCATCGTTCTTCGATTTTTCAAAAATAGCAGACCTACAAGCTCGTAGTGCGCCACTCAGTGGCGCGCTATGAGCTTGTAGATCTGCTATTTTTCAATAGCTAAAGCATAACATAATGCTAACACCAAAAGGGGTTCCCGCCCAAAATGGGTTAATAGGGGTGGCTCAGGGGTAGAGTGGCCAGATGGTAACCAGTTCGAACTCCGCGGGCTCCCCCAGAGTTGGTGTCGAAGTGTCCTTGAGCAAGACTCTGAACCCCTAATTGCTCCTGTTGTTCTGGTTGGTGCCTTGCATGGTTTCCGCCGCCATCGGTGTATACATTGTGCACAATGCACAATGTATGTAAAGCGCCTTGGATAAAGGCGCTATATAAATGCACCATTGATTTATTAGGGATGCTCCGATCAGGTTTTTTTTGGGACCAATAACGATCACTGATGATTTTTCTCATGATCGGCCAATACCGTGAAAAATGATTATATGTATGTCAAAACCACGTCAAAACTGTTCCTGTGTTTGGGGAGGAAGGGGAGAATGTTTTGGCCTGTCACAAAAATGCAGCATGATGTTCTACTATATATCTGATTGACATTTATACCACTTAAATGGTGTAAAAGATCAGTTTCTCCAGATAGGGTAAAATGACGATCACAGATCGGGTAAATGCAGATTACCGATCAGAGTGAATATTGGCCGATCACCGATCGCTGGCCGATCATCGGAGCATCTCTACCATTTATACCCTACTGAAATGAACTGAATCCAAAGGCTTCCTCCAACCTCAAGCTACAGGATGCTCCTACTAGTTAGGAATAGGATAGATGTGTAAATGCAGAGCTCAAATTACATGTACATATACAGTTGAACTGTAGCAAAATACCCCAGCAGCAGCTAAAGGGAATACGTTTCTGTTTGTTAAGTAATAAGGACAGAGGACAGCGCAATGGGCTTAACCTTGGCTTTGGCTTGCCTTCTCTGCATGTTTGTTAGTGTAAATTTAACCTCAGTCAGCAACCTCTGTTTTTTTTTTTTTACGCCTCTCTCCTTCATGCTCTCTCTCTCTCTCTCTCTCTCTCTCTCTCTCTCTCTCTCTCTCTTACGTGCATATGTACAGAGGTAGTCTCTTGCTCTCTCTTTGTGTCTCCTCCCTATATTTCCCTAATACACTTTCCCTTTGTACCATCTGTCCACTCTCTCTCTCTCTCTCTCTCTCTCCCCCTTGTCCTTGTCTCTGTCTCTTGCCCTGTCGTGTAGCGGGGGTCCAGGCCGTGAATGGACTGCAGAGTGTTGTTAAAGCGTTTAAGCGATTGGGTCTTATGCGGCTTAATGTCGATAACTCTGTTTGTCTTGAGCTGATCCCCAACTTCGACGTGTCAACCGTCTTCATCTCACGCTGCCCGATGGGGTGTGATGTGAGATTATCGGATGTGGGAGACTGAAGCCAATCCGATCGCCATAGACAAACACAAAAAACACGTTTTAAGGCACTAGGCGCTATCCGAGTGCGTGCCCGCACCAAGCAGTGTACTGGCTGATGCCTCAGCACCGTTTGAGTTGCATACAGAATACCGATAGGATGGGAATCGGTTATAAATCTTCTTCGACAATTGCACATACTTTGAAATGTATGACTGAGTAAATATGGTCCACATTCATAAAGGTTGCTATTCAATGTCTTTTGGTCAAACGTCAACATTGTCGTGCTAAAACAGCAGAGAAAACCTTTGTTAACGTGGCCAGGTCCATTGTGTCGACCTGCTAACGTGCTAAGTAGCTACTACTGTAGATGTCATGTTCTGTCTGATTGAAGTAGCCTAGTCAAACAGTGGCTGATGGATTCACGAAATAATGAAATTAGATGTGACATTTGCAAGGTAAATGAAATGCATAATATGACAACACTAAAGTTTCCCCATTATGCAAGTAAATAGAACACATTTTGCTATACAGTAAATTGTGGGTTAATACATAGGTCTACATTTAAGAGGTTATTTCAGTCGGTGATCGCTCGCGACCGCGTGCACGTGTAAACAACATAGCCCCACTAGTTACAAAATCCACAGCACATCACTGCCTACGCCCAATGCTTTGGAAACCAGTCCTGTCCCGTTCCCAATATGAAGAAATTCCCTAATGTCTTTGCGTTTTGTTCTGTAGTGCAGTTACTTTCTCATTTGTTTCCACCCAATTTTAGCCCCTACGTTGAATTTAGAATGTCACCAGACACGACCGTAGGTAGAGATCTCTGATCTTCTGGCTATGAGAGTCTATACCAGGGGTGCCCAAAAGGTAGATCGCGATCTACCAGTAGATCACAAAGGCTGTGCAGGTAGATCACATGACATGCCCCTAAAGAGTATTTCATTTAAATATATTGAAGAAAAAAAACGATAAAAAAAAAAACATTTCTCCCCCTCTTTCCCATTCCAAGTGCATTTGTCTTATACTGTACAGAATGTAACACAAACTCTACTATTCCGAAGCCCCCTCAGGTACATATTTAAACTATTTTCAGAAATGGTATAATAATTGATTTGGTGGGTAGATCTTGCCGAGCTGGTCATTTTGAAAGTAGCTCTCAAGTCAAAAAGTGTCCCTGGTCTATACGTTCTTCAGTTGCAGAAATGTATAAGGCCCATGTTTTCTATGGCGACCAGGCTGCTAACTTGACTTAATCTGTACTCTACTCAGTCTACTGTGCGACGGTGTCCCACTCTGAAAATAGCAGCTCTACAACCTCACAATGTCAATCCATCACCACTCACTCCCCACAAACAAAGTCTATATCGGGCTTGAAAAGTAGTAGTGGGCGACACGCGACAGCAAAACGAGCGTAATGTCACATATCCTAACATTAATATAAAGTAACAAAAACATTTCATTTGGTGGACTAATGTGGACTGTGGACGTGCCTCTTAGCCATGTGCGTGCGCGTGCAAGCCACAGTGGAGATGTTGCTTTTGGCCTTTTGTGATTCACTCACTGAGCCTGTGTGTGCATGCATGTGTGTCATTATTTATATAGCTAGCTTGCTTCATCTTTATTTGCAGTATGTAGGTTATGTTCGCCAGGTGGATTTATTGTTGTTGCAGAGATGGATGTCAGCAAGCTTGTGTTTGGTGGTTACATTGACAATGCTTCACTTTCTTTCTCTGAGGGTAAAAATAACCCACCTCTTCATCGCTGTGTGTGTGTGCGGCGTGTGCACGCTTGTGTGTGTGTGTGTGTGTGTGCGCGTGCAATGTGCGTGTGTGTGTCTTATGTAAGAGCTGTTTATCCATTCCCTCTGCGCTCCTCCACAGAGAGCATCAGGAGGACCCTGGACAAGCAGGCCATCAAGGTGGTGCGGTCCGTCAAGCAAGACACCAGGAGTGGCAAATCAGAGGACAGGATTCTGGTGAGAAAGCACTTCCTAATGTCATCATTGTCGACATCAACGTTGCGGGGTTCATTTGGTTCCATTAGTAAAATGTCTGTCAGTATAGCCAAGATATACGGGACGAGTTGTCCCTGGAGAATGAACGGGCACAGGCTGTCTATAATATGTTGGCTGTTTTGCGCCAGCATTCGAGCTCAAACTGAGAGCCTACAGTAGGCCTATATCACACATTACCTGCTTGTTTTGTTTTCTCTCTCCCTGGAAATGCTGACAAATAGTTCTCCTTAATAGGAGAACTATTTGTCACTGAATAGTTCTCTTCAGTGAGGAAGGAAAACAGAGTTGGATATTGAATGAAAGTGTTCCTGTTTCTCATGAAATGACTAATGCAGCCTAATTGTAAACAAATTGATGAAGGGGTCTGAGTGCAATCTAGCTGTACATGTAGTATGTCTACACACACACACACACACACACACACACACACACACACACACACACACACACACACACACACACACACACATACATACACACAGAGACACACGCAAGCCACATGCTGCATAAGAAAGAAGTGGAGTGGATACCAGGCCATGCTCTGCTGAGTCCAGCATCAACATTTATTAGATGTGGCAGGATGGCCTTAATGCCACAGGGAAGGGCTTGGTGTGTTTGTGATGTGACTTTGTGTGTGTGTGCGCGCGCACATGGGCGCACACACGTCTGTTTATTTATTTGTGTGTGTGGGGGTGTGTTTGTGCGAGGGTGTGTGGGGCTGTGGGCAGATTGAGTTGTCCAGGCAGCTTGTACGAGTCAAGAGTACCGGTGTTATTGAAACTTTTGTCAATTAGTCAGTCACTTGTCAATGAGTCAGTCATCAGTGTTCAACACACACACACACACACACACACACACACACACACACACACACACACACACACACACACACACACACACACACACACACACACACACACACTGTCACATAGAAGCGTGAAGTCATTGTTTATCATCTTTCGCTCAGTCTGTCGATTCTTGTTCTCCAATGATCTGTAATTTCTCTATTGTTCTGTAATTGTAGCTTTCACCCCCGTCCCCAACATTACACCCCCCCCCCCTATGTTTGTCCGTTCTTTGTTTCCCTCTCGCCCCCCCACTCCCCCCCCCCCCCCACACTCTCCTCCTCATCTGTCCATCTCAATTACTGTCCTCCCTGTCATCACCCCCCTCCCCCCCACCCCCCCAGCACCTCCCTCACGCCTCCCTCTCTCTTCCCGGGGTCTCGCCCCACTTCCCTCCATCTTTACTCAAACCCGTAAAAAGGGTATCGAGCCGCTTCTTTCTATCAAATGCAATTCAATTAGCTCTCTGCCTTACGAGAGTGCTCTTATTTTTTTTAACCCATTTTGGGCGGGAACCCCTTTTTAGCTATTGAAAAATAGCAGATCTACAAGCTCATAGTGCACCACCGAGTGGCGCGCTATGAACTTGTAGGTCTGCTATTTTTGAAAAATCGAAGAACGACTGACATAGAAACAAAGCTTTTTCAGAAAACTGTCAGGATGTAGAAGACATTTTTAGAATCAGATCTCAGGTCAAAATGGGTTAATGTATGTTTTTATATATATATATATATATATATATATATATATTTTACTAGTGTCCAAATGAGTCTTGGCCGACTGTGTTCAGAATGCCTTTCAGGTGGTGAGTATTATGAGCGCGTTGCCAAGGGCTGCCCTCCTGCAGAGAATGCAATCTCTCTGTCTTAATGGAAGCAAGTTATTTGGACGGATGGAAAGGTGAATAGATGCAGAAGCGTGTGAATGGAGGTGATGGAAATGTTTTCCAGACATTGGAAATTTGTGTGTGTGTGTGTGTGTGTGTGTGTGTGTGTGTGTGTGTGTGTGTGTGTGTGTGTGTGTGTGTGTGTGTGTGTGTGTGTGTGTGTGTGTGTGTGTGTGTGTGTGTGTGTGTGTGTGTGTGTGTGTGTGTGTGTGTGTGTGTGTGTGTGTGTGTGTGTGTGTGTGTGTGTGTGTGTGTGTAACATAGGGATGCTTCTGTACAGTTCGTGTGATCTATCCATTAGAGGCATTGCTGTTCTTGATTATCAGAGTAACTTTACTGTTATGTTTTTAACCCATTCTGGGCGGGAACCACGGTGTTTTAAGCATTATGTTATATTTTAGCTATTGAAAAATAGCAGATCTACAAGCTCATAGCACGGCACCGAGTGCCACGCTATGAGCTTGTAGGTCTGCTATTTGAAAAATGTAACTCAAATCTTTGCTTCTGAGGGGTTCCTGCATATTTTCAGATGGGGGTCGGTGGCCAATTACATATCATTTTTGGGGTCCTTGACATGAAATATTGAGCACCACTGATACAGAAACATAGGTATTTCAGAAAACTGTCTCTGTTTCGACGACAGGGTTGGGTTAAATGATGCCAGCATACTGATAGTTTATGGTCAGCTCCTAATGGGTTGTGCTTTAAAGACCTAGTGAAATGAAAAAAAAAATTCCACACTTTTAGACCATATCCGTGGTCATCATATGGCCATACCTATAACAATGGATGCCAAAAAAGGGTTGTGCGTGGTTGTGCGTGTAGCGGAGCCTGCCGTTTCAGGCTGAAACTTCAAAATAAAATGCCCAAATTAACCATTTCACCCCGTTGTTCTGGCTGTGGTGTCTCTGAACTACTATACATGTGGTTTCTGTTATCTTATTATCTTTAGTCTGTCTCTCTGGCACTCTGTCTGTCTGTCTGTCTGTCTGTCTGTCTGTCTCTTCTCTTTTTCTCTCTTCGTTTCTCTCTCTCTCTCACTGTCTGTCACCATTTGGAGTATGCCGTCTGATGTCTGTGTATGTCGCACGCACGCACGCACGCACGCACGCACGCACGCACGCACGCACGCACGCACGCACGCACGCACGCACGCACGCACGCACGCACGCACGCAGTGACGACCCCCCCCCCCAATCCCCAGACGGACACAAGAAGATCTCAGCGTGACATCTCCACAACACCCAAGGCAACGAGAGGGAGCATCATTGTACACCCCCCTACACACACACACACACACACACACACACACACACCACAGACATGCCCGCTGAAGAAATGCACTTTGACATGCACAAAGGGTATTGTGTGTGTGTGTGTGTGTGTCTCTCTCTCTCTCTCTGTGTGTCTGTGTGTGCACGTGTACGCGCACACACACACACACACACGCACACACATGAACTTGCATACACTTCGATACACACAGCCACACACCAGGGCATTCATTATTAGATCACCCTATTTGAAGATTATAGCCGACTGCAAAACAAAGCATCTTCAAAGAGAGAAAGGCGGGTGGGGAGGGAGGGAGGGGTGTTGAGCAAGGCAGAGGGGGGGAAAAAGTGTGTGTGTGTGTCTGTGTGGGTGAGCATTGGGGAAGGGGAAAGTGTGGGCACCACACCAGAGAGAAACATAACATGCTGGGCACAAACAGTGCCCTATTAGGAACGAGGGAGACGGAAGAAAGAGACAAGTTGTGATGCCCCAATTGCTGCTTTTACTTTTCCCTCAATTATTTCTCCAGATCTGTCGCTTTAACCCATTTTGAGCTGAGAACAGATTCTAATAATGTCTTCTACATCCTGACAGTTTTCGGAAAAAGCTATGTTTTTTGAAAAATCCAAGAACGACTGACATAGAGTCAGTCGTTCTTGGATTTTTCAAAAATAGCAGACCTACAAGCTCATAGCTTGAGCTTGTAGATCTGCTATTTTTCAATAGCTAAAGCATAACGTAATGCTAACACCAAAAGGGGTTCCCGTCCAAAAAGGGCTAGCTCGGCCCCTGTTGGTTCAGTGGGTCCCCGCCTCGCTTTGCCTCCTGATCACAGGACGACGTTGCGCTCTGAGATTGTCACTTGCTGTGCTGACAGAATCTAAACAGCATCTAAACACACTCGGTTGGGCTTCTGTTTCCGCGTTCTACCTTCCCAAGGCCACAGAAATCCCCCTAGAAGAGGGATCAGCGGATTCAAAGTATAAGACGGATCACTCGGGGGACCCGGGGGATTGACGCAATCAATGCCTCATCGGAGGCTTCATTAACACATTCTGGGCGGGAACCCCTTTTGGTGTTTGAAGCATTTATGTCATACTTTAGCTATTGGAAAAATAGCAGATCTACAATTGTAGGTCTGCTATTTTTGGAAAATCGTGAAAATGTGGTGCAAATCTTTGAATATATATTCTTTCAGAGTGAACGTTTTAACCCAAAGCTTTGCTTCTGGGGGGTTCCCTGGAACAACATATTTTCAGATGGGGTCGGCGGCCAATTACATATACTAGCCCTTACCCGTTGTGAGATATTGCCCCCCCCCCCCCCTGTGGCCGTGGGGGGTACTGCGCCCTGGGTGCGTTTTTAATTCACTAATAAATTCATTATTAATCTATAATTTGTTAAATTGAAAAAACCTCCATATTATTATGGTCGATGCCTGTGTGAAAAGTGGGAGTGATTGGTGCAGGCAGTGAGGAGCTACGGCGGTGTTTCTGACACGCATTCAGACACACATTCAGACATTCAGACATTGACTGAATTATAGTATGATGATTTTCTGTGGTCCTCGACATGAAATACTGAGCACCACTGATACATGGGTATTTATTAAATACTGAGCACCACTGATACATAGGTATTTATTAAATACTGAGCACCACTGATATATGGGTATTTATTAAATACTGAGCACCACTGATACATGGGTATTTATTAAATACTGAGCACCACTGATACATAGGTATTTATTAAATACTGAGCACCACTGATACATGGGTATTTATTAAATACTGAGCACCACTGATACATAGGTATTTATTAAATACTGAGCACCACTGATACATGGGTATTTATTAAATACTGAGCACCACTGATACATAGGTATTTATTAAATACTGAGCACCACTGATACATGGGTATTTATTAAATACTGAGCACCACTGATACATAGGTATTTATTAAATACTGAGCACCACTGATACATAGGTATTTATTAAATACTGAGCACCACTGATACATAGGTATTTATTAAATACTGAGCACCACTGATACATAGGTATTTATTAAATACTGAGCACCACTGATACATAGGTATTTATTAAATACTGAGCACCACTGATACATAGGTATTTATTAAATACTGAGCACCACTGATACATGGGTATTTATTAAATACTGAGCACCACTGATACATAGGTATTTATTAAATACTGAGCACCACTGATACATAGGTATTTATTAAATACTGAGCACCACTGATACATAGGTATTTATTAAATACTGAGCACCACTGATACATGGGTATTTATTAAATACTGAGCACCACTGATACATAGGTATTTATTAAATACTGAGCACCACTGATACATAGGTATTTATTAAATACTGAGCACCACTGATACATAGGTATTTATTAAATACTGAGCACCACTGATACATGGGTATTTCAGAAAACTGTCATGATTTAGAAGACAGTTTGTAGAATCGAGCTCAGGTCCAAATGGGCTAATTAGAAAAAGTCTGTGTCCATATGACTGAAATAACATGCTCAGTGGAGCCACTCGGGGCAGATGTGCTCAAAGTAATAATAATAATAATCTCTGGCGATCGGATTCCCATCTCAGCGGGTCTGTCTTTTTCTAGTTGGGTGGTGTTGAGGTGGCCCTCCCTCCCTCTGTCTGAATGAAACACAAATAACCCATTTTGACTTGAGATCAGATTCTAAAAATGTCTTCTACATCCTGACAGTTTTCTGAAAAAGCTATGTTTCTATGTCAGTCGTTCTTCGACGTTCGTAGCAGACCTACAAGCTCGTAGCGCGCCACTCGGTGGCGCGCTATGAGCTTGTAGATCTGCTATTTTTCAATAGCTAAAGCATAACATAATGCTAACACCAAAAGGGGTTCCCGCCTAAAATGGGATAAAGAAGACACAGGGCTGACTGGCCGGCCTTTCAACGTCTATAGGCTGCCAAACTGTCCAATTAATCACAGGTGATAACTGCTGTTTGGGCGCACCACCCCTGGCGCTCTGCCTGCGGCCAGCCACAAACCACACACCCTCCCCGCTGAAGCAATGAGGCTTGCGGATTTGTAAAATTAGCAAGGGAGAGAAGGCAAATGACAATTGTATGCTCGGCGGGCAATATAGAGCAGCTTTATTCAAAGACTATACCGGTATTTACCTTTTCAGTATGCAATATAGAAACCTACATTTTCATTAGTATAGCACAGACTGTAACCATTTACGATTTAGCATATTTTTTGTATTCAATGCTTAACCAATTGGGTTGGGATGAGTCATTTCAAGTAGAGTGATTTTTTTGTTTAGTTTTAGTTTCTTTATGCTTTCAAAGCCATTTATATATGGAATGCTTCACGTTTGCAGCCTGGAAATATTATCAGCAATTATTTTCTTCATTATTTTTTTGACTTTCCTTGAGCAACGCTGTTCTACCCCAAGTGATGTTGAGCTTTGATCTTAATATGTCCAAATACTGTAAACAACGAGTAAAGAATATGTAGCTTCTGTGCTTGTCATTCGAGGAACCGGGAATTAGCGATTCCACTCACTCTTTTTCTATGGTGAAACAAGTCTAAAACTAAAGATTATATATAAAAAATCACACCTGTGTGAACTGAGCGGTGCAACTATACATTTATGGTTATAGTTACTGTACTCTACTGTGCTCTGTACTGTATTGTAGTATACTGTGCGGGGGTCCCCGGAACAGATTCCAGACCCCCAGGAACGCGCCCAGGGTGCCGGCCCTGTTCCGGCAAGCCGCCCTGCGTCCGAAACGACAGTTACCGCGGGGGGGGGGGGGGGGGGGGGGGGAACATACAGACCACGCGCCCAGGACTCGTACTGTAGTGTACTCTACTGGCCACTTTAGGTGTTGCAGCTTTCCGTGCTCAGACATACATACATACATACATACATACATACTATACATACATGCATGCATGCATACATGTATACATACAGACGGACACAGAGACAGACATACATACATGGCTCCGTAATGGAGCAGAGGCACCGCTCAAAAATAATTTGTGGAAAGTGAAATGATGTGTGATGTGTTAATGTTGACAGACGTTCATCCACATGTCACCAGTAGGGGTGCTGTAGATAAAGTACTGAATCCCAGCACTTCAGTTTCAGTTTATTTATTTATTTATGTATAGTGCAGCATCACCCCCAAGGGGTCTCTGTGCACTTCACAGCAAAAATACAACAAAGAGACATCAAAAACACAAACACATAGCAGCAAGAAAACACAGTAAAACATAGTAATATGTGCATAGCTGTAAATCATCAAGGAAAAAGAGAGGAAAAAAAGAGAAATTACAGCACAGTATTTTAAAATCCCAGGCAAGACAAGGTGAACATAACAATGGTTTCAAAGAAACTAGGGGGAACCTAGTGCAGTGTTTTGTGTTGTTTTTGGCAGCAAATTTCTAAAGTTTTCATTTAGTTTTAGTTACATTTTAGTCAGCTGGAATGTTTTAGTGTTTAGTCTAGTTTTAGTCGACTATATCTACCGTTGATGTAGTCGACTAAAATGTATTTTGGCGGGCCTTGATGCTGTCGTAATGGCTGATTTTACACTTGCTGAAAATAGCTGATCTACAAGCTCACAACACAATCTACAAGCTCACAACACGTCGCGCTGCGACGTGTTGTGAGCTTGTAGATCTGCTATTTTCAGCATGCAACCAAGTGTAACATGACGTATACTGGATCTCTGGTCCACTAGTCCCTTCCTAACATTTTAGTCTAGTTTTTATTTGTTGACGAAATTGTCAATATATTCAGTCTTAGTTTTAGTCATCATAGCTTAGTTTCCATTTAGTAGTTTAGTTTTTACTATTTGAAGATCTGGATCCGGGTCCACAACTCCAGTTTATTAAAAAAAATAAAACGGTATGAGTTTTGGTGATGCTCTATATTGTCTGAATCAACTTTGTTTGTGTTTGTTTACATAGTAAAATAGTGACTTTGAGAGCTGTTTCAGCGTATACAATGTAAGTCAATGAGTATATTTTGAATGATCAATTTCTAATCACTGAAGCACTTATTTTTGATTTCTTGTTCACATTTGGAGTTACATCATGGCAAGATAACTATACACAACCCAAACCCACCAAAGTGGTCTTACCTTAACCCATTTTGGGCGAGAACCCCTTTTGGTGTTTCAAACAGTCTGTTATACTTTAGCTATTGAAAAATAGCAGATCTACAAGCTCATAGCGCACCACCGAGTGGCGCGCTATGAACTTGTAGTTCTGCTATTTTAAAAAAATTGTAAAAATGCGGCACAAATCTTTGAATAGGTATATATTCTTTCAGAGGGAACAGTTTTTTTATTTCGACGTCAGGCCTAAATGGGTTAAAGTTCCTCATAGCGCACACATTTCCAATGAGCTCACATGTGCCACACTCATCATGCACGTTGTCAAAAGGGAAACCTTGATCAGCATCAGCGACCCTGCATTCTCAGGGCCTTCTACAACAGCGTGGGAACGGCACTAGCCCTCGGCAGTGCGTAGCCGATGCGAAAACGGATTATTCAGGACATTACATGTTACCACCTCAGCCATAATCTGGTCAGGCAGGTGACACGTACACGTATCAAACGCCCCACAAACGGTGAGGGGCCGAGTTGACAGCCAGGCCATCAGGCTGCTGTACAGCAGGGGTTCTCAACCCGTGGGTCGCGACCCCTCGGGCGGGTCGCCAAATTTTTTTGGGGGGTCCCCAAATGATTATAATTTTTTTGCAACTGAATGGCTGGAAAATGGAAATGAAGAGTTTACATAGGCCTACACATAGTACATGCATGAACTTTTCTTAATGATTATATCTGGTTCCAGTATTCATTTATGATATATTTTCTCTATTATTGAGGTTATTTTTGCAGTCAGTTTGTATTGGTGGTGGGGAGGGGGGGCGTTGAGGGGCGGTGGTCGCGATACATGGCCAAAGCATTTCCGGGGGTCCCTAGCCAAAAACTCTGTACAGTACAGAGACATGCATGCTGCACATAATCCTTACTTACATGCCTTCCCTTGTCTGTGATTCATTCTCTATTCAGGTACACTGACCTGATATGAACAGGTCATCATACATTTCATGTATACCTATATTTGATAATTATGCACAATGAATAAACGGAAGGAACATTTTAACATTTGCACCTCCAGTATATATTTTTTTTAAATGTTTTTTTCTTGTGGCTTTCGCCTTTATTTTATATTTTTTATGGAGGGACAGACAGTAGGCTGACAGGAAATGGGGAGAGAGATGGGGGGGATGACATGCAGTAAAGGCCGTCGGGATCGGGAGTCGAGCCCGCTGCACACTGCCAGACTGGATTACCAGCCAAGGTGCCTGGACCGCTGAGCCACGGCCCAGGCCACCTCCAGTATATTTGACCATGTACAGCAAAGCAAACACCTCGGCTTTGCCACGTTTATGTTACTGCATGATAGTCCTATTTCTCACATCAAATGTTTTCTGGTACGAATAAGAAATAAATAACTAGGAAAAAAAAAAAGTGTATATAATGTATGTGCATGTATTTATGTCTAATCCTAATCCCAACCTGAATCTTTTCCTTGTAAATTTATCTCTATTCTCTAAACCTCTTTTGGGACAATTATCCTCACGTCTATTTAATTCTACTACATGTTGCCCTCACATGAAGTATAGTAATTCAAGCACACACTGTAGTTTCCTGTCTAAATGTTTACACTTCGACAAGGCAGGGGACATCTACTGAATTCCTATAATGCAATTTTTCATTCTGAATGGGAAAAGGGTGCCCTGGCTGCTTTCATCCCAGAATGACACTTATCAAACAGAAGAGAATGCAGAAGTGCACTGGACTGTGAAAGGAAGTCGAGGACAATGCATATGGAAGCAGGCACCCGGATGCACTAGAATTTCAAGTCTGCGCGTCGCACTCTACATTTTCCTCAGCACTTCATTCATTACCATGCTTAAAATGCCGATAACGATCTCGACGGCAACACATTAGGGGCGACGGCGGCGAACATTCAGACCTCGCCCGCCGCACAATTGCCTTTCGCGGAATTGCTCGTGAGAGGTCGACCGTGACTCCCATTTCTATGCAAAGGGGGTCCGGATTTAACATTTGATTATATAAGGCAAAGTGTTTGGCGTCGCAATTATGATTGTTGTAATGATTGTGATTATCGCAGTGCGCATAGGCCCCCTGAACTGGAAGCCTGTGGCAGAGCAGGATGTGATGTAGGGTGACTGCTGACCTTCTCTTTAGTCCCACAGGCGTGAGAGAGAGAGAGAGGGAGAGAGAGAGAGGGTGGGGGGGGGGGGTGATTGTAGGAGGACTGGGAGACGAGAGAGGGTGATGGAGGGGAAGGACAGGAAGGAATGAAACCCATTACATTTCAGAGCCACTGTGACTATGCAGTGAAATCATACCACGGTCTGCGTAGCGCTCGCTCACAACCCTGGGATACTGTTAGCAGGAAAGCGCTCTACTAGTTGATAGCACTGGAGGCGGGCCTAATGGAGCTCTGCCTCAATCTCGTTTCCTTTACGGGGTTTTTCTTCCTCTCTCTCTCTCTGACTCACTCTAAAACTCTCATTGCCTTGCACGGTTGCACCCCTTTACTTCTCTGTTTCCACAGAAGCATTTCTCCCTCCCTGTCATAGGCCTACCTTGCAGGGCGGCTGTGGCTCAGGAGGTAGAGCAGGTCGTCCGATGATCCCTGGGTCGGCGGTTCTAATCCAGGCTCCTCCTGTACAGTCCACATGTGGAAGTGTCCTTTGGCAAGACACTGAACCCCACATTGCCTCCAATGAGTTGGTCGGTGTGGACTTGCCACCATTGGTGTGTGAATGTGGGGACTGTTTGCCGCTTCACCTCCAAATGTATGTATGAATCTAAAGCGCTTTGAGCACTTGGAAAAGCACTATAAAAATGCAATTCATTATTATTACTTTCGGTGTGTGTAGGCAGGCATAATTTGGGTGTAAACGCTAGCGTTCTGAAAAACCTGTTGAACGTGAGGGATGTGTTGAATCATGTAATTCAGTCCTGTACAATTTCAGATGGATTTTGATTGGCTGTCAGTGTATCTGTTCAGTGTAGCAACAGTGAAAATAGCACGTGATAGGCCAACAGTGCTCTTGTTTTACATTCCACAGAATTTACACAAGACACTTACTTTCCCATAACTTACAATTTAGGCATTTAGCAGACGCTCTTAATCCAGAGCGATTTACATTAAGCAAGAACAAAAAGCATGGGAATACATCACATATATAAAAAGCATTTATCAAGAAACATGCGTAAGCTAAGAACGTAACTTGAAAAAGTGCTCTTATTCTTATATCGACGTCCACCGGCCGGAACTCAAGGGTTTACGTTTGTCTGACTTGACGCGTGCTAAGCTTTGACAGTTCAATAAACAAACGTCAGTCGGTACTGTAGGCTACTGCATGGCACGGCTGTTTTGAATCCGACATAAGGAAGGCTTTAGACGCTGCTGGCTGCATTCTTGTATTTCCACACGTCGGTTAGGGACTAGACTAGGGAACCGCAGCACGAGCAACAAAGGTCTGCGGGTGTTGTCTTTGATATATGGCGGGTGGGATGCATGCGTGCAGCCGTGCTCATCTCACGCACACTGCTCGCAGTAGAGTTAAATAGTCACTCCATGTTCTTTCTACTGGGAAAGAAAGAAGGCTTGAATGATCTGAAATTCTTTGTGAGCCAGTCGTTTCTCCAGGGCTCACGATAGTAGGCAGACACTGCACGTTGAGTGTGTGCGTGTGGCACGTGTGTGTCTGTGTGTGTGTGTGTGTGTGGGAGTGAGAGGGGTTGGGCGGGAGCGTTCTGACCACGTTCAGGTGTTTAGACGCATCTGGGGGGCAGCGGTGGCCTAAGGGTTAGAGGGGGCGCTCCTCTAACCTTTGTTGCCGAAAGGTTGCCGGTTCGATTCCCCAGACGGGCAGGAAAAATCTGGGTGGGGAAGTGATTGTCATCATTCACCCAACACCGCTGAAGTGCCCTTGAGCAAGGCACTGAACCCCCAACTGCTCCCCCTGGAGCTGCTTAGTGGCCAACAGTATGAGGGGTAATCCAGACGAGGACGATTTCGGTGTTTCTCGGGCAAGTAATTAGACGATCTGCCCTTTTTGTCACACGGAGACGGCGTTTTGGGGGACTTTAACGGGTAATTTTGAAACTACCTTCCAGAGTGGGAAAGTTTGGAGACGCGACTTTCACGTCTCCGTGTGTACAGCGAATGCCGCCTAATTTGCGGAAACGGTGATGTCATAGTCCCCTCGCCCCCTCCAAACTAACCAGTGTTAATGGTTTATTTCACCATAACCACTTGCATATAAGTATCACAGCTATTTTATAGTTGCACATAATGTCTATAAATCTCTTCTCCAAAAATAGCCGATCTGCAGCCCGCACGCACGCAAACAGTTGCTGAGATTGAGCAGGCATGCACGAGAGAGGAGTTGTGTGTGAGGAGCTGATCACAGATAGAGGGAAAGTGTTATATTTGGCCTATTATTTATGCTATATATTATTGACCGCGTCTGTGTCAGACGCAGTCACAGAGAGAGAGAGAGAGAGTTGCTGCGTGTTAAAAAATAGAAGGGGTGCGCTCGCTCTCTCTCTCTCTCTCACACTCTCTCTCTCTCTCTCTCTCTCTCTCTCTCACACTTACTTTGTGCTTGCTGCTGTTTTCAGAAGAATTAATCCAAGGTTTGTCATATATTATGGTTCAGTAGGCATACACTTTAGCTGGTCAGTCAGTGTGTGCAGACTCAGAGAGAGAAGCAGCACTGCTCTGCTCATTAAATTGATATGACGCATATGCGCATATGATCAAGATAATTAGTTATTTGGCAACACCTGTGTGAAATACCAACGCTTTCATATAGCCTACTTTTAGAATAAGCTTTTTCTTTTTTTTTGTGGCCATCTACAGGCCAGCCATGTGTACTGCATCTTTATCTTGAAAACGAAGCAGTTTACCGGTCTCGAGTGGACGTCGTACATAATTAACATAACCGCAATGTAGACGCAGTAAAGTTTTATATCGTTCACAAACTTAGGCGGGGAACAGCCCGCGACGTCCTCGTGTACCCGGCCCCTAAGACTGTGGTTTTGCCTGGTCGGGCAACCCAGAAGCGAACTCAACTCTACATGCCCGGGCCGATGGTTTTATTTACCTGCCACGGGTTGTCAGGCAATTAATCTATTTTATTTTGCCTTTATTTAACCACGCAACTGCGGCCTGGAAAATATCACAGTGTCATTTTCCAGTCATGGAAACTCCAAAATGTTCATTTTTCAGGAAATGAAGAGAACCTTATATTTTTTAAACGCAATACTGCCCCATCAAAATTGGTGTTGTGACTGACATTACTTGCATGAGAAGGAGAGAGGTGGTGGAGTTAGTTGCTTTAGCAGGCAGGCAGTTTGAGGGTCCAATGGAGTTAAGAGGTTTTGTCCAATGCGTTTTGTACTACTTTCCATTGGTTAAATATTAATATCAGTGTTGGTTTCATCTCTCCTTCTCCCTCCATCACTACGTCTCTTCTCCGACGTGTTCTCACAACGCACGCACTCTCTCTGTCTCCCTCCTTTTTTGCAAGGAGCGTTAGCAGTCTCTTTCGTTCATTGCAGCAGCTGGTCGTTTGATGAGGGAATCTGGAACAAGGCGTGATTTTTAAGCCCTGATTTTCTTTTTTTACTCCGATTTGGCTTCTCCTCTCTCTCTCTCTCTCTCTCTCTCTCTCTCTCTCTCTCTCTAAAACCTACTTTTAAAAGCAGGACCCGAGGCAGCTAAGCATTCAAGCTCACGCACGCACGCACGCACGCGCACACACACGCGCACACACACGCACACACACGCACACACACACTCTGTCATCAGGTTGAATCAAGGCAGTTCAATCAAGGGTTGTGTGTGTTCTTGCTGGGTGACTGACATTACAGACTGTGTGTGTGTGCACGTGTGTGTGTGTGTGTGTGCACGCGTGTGTGTGAGTATGCACATGTGTGAGAAAAAGTGACAAAAAGTGACAGTGACAGGAAGACAGACCGACAGCACAGCTGCCCCTGGTCGCGTGTGTGCATGCAGCCTCCATCTCTCCATGAGAGATGGAGGTTGTAGTGTCATGGAGTTTGGGTATTTGACATTCCAAAGCTCACAATACACAACTACCATACGACAGGGATGGTGTGGCTGTGCAGAAGTGCGGTGGACTTATGCAAATATGTTTATCTGTGTGTGTGTGAGTGTGTGTGTGTGTGTGTTCTAAAATACCCTCATGTCTGAGCCAGAGATGGCACGGGTGGCCAGGTCTGGCACTGATCCCCCCCCGACCGCACGTGCACACACGCGCGCATGAACGCACGCACGCACACACGCGCGCACGAACGCACGCACGCACGCGCAATCTAGGAACACACTTTGATTCTTGCCATCTCGTTGAAGTGCAAGATCCAGCGCTCGACAGCTTATGATTAATATAAGCCCCCCGCCTTGTGCTGTGTCTCTGTGGTGCACACTTACAGTATATACTTACAGTATATACGGACTCGCACACATGAGTCATACACATTGCATATATGCTCCCTAGTACGCACGCGCACGCACACACACACACACACACACTGCCCTCACAATCTGGCTCTTTGAACTTGTGCCTCTGACGTTGTGCCACCATGGCTAAGGCACCCCACACCTCCCCCCTCATCACCCTGATCTCCTATCGTCCACACACACACGCACGCACGCACGCACACATGCACACACGCAAACGCACACTCTTTGTCTGTTCATTTGCTACCGCTTCATCTCCCATTCGGATAGGGAAGCCACCAGCGTGAGGGCGACCGGCCGGGTCGTAGAGTCCACTATCTCATCTCGGAGGATAATCTTTCTTCTTCTGTCAGTCACCAGCCGATCCGTCTTGACGGGGGGAGACGTCTCATCCGTCTCCTCCTCCTGGGATGGAGTCACCTCTGTGACTGATCCCACCCCCCGATGACAGGGCCGTCTCCTTTGTGACTGATCCCACCCCCCCTGATGAAAGAGGGGCCCAGAAAGAGCCTTCTCAGAGAGAGATAGCAAATCTGACTGCTCTTTATTAAAAGTTTGGCAGGTGGTATTGGGTGCCAGAGCTTTTGCGTCACTCACCATTCTGGGGGGGGGGATCATTTGCCAAAAATAGCAGAGGCTGTTTTTGGCAAAGAGATTTGGTGTGTAGACGGAAACAAAGGCAGTCCTAGTACGTTTGTAAGTCAAGTCTGTTTCACTAAGACTTAAGGGTTATGAAATCAGGCCAGTTGATTTGCAGATGTTGTGCTTCAAGTTAACTACAGTCTTTGTATTGAGTACCAGATTTCTGAGAGATGTCTCGCTATTAGGGCGATTGTGACTCAGGAGGTAGAGCAGGTCGTCCAATGATCCATGGGTCGGCGGTTCGAATCCCGGCTCCTCCTGTCTACATGTCGAAGTGTCCTTGGGCAAGACACTGAACCCCAAATTGCTCCCGATGTGCTGGTTGGTACCTTGCATGGCTTCCGCCGAAATCGGTGTATGAATGTGTGTGTGAATGGGTGAATGTAATGCACAATGTAATGCACAGCCTTGGATAAAGGCGCTATATGAATGCACCATTTACCATTTACCGTTTATTAGAAAGAGAGGACTCCGGCTTTCCTTCTTTTAATGTGAAGTCTATAGATGTGTTGCTTTTTTCTTCCCGGAAAAGAGAGCAACAACATGCACATCCCCAAGCCCGGTCTGGGCACGTGCCACTGCTAAGTGATCAACGGTATACAGAAAAGAAACAGGAAAACGCTTGAGGGCTCCAAGGCGACAGATGCTTTATTTGCACGTGACGTTTTGAGCACAAGGCTCCTCTTCTTCAGACTAGCTTCAATTATCTCACCTCTTTCTCTGTGTTCATTTTACCATGCTTGTACGACTCAGTCTCAAGCATGGCTTTCACCAAAAATAACCATCAGGAGTGTTGATTTGTCCTCCGATGATGTCTTCATGTCAGACTGTAAAATGATCAGTGAATTAACCCATTTTGACCTGAGATCAGATTCTAAAATGGTCTTCTACATCCTGACAGTTTTCTGAAAAAGCTATTTTTCTATGTCAGTGGTTCTTCGATTTGTCAAAAATAGCAGACCTACAAGCTCGTAGCGCGCCACTCGTGGCGCGCTATGAGCTTGTAGGTCTGCTATTTTTGAGTGGTGCAAACCACTCCAACAACTGGCTTTGTTAGTACCCGTGTGTGTTTGTGCCTGTACGGGTGAGCATGGTTGCTATGGTTAGTATGTGACGTCACTGGGATGTGTGAGTACTTATGACACGGATGCTTTCCTGGTTCTAATGTACAGTAACTATAACAATAAATGTGTAGTTGCACCACTCAGTTCACACGGGTGTGATTTTTCAATAGCTATAGCATAACATAATGCTAACACCAAAAAGGGGTTCCCGCCCAAAATGGGTTAAGGCCCACGTGACGCGACCTTGCTCGGCTTTGTTCAGAGATCAAATATACGCACGTCAGACAGACCTGTCCTGCATTATTGATGTGTCTGTCTGTCGTTTACGTGACGACCCCCCCCCCCCCCCCCCCCCCCCCGCTGTGACTGCACAGCGTTTTCCGGTTGTCTTCCCATCTCCGTGTTATTTTTCTCACTTGCTATCATTAATTCATTATTCATTCTCTCTCTCTCTCTCTCTCTCTCTCTCT
>NC_136806.1:10222279-10242279 GCF_951216825.1 Electrona antarctica
TAGGTGTGTAAGTGGGGCGAATGCATCCTTCATAGGTGTGTAAGTGGGGCGAATGCATCCTTCATAGGTGTGTAAGTGGGGCGAATGCATCCTTCATAGGTGTGTAAGTGGGGAGAATGCATCCTTCATAGGTGTGTAAGTGGGGAGAATGCATCCTTCATAGGTGTGTAAGTGGGGAGAATGCATCCTTCATAGGTGTGTAAGTGGGGAGAATGCATCCTTCACAGGTGTGTAAGTGGGGAGAATGCATCCTTCATAGGTGTGTAAGTGGGGAGAATGCATCCTTCACAGGTGTGTAAGTGGGGAGAATGCATCCTTCATAGGTGTGTAAGTGGGGAGAATGCATCCTTCATAGGTGTGTAAGTGGGGCGAATGCATCCTTCATAAGTGTGTAAGTGGGGAGAATGCATCCTTCATAGGTGTGTAAGTGGGGAGAATGCATCCTTCATACAGTAGGGGCCCTATTAAGCAAGTGGAATCTAATTACATATAATTTTACAGTTTTTAAGACGTGGGGGCGGGTGCAATGTCATATTACAATTATGGGCCAGGTAAGAAGCGCTTTCGACACCCCGTGGTGTGAGCAAAACGGCCTTGAATTAGTCATGGGAGTGTTTAAGGGAGTTTTGAGGCTTACCCAATGAACATGTCCGTACTATTCTCTTTACGACACCAGCTGATGATGCGCCCTTTTCGGCAAGTGGTATTACATTTCTGCAGACTGGCACCATAGACATGACATGACTTTGTCACATTTGGGTTAATTATTAATATTGCACTGCATGCTGTCACCTTTATGCCTCAAAAGAACAGATCCACAAGCTGTCACAGCCATGATGTGCATAGCTTGTAGGCCTATGTCTCTATTTTGTTAAGTAACTTGCAGTTTTCATTGGAAAGTCATTACAGCGGCGCAGCCATATGCTAAGGGAGGGAGATATACGCACATCGTCACTTAATTTGTTTCTGTTCTAAGCATGAAAAACAGCTGTAAAAATCTTTATTCTAGTTCATTTGATTCATAAATGAATAACTAAGACTTTGAAATGGCACCTACCTATACCTTTCAGATCGGAATGGAACTGCGAGTAGATACGCAGCATTGGCTGGCAAATTGGCAATCCATGCGTAATGTTCCCAGAATCGTCTAACCCCCGAACATACAAGTTCGTTTGATATTGTTTAATTCGATAAAAATAGAACCATGTACCATACAGCGAATGAAAGCAAGATTCCTAAGGAATATGGGGATTTTTACATTTAAAAAAACGGTTGAGAAATGAGAGAACCATGAGTGTTTATAATATCAAATATTATAAGAATAATATGAAAGACAAACGGGCTGTGAAGAGCTCAGCTCACCATCCCGACAAGGAGGAAATATAGCCTATAGTGCATGCACGTATATGCACTGACTGTTGCACACACGCTCTTTATTTGTTTCTATTGAAAAACACCAGTAAAATAACGTTTATTTTATTTTATTTCATTCGAGTCACGACGAAGGAATGAGTTGAAATGCCATACGTGCGCCATGCGTATTGCTGCGGCCCCAATGTTATGGTCTTCGCTCGTAGCATATTATTGAAGAAGAATTGAGTCGGGTGTGATACAGCGTATGAAAGCAAACCTCCCAATGAGTATGGAGATGTTTTAATTTCTAAAAAAGGTTGAGAAATGAGCGATATATGACCCTTTATAATCTCAACGAGAAAGCCAGAAAACTCGCTGTTGCCATGTGTCATAGAAACAAGTAAATAGGTCTATAAACATACTCCCAAAAGAATCGCATATAACAGGGGTCTACAACCTATTTTAAATGAAGTGCCATGTTTTTATTTTCTAGATAGTGAGTCTGCCATATCAAGATTCCTTTTAATGACACCACATTAAAATTTCCAGCATATTTTGATTGTCCACAAATATAAAGTTCTTCCTTCTTTTTACATATTTTCTTGCACATTGTTAGAATGATCATTATAAATATATATCCCCCTGCAGTCAGAGTTCATTGTTTTAATGAATGAATGTGATGCATTGTGAGCTGGTAGATCTGCTATTTTCAAAAGTAATCTTTGAAAAAAGTGACAATTGTGGAATATTTTTGAAAAATGTTATTGAAACATTTAAAAACACAAATCTGTCATGGGGGTCACTGGCTTAGTTGGGCAAATGCATTAATCTGGGGGTCCTTGACATGGGAATGTCGCTGTGTGAGGATCACTGGTTTAAACAACATTAGGAGAAAAGCCCAAATAAGCACTTTAGAAACAAGAAAAGCAACCACAACTACCAATATTTACAAGCATCTTTGCAGAAAAAGAAGCCGCTTATAATAAACAGACATGGCAACACTCCAGCAGCACTCCAGAGCCGCTCAAGTGTAAAATGAAACAGTGCTTTTTGCTTTTAAGACGTGGTCAGACCCAGGCGGAATCGGTATGCGCTGAGTGTTTTTAGGTCAAGGGGCTTAATAGCAAATTAGCGCAAAGCGAAAATAATTAACATATGGACACTCCCCCAATGCTAAATTATGCAGGAACGTGGTATTCCATATGAGTGAGCGCTCACCACGGCTTCCATAATACGAAAAGGCGCAGAGCGAGGGCGAAATCTGTATTACCGCATGGGTTTTTCGTCTTGCTTAATAGGGCTCTAGGTGTCTAAGTGGGGAGAATGCATCCGAATGGTGTTGCCAGGGGATCCTGCCCCGTTGTGAGCTTGTAGATCGGCTATTTGATCCATTTAAAAGGTTAATAGTAAAACAAAAGTTTAGGCGTAAGGGATATAGATATAGCCCTAGGTGTTGGGTGCCTCTGGCGCACCAGCCAATACAATCTTAATGTATACTTATTGATCCAACAACACTGTTCATATATACAAAATAAATCAATGTACCGAACAAACAAAACCATGAATCACCAGTTCCACTGTACACCTTTGATTCACACTATGGTAACTTAGTCCTAGAAGCCCCTGATGGCATCATCTCAACATGCTGTGCTCTGCAGGTTGTCATCGACACAGACAAGACCACCTACTCTCTGAGACTGCAGTCCCAGGATCAGCTGGACCACATGGTCAACCACATCAACTACGCCCTCTCCCGGGTCTTCAACAACTCCATATATGCGTAAGCCTTGTTGTTCAGCGTCTTAACACATTTAGACCTGAGGACGATTCTACAAATGCTTCTAAATCCTAACCGTTTTCTGAAAAACCTAATGTGTTCCTATGTCAGTGGTGCTCAACTTTTTTCATGTCGAGGACCCCCAGAATTATCTGTATTTGGCCGCGGACCCCCATCTGAAAATATGTTGTTCCAGGGACCCCCCCAGAAGCAAAGATTTGAGTTAATAACGCTCACTCTGAAAGAATATATTCAAAGATTTGCGCCACATTTTCACGATAAAAAGAAAATAGAAGATTTACAAACTCGTAGTGCGGCACTCGGTGCCGCGCTATGCGCTTGTAGATCTGCTATTTTTCAATAGCTAAAGTATAACAATGACCAGCTCAGTGGCCGTGTGGTTAAGTGTCCGCCCTGAGACTGGGAGGTCGGGGTTCGATCCCCGGCCCAAAGACTAAAAATGGGGCCCAGTGCCTCCCTGCTTGACACTCAGCATCAAGGGTTGAATTGGGGGTAAGTCCCTGCGACATACTAGCGTCATGTCCAGGGGGTGTATTTGTACATCAAGCTGCCTCACGCTACAGAAACAGGAGATAGGCTCCTGCCCTGTGGGCCTCATGGCTCGGCAAGGCTACTACTACTTTTTTTTTTAGTATAACAATGCTTTAAACACCAAAAGGCGTTCCCGTCCTGAATGGATTAAGAGAAACGTACATGTCAATTTGTTTGCTCTCTGAGCCGTGCGACTCACTCGGGACACGTTGGCTGATGTTAACTTTGCCCGACAGTTTGTTGGCACAGAGACGCTGGCTTCAGCAGAGGTCTTTTTTTTTCTTTTTTCTGCGTGGCGCTGCTCATCAGAAGTCAATTACACTAAAGTCGCAGTACATCCTGTGACCACGTCAACCACTTTGCAGCCAGGCAGCAATCAATCAACTTAATAAAGGAGCACTTCGCCCATTTTCAAACTTAACCTATCTTCATGTAATAGACTCAATGTGCATAGCTGTAGTTTCCTTTTCCGGAAGGGAGGCATAAACATTTCCTGTTTCGGGTCAGTGTCCCATATAGCTTAATTTGATTGGCTCAGCGGGGGATTTGAACATAGTCTCGTGTGCCCAGACAGTTGCCTCTCGCGATTTTCAAATGCTTCCGTCATACAGCAGTAGCCTGGCTAATAAGCCAGGATTCGGTCTGGCTTATTAGCCAGGCTAATACAGCAGTGGCGTATCTACAATAAGGCGAGGCCAGCTAGCCGCCTGGCCAAATCCATTTGAAAACACGACTTAGAAAAAAGAAAGGACAAACACCAGACCTGACAACTATTAGTGGGCAGCGGATTGGCCGGTGCGTGTAGAGCGCGACCCTCAATCACCCATTGGAATGCAAATACATGCCTTTCAGCCTTTTGTAGCCTATACTCGTCTGGCAGGTATATCTCTTTGAAAACCTTTAGTGCTTCTGATTGTGAGGACGACGACACATCTTGCCTGCCCAAAATGTAATTCCTGTAAACGCTACTGTCATACAGGGCAGTATTATGTGTGTCTTAAGTACCAGGTCTTATTACTTAACTTAAGACCTGGAGGCGTGATCAATGCCATTTGGCCACTCAGAATAGCCAAATGGCATCGACCACGCCTCCAGGTCTTAAGTTAAGTCATAAGACCTGGTACTTAAGACACGCATAATACTGCCCACAGTGTGGAGAACGGAAGCTCTTTTCCATGATACTTTTCTGTGTTACACCATCCACGTACACAAGTAACATGAATCTCCTGCTTGTATATGACTCTATGCTCCCGTGTCGGTTGTGTTTCCATTGGGACTACGGTTCTCTGAGCACCGCGTAGTGATTGGTTGAATATCTTTCCGGTCTGAGCAGCAGAGACAGCTTCCGTTACTCGGCTCTTGGGAGATGTAGTTCCAGACTCTATGTATATAGCATTCGGAGATTGTGGAATAGTTGTCTGGCTACGCGAGACTAATTTGAACAGAACACCTTCATGTGCTTCCGGTTCAAATCCTCTGCTGCAGCTGAAGCTATGAGAAATTGACCCGGAACAGGAGAACTGAACTACAGTTCTGCACAGAGAGCCTATTGGTCCACACTAAGGGAACTACAGTTCTGCACAGAGCCTATTGGTCCACACTAAGGGAACTACAGTTCTGCACAGAGAGCCTATTGGTCCTCACTAAGGGAACTACAGTTCTGCACAGAGAGCCTATTGGTCCTCACTAAGGGAACTACAGTTCTGCACAGAGAGCCTATTGGTCCTCACTAAGGGAACTACAGTTCTGCACAGAGAGCCTATTGGTCCACACTAAGGGAACTACAGTTCTGCACAGAGAGCCTATTGGTCCACACTAAGGGAACTACAGTTCTGCACAGAGAGCCTATTGGTCCTCACTAAGGGAACTACAGTTCTGCACAGAGAGCCTATTGGTCCTCACTAAGGGAACTACAGTTCTGCACAGAGAGCCTATTGGTCCTCACTAAGGGAACTACAGTTCTGCACAGAGAGCCTATTGGTTCTCACTAAGGGAACTACAGTTCTGCACAGAGCCTATTGGTCCTCATAAATGCTCATTATGAGATCTCAGTGGTGGGCTTAAGGCCAGTTCAGAACACCTGCCTACCAATGACATCATCGATGGGATTACCAAGCTAATAGAAGCATCAGCCTTTCTCTTCCTGGAAAGTTGGCACGCTGAAATAGAAGCCCATTGTTCTTCTAAATCTGGTTTGAAAGTACCAAAGCTGGCTACCAGTGATGTCATTAGTATGCACTATGCAGCCAGGTTTCGGAACTGCCCACAGCCTTGCTCTGAGACACAGAGCGAGTAGACAGAAATGGTGCCATCTTATGAAGTGAATAGCGAGGACTATATAGAAGTGTCTATTTGTACGTCTCTAAATGTTTTTGATGAATTGAACAAGGTGGACCCTCTTGTAAACAAGTGTAATGCTTAATTGGGTCGTCCACTCACAGTTAACAGTCTTTGTATTGAGTTTGTGCTTGAAATGTACTGTAATTCTGCAAACTGTTAATAAATATTTCAATCAATCAATCAAAAAACTAATTATATGAAGACCGGGTTGAAAATGAGTGAAGTGCTCCCTTAAATCAAGTGAACAGTCTGACGGTTAGTATAAGTGTTTGTCATATTTATGGGTGAAATTAGTGTTTTTCTTGGACCGATTTTCATGTAATCGGAACATTATTACAGGTTTGTACTAAAGAACAGCTCATTGTTGTTTTCAACAGTGTTTAGTACTTTGTACAATAGAGGGCGACACGAACAGTGTACCAGCAGTTCACTGAACAGTGTACCAGCAGTTCACTGAACAGTGTACCAGCAGTTCACAATAGCACTGAGCAGAGCCTGAGCCCTGAGCCATGCACTCTCTTAGCTCTGCAATCAAAAAGACATTCGGCTTATACAGAAGTGGGATAAATTGCCATATAGTCCTCGGAGATAAAAAAGAGAGAGAAGCTATAGATGAAGCATCACAGAGCGGCTTAAAGTGCTGGAAACTGGTATAGGTGAAAAAAAACAAGCAAAGTGAGAGTGCAGTTTCCCTCTCCTGCTGCAGCGATCCCTTTCCGGTGGGTAACATCACAAGGATTTAGTGTGCCCCAGTTACTGACCTGAGCAGGACTACATCACTACACCCTATCATCTCTCCAAATGGCTCTTTTCCATTAGAGCCACAGCGGCTGATTGCCTGTAGCGAGGACATTTAAACAGGATACAGAGAGTGGGGGGGAAGGCTGAAGGGAGAAGAGTGCATCGGGGCCCTTATTCTGTAGCCTTGTAACTGATTTGATCCGGTGTATTGAAGTTATGTACTGTAGCTAGAGCATAGCGATAGCAAGGACATGTACGCACGCGCGCACGCACGCACGCACGCACACAAAGGCATATGCTTTGGGGATAGCTGATGACTCTAGAGATAAAGTAAGGATTAAGGTCATGGATGTGCGGTTATAGGTGTTGAGCTTTATTTGTGGGCAAATGGGATTAAGTAAGTATCTTGCACGCTGGATGCTATACCAGTGAGCAAAGTCGTATTATATGATTCCATTCCTGACCCTTGACCAGTCAAAAGCTTAGAAAAGGAATAGAAAATCAGAAATATTGCATTCTAAAGCAGCGCTTCAGGCATTCTGTGTACATCTGTCTAGCAGCCTTTATAATTCAGTCCCAAAGCTATATCGTGAACTTTTAACCGCACACTGTACCTTTTTCATTAAATGCGATGAAATGCATCTCTACTACAAATTAGACTGTGATGTAGCTTCATGCAAGTCACGAAGCTACACAGCCCTTACACCCCTGATTTAATTGCCTCGGCACACAGCCTCATTGAAGATTTTATACAATTTAGCCGGCTAAGGTGAACATAATTGAAAGTAACGGTCCAAGTGTATGGCGTGGGGGCCAGACATTGTATGGAGAGCGATGGTAAGATTTACATTTAGACTGCTGCCCAGATGTACAGACATTTTTATTGTGTACAAAGAAGCTAACGCACACTAAAGTCCTTGTAGCGGTGCCGGCACACGGGAGAAAACTGTAGAGGAAATCTTGAAAAAACAAGAGGGTGACCACACACGCCAATAGCCAGAGTGCAAATATTTTTATTAGGACAGCAGGTAAGACAATGGATTCATTTTTTGTCTTACTTGCTGTCCTAAGATAATATTGGCACTTTGGCTATTGGCGTGTGTGGTCACCCTCTTGTTTTTTCAAGATTTCCTCTACAGACATTTTTATTGGCCATATGAAGCCTGAGGAAGGTCGCAAGACCGAAACGTTGCTTTAATAAAAACGCAGCAAGTGGCGGTGTGCGGGTGTCCCTCCTTTCACATTGTATATGCCTCGTCATCATCGCACCTGCTCCAAACCTACCGGGTGTGCGGAAGTCATCTCTCTATTGGCCCTATGAAAAATCTGTATGGTACTGTACATGTTTAGTGAGTATATTACTCCAGAGAAAACAAAGTCTGCAGGAGGAGTAGCCAGAAAGTAGCCGCAAGCAATACCAACCACCCTTGATCTGAGTGTATTAAACTAAACGTTAAACTCTCCAACATTGCGGCTGTACGGAAAGCTTGGATTATCGGTTTTGTTTCATAAAAATGCTATGAGATACTTTCTGTCAATACATTCGGTGCAGGTGATTCTTTTCCAAGTGTCAGAGTTTGAATACGCTCGTTTTCAATAACTTAACTTATTTAGCTTTCACCGAACTCTAGTGTAGGTATACTGTTTACCTAACCTGACTCCGGCAGATGGGGCAGCAGAGTCAGGTTACTGTTTACCATGAACTGAAAAAGAAGAAACGGTGGCCACCACAACCAGTCCATTTTAAACGTTGACATATTGACAGACACAACATGGTGAGTGGGTTTATTTGTCGGACCATTGCTCCAGTTAGAAAGAAATACATAGTACCACAGTGTGTTCTGGCATACGCGGCTACAGACTCTCCTGCCGAGCAGTCTCTGTCACAGCAAGGAGGCCAAACCCAATTCAAGCCCAGCCCACTACGAGTACTACAAGTTAGTAAGTCTGTACGTCTCACATGCTGTCAGCTGTTATCCATGACATCTCTCTCTGTCTCTCTGTCTCTCTGTCTCTCTGTCTCTGTCTCTGTCTCTGTCTCTGTCTCTGTCTCTGTCTCTGTCTCTGTCTCTGTCTCTGTCTCTGTCTCTGTCTCTGTCTCTGTCTCTCTCTCTCTCTCTCTCTCTCTCTCTCTCTCTCTCTCTCTCTGTCTCTCTCTTTCAGGCCACCTATCTGTCGAGCTGAGGGAGATGTTTCTGATGGAGGTCATAAGTTTTCACCAAATTCGGAATCTTCGCTAGAGACGCAGAAAACATGTGGTGAGTCACCTTGCACAAACACACGCACGCACGCAGCAGTATAATTTCTGCCGCCGATGGCTCTGCTCTTAAGATGTTCCCTAATTTTAGCTAAGCAGCGTGTTAAGGGAAATCAGAGAACGCTATGCTTAGTAAGCATAGTCAGTTTAACTTTAACCATGCAGAACTTGAATTCCAGTTTAGGTTTAGATCCATGCAAACATGGATTTCAGTTCAACTCTAGAGACATGCAAACATTGAATACGACTTTACTCTTAGAGCCATGCAAACATGAATTTTCAGTTTAACATTTCAGTTGAACCCATTTTGGGCGGGAACCCCTTTAGGTGTTAGCATTATGTTATGCTTTAGCTATTGAAAAATAGCAGATCTACAAGCTCACGAGCGTGTAGGTCTGCTATTTTTGAAAAATCGAAGAACGACTGACAGAAACATAGCTTTTTCAGAAAACTGTCAGGATGTAGAAGACATTTTTAGAATCTGATCTCAGGTCAAAATGGGTTAACTTTGAGCCATGCAAGAAGATGGAGGCTGGGGTGGTAGGTAGGGAGATGAGCTTTGGGGATGGAGGCTGTGGTGGTAGGTAGGGAGATGAGCTTTGGGGATGGAGGCTGTGGTGGTAGGTAGGGAGATGAGCTTTGGGGATGGAGGCTGTGGTGGTAGGTAGGGAGATGAGCTTTGGGGATGGAGGCTGTGGTGGTAGGTAGGGAGATGAGCTTTGGGGATGGAGGCTGTGGTGGTAGGTAGGGAGATGAGCTTTGCCAGCAGCATCATCAGCAGGGTGTGTGGCGGCAAATTGTATAGCAGAGATCCAGCGTATGCCATATTTAAATGGATCGCCTTGTTGGAGTGTAGAAAAGTATGCTTGGAAACAATCGGCAGACTGACAGCTGATTACAGCATGGGGCACGTTTGACTCCTGTGTCCTGCATGAACTTCCACTCACTCACTCACTCACTCACTCACTCACTCACTTAATCTCTCATAGTCCGGCAGCCGAGCTGGAAAGGTGGGAAATCTGGTACATAGTCTTTTTTATTGGCCTAAAATATTGTCTATATACATATATTCATGAATCAACTTGCTGACCGGCTGAAAGTATTGGGCAATTTTTTTATAGGGGTTTCTTGTGACCCTACCATTAACATCCTATGGCAGGCAAAAATGTAAAAAATGTCAAACTTTCCTTTTGCTTTAAGTAGCATGTGACATGTCAAACTAGGGGGTTTTCATGATTCTGAATCCATTCCTAGCATTAGTTTTGCACAAAATACACTCCTTGGGCTAAAAACGGCAATAGACATCATGACAAATGTGATGAGGTCAGCACATTTTGGGCACATTTTGGCATGTGGCTATGGCTGCTTTTAGCCCAAAGAGTGTATTTTGTGCAGAACTAATGCTTGGAATGGATTCAGAATCATGAAAACCCCCTAGTTTTACATGTCGCATGCTACTTAAAGCAAAAGGAAAGTTTGACATTTATGCCAGCCAGAGGATGTTAATGGCAGGGTCACAAGAAGCCCCTATAAAAAAGATTGCCCAATACTTTCAGCCGGTCAGCAAGTGGATTCATGAATGTCTGTATATAGACAATATTTTAGGCCAATAAAAAAGACCGGACTATTGCTCACTGACAAACACAGAGTCACTCGCTCACTCTCACATCAAATAATATTTCCAACTTTCTTGCGTAAGTAGGTCAGAAGATCATATTTGTTGGGTGTATTTCCCTTTCTGCTAGTACGGTAATCCTATTAATCTACAATGAGCACTCTTTCATGGTGCAGTGCTTTCATCTCACTGTCATGTGTACAGCTAATCTCACGCTCTCTTTCCTTCCCCTTTCATCTCTCCTCTTTCTCTTACACTTACCATAATCGTTTTCTGACTTCTTTACCTCTCCTTACCTGTCTTTACCTCTTTACTATTCTCTTACTGTATGTTTCACAACTCCACTTTCTTTCCTACTTCATCTCTTCTCCTTGCTTCTCACGCACGCACGCACGCACGCACGCACGCACGCACGCACGCACGCACACACGAGTCACATCCTCCTGTCCTCACTTCACACCGCATCTCTCCCCTCCAAATCGAATGCCTCTTCTCTCCCTATTTGACGTCTCTTCCCTTCCCTTCCCTTCTCTTCTCTTCCTCTTGTTGTTCTGTATGTCAGGTGGCTTTTCGGAGACCTATGCAGCTCTGTGTGATTACAATGGGATTGGCTGCAAGGAGGAAGTGCAGTGGGTAAGAACCCCCCGATACACACTTTTTTACAAAACCACATCACTGTCGGTGTTCTAGTCTTCATGCCCTACTGGGTGCACTAAATTAAGCATTGAAAAGTAGTGCAATTAGATTCTAAATTACATCCTCACTTCTTAACCCATTTTGGGCGGGTACCCCTTTTGGTGTTAGCATTATGTTATGCTTTAGCTATTGAAAAATAGCAGATCTACAAGCTCATAGCGCGCCACCGAGTGGCGCGCTACGAGTTTGTAGGTCTGCTATTTTTGAAAAATCGAAGAACGACTGACATAGAAACATAGCTTTTTCAGAAAAAAAGTCAGGATGTAGAAGACAGTTTTAGAATCTGATCTCAGGTCAAAATGCGTTAATCATTTTGTTCCCCACATACAAACAAAAAACCCACAATCGTTTCCCTGTTTCTGTCTCGTTTACCTCCTTTCCTTCCTTCTCTTTCATGTGTCTCTCTTTGCCTCTCGTCGTCTCTCTTCTCCAGGACGTGGACACCATATATCACTCTCAGGACAACAGGGAATTCAACCTGCTGGACTTCAGCCATCTTGACAGCAGGTGACAGAAACACTGGGGGCTACATTTTTAGATGCTGCTGTTTACGGTGCCGCTTAAAAAACACTGAGGCTGCAGTCCTGACTGAAGGGGACAGGTCAGCCAGGGTGTGGTAGGGTAGGGAAGGGAAGGGAAGGGAAGGGAAGGGAAGGGAAGGGAAGGGAAGGGAAGGGAAGGGAAGGGAAGGGAAGGGAAGGGAAGGGAAGGGAAGGGAAGGGAGGGACAGAGGTCTTGTTTTAGCTGATTCATGTGTGTTGGAAGGGTTGATCAGGGGCTCCATTTTCGTCACCACTAAACCCCTTATCCCTAAACTTCTTTGTCTTTTTTTTTTACTATTTTGCAAAACATTTTTGAATAGTTAAAATGGCCAGTCTACAAGCTCACATGTAGTCTGGCTAGTTGTACTATTCAAAAATGTTTTTCAAAATAGTAAAAAAAGGCAAAGAAGTTTAGGGATAAGGGGTTTAGCGGTGACGAAAATGGAGCCCCATGTCTTGAAGGCACAGTAGGCAGTGAAGACCAGGCATGCCACAGCATTCTGGATCAGTTGTAGGGATTTGAGTGCGGATGCCGATAGACCAGCAAGGAGGGAGTTGCAAACATTGAAGCCTGGAGATGACTGAGGCTTGCATAAGGAGCTGGGCACACTCCTTCGTGAATACGGGTCTCATGCTCCAGATGCTGAAAAGTGAAAACCTACATGATTGAGTGATCATTGCAATTTGTGCAGTTTGAAGGACCACTTTCTTTCTTTCCTTTTCCTTGATCTATTCAGGGAAGCCCATTGAGAACAAGCTCTCTTTGTCAAGGACGCCCTGATTACACTGGGACCACTGACCCGGTCGGACCACTTCCAGGTTCTTGGCACTTTGAAAAAGAGCCTCCAGGAGGTTGTCGATGAATATAATATAGAAAGAAAGAGCAAGATTTTCCAGGGAGGAAAGTAATCTCAGTCTTGTCTGTGCTGAGCTTGAGGTGGTGGGAAGACATCCACTGTGCGATGTCAGCCCAGGTGTGCAGCGGCACCTCATATACATACACATGAGGTAGGGAGGCAGACAAAGTGTCATGTGCCGTGATAGGAGACCTTGTGAGGAGAGATGATCGAGACAATGATTTAACACTTTGAGAGCCCACGCAAAACTGCCCAAAAATCACTTTCACCTAGAAAATCCATTCACATTTTTTATAATTCAGCTGACTGTGGAGACACATGCTGAAACTTTTTACTTTGAAATGTTTTATAGTTTCTGAGTTATTTAATTTAAACGCCAAATGCATTCTCAATGGTGAAAACACAAACTTTGGCACCACGTATAAAAAAAAAAAAGAATAATTGTTTTAAAAAAAATATATATATATATATTTTTTTCAAAGACGTCCACAGACGTCTTGGGCTCTGCCCGTGCGGTAATACCAAAGACGTCCACAGACGTCTTGGGCACAAAATGTGTTAAAGAGAGAAAAAAGAAGGGGCCTGGGGGAGGTTATGAGGGACTCCAGGCAAGAGGTTATGAGGGGATGAAACCAAACCTCTCAATTCAACCTTGAAGGTCTGATCAGTCGGGTAGATTCGAGGAATCCCTTGAGTGCTTTCCCAGTGATGCCCTTGTCAGAATCAGAACTGGTGTCTAGGAGAAGCTAGTGGTTGACTCTTTGAACTGCTGGAGAGTGCAGATGGGTCAAGAAGGACGAGGGCTGAGGACTGGGACACGGCTTGTAGTGCATCTGTGACAGTGAGGACTGAGGTTTTTAAGTGAAATGGGCATGTTTGAATCCACACTGGCTGGGATCCAAAAGGTTCTGTGACAGATGGATAGAAAGCCGACTAGAAATGACTCATTCAAGAGCTTTGGAAGAAGATGATTCATACTGTAGTTGTTGACGTCAGAATGTTTTATTGAGGTCTGTCTTGAAGCCTGGGGATGTTATGCATGTGTCCCTCCCTATTTCACTCTCTCACATTCTTCACACTCTCTCATTCTTCCTCTCCCTTTCACTCTTTCTTATTTGTTTATTTTAATATTTTTCTTTCCCTCTTACTGCATCCTTTAGCTCTCTGCTCTTTCTTAGTCTCTCTCTCTCTCTCTCTCTCTCTCTCTCTCTCTCTTGCTCTCTTGGCTAATGTCTTCAGTCAGTGTGTCAGAAGTTGCGGAAGGAATCTGGGGATGATAAGCTTGTCAGAGTGTGGGAGCACTGAGGCACAGCGCGCGCTGCAGAGATGGCGTTAGGCCTCCCTCGGTGCTTCCCCTCTCCTCCCTCTCCTCCCTCTCTCCCCTCTCCTCCCTCTCCCCCCCTCTCCTCCCTCTCCGCTCCTCTCCCCCCTCTCCCCCCTCCCTCTCCCCCCTCTCCCCCCTCTCCTCCCTCTCCCCCCTCTCCCCCTCTCCTCCCTCTCCCTCCCTCTCCCCCCTCTCCCCTCTCTCCCCTCTCCTCCCTCTCCCCCCTCTCCCCAGTGGCATCTCTAAAATCAACTTCCCCTCTTCATCTTGTCTCTTGACGTCCAAAACGTATTGAGAGAGAGAGTTCATGTGGCATGCAATGGAGTGGCAGGGCTTGTAAAGAGATGTGACAAAGAAATGTGAGTTGGTAATTACGACTGTCACGATCATGACGTTTTAGTTGATACACTAACTTTATTCAATTTAGGCATTTAGAAGATGCTCTTAATCCAGAGCGACTTACAGTAAGCAAGAACAACACAAGGTAATACACCTACATATAGAAATAGTCAACTAGGATCCTAAGTAAACTAAGAACCTAACATCTGTCTAACAGTAGAATATCTGTACAATAAAACTATAAGTAGCTAAACACTATAGAAGGCTAATTAGTAATTACATATTTTAGAATTTGCATGCGCCTTGTCGGGGCTAGGGCAAGTGTTATACAAGGCCAAAACAAGTCGTATACTACAAGTAAGACACGTAAACGCGGGAAGCGAACGAAGCTGTTGTGGCAGTCTGACACACACACACACACACACACACACACACACACACACACACACACACACACACACACACACACACACACACACACACAGAGAGAGAGAGACCTAAGCCCTCTGGTGGCGGGCGGGTGGTGTTACAGCGTGACACACACAGACAGACAGACAGACAGACAAGCAAGCTAGGCCGGCTTCTAGTAATTGCTCACTTCGTTCGCAATCACTTCGTTCGCAAATACAAGCTCACTGGCCTGATGCTTTGTGATCTTGTACATTGGATACTGAGTGAACATTTTTAAATGGGAGAACATTTTTCAGCTTTTTTTGCCCTAATTGCCCCAAAAAGTGGTCAAAGGAGCGCCGACAGCGGCATGGGAATAATAATCAAGTACATTCAGTTAATTTCATCCAGCTGCTTTTATCGATGGAAACTATTTGAACGATTGTGCAACATACTGGTGACTACATCATATATTATATCATATCAACATACTGGTGACTAGAATCAGAATCAGAATCTTTGTCACATCACATTACAAGTAAGGTGGGTGAAAAACTTGGTTGTGCAGGCTCATATTGCAGTTTAAGAGGTAGAGAGAGAACATAAAGTGTATGACATAACAAAGTGAGTGCAAAATAAATAAAAAGTTCGTCATGGGTGCATGTATGTACGACTAGGCTATAACAAAAAGAGTCCCTATTTGAGCATGAATCAGTTCAGTTCAGTGCGACAAAACTTGGCTCTTGTTCAGCAGTCTGATTGCTGACAAGTAAAAGCTGTTCAAGAGTCTGGTAGTACAGCTCCCGATGCTCCTAAATCGCTTGCCTGGCCGTTGTGTGCGACTATATCATATCTTTATATATATATATAATTATATATCATATCAACATACTGGTGACTATATCATATCTTTATATATATATATAATTATATATCATATCAACATACTGGTGACTATATCATATCTTTTAACGTGGATTTAGGAAGCATTTGGTTCCTAGCTGTTAAAGCCTGGGATTCACAGAGTTTGTGATTAGGATGACTTTATTAGCATTTAATCCCCGCGACATGCTAGCATCATGTCCAGGGACTGGACATCATGTCCAGGGACTGTACTTGAACATCAAGCTGCCTCACGCTACCCAAACAGGAGATCTAGGCCTACAGTATGGGCCGCGTGGCTCGGCCATGACTTGTGTCCTCTCTTAACTCCCATCGACTTCTCCAAAACCTTTTTGAAAGGTATAAAAATAGCCTTGGATAGAGGAGGTCAGAGGATTTTGAAGAAAAAAACCCCACAAAGGACTTGTAGTTGGCAGTGCAAGAGATGTACCACGAAAAGAACACGCCTCCAGCAAGAACAGAGAAGCACGGGAGGAGAGGGCATGCCAACCGTCATCCAGAGAAAGACCCTTTAGAGCACCTCTGATCTATCCCTGCTTGACTGTATGCCACAAATCCTTTCCTCTCCTTGTCCTTCTACTGTATATCTCCCAAGCCCCAACACCCCCCCCCCCCCCTCTCTCTCTGCCAGCTCTGTCCGTCTAACATTACCATTAGCGACAGGACTCCATGTTTATTTTGTGCTGCTGACGAGCTGCTGTCCATCCTGTTTCGTCTCCGTTCACTCTTCCGGACTGAAAACAAACACCCTCTCCATGTTTCTCTCGTTCTGAATCTGTCATTTCCCTCTGTCCCCCAACAACCCCCCCCCCCTCCTCTCTCTCTCTCTTTCTTCTCCTGTTCCCACACTCCTTTTGTCATCTCTCTGTCTGTTTCCTCTTTTTGCCTTTTGCACTGTCCGTTTCACTCTCTCAATGGGAAACACTATGCTTTAAGTTGACACGCACGCACGCACGCACGCACGCACGCACGCACGCACGCACGCACGCACGCACGCACGCACGCACGCACGCACGCACGCACGCACGCACGCACGCACGCACGCACGCAACCTACAGTGTCAGCCAGCTAACAAATAATTGTCTGTGCACGTTTGTGGAATTGGAGAGATTCTTTAAGCGCATATGCAGTGAGAGAGGGAGAGAATGGATGGATTTGTTTTTACGTCCGGATAACCGGACAACAGAATTGTCAGTACTAGTGACAGTAGGAACACAGCCTGCAGCCACGTCACTCAACTCAGATGTAATGTAGTGATTATGAACCTCCCCCATCCCAGTCAAACCTTGTATTACAGTCCATTGTTCTTCTCTCTCTCTCTCTCTTGCTGTCTTTCTGTGTTTCACTTGATTCACTGTGTATTCACTGTCGCTTTGTCTCTCTTTATTTCCCTGTCGATGTAGTAAATCAATTTGACTGTCTCTTTTTGCGCCGAAGACTATTTGACATAATTGTGTTTTCAAAGCACTAATCGCAAGCATAATGGCACAAGCACGAATCAAGACACAGTTGGGTGTCGTTGGGGCAGTTTGACTACAGACAACAGAGCAATCACAGGAGTCGGATAATCCAAATAATGGATAGTTGGAAAACACATTGATTTGATAATGGGTCTCTCGCGCGTGCTTACATTTTTGAATGGAAAGACCTCAAATTTCGAATTTCCTTATTGTCCCGAATATAATGACGACTCCGATTATAAGACGAACCCCATTTTTCTTGTGGAAAACTAACATTGAATGTGAAATACCGTTAGTCTAGTCTCCAATTATAATACGACCCCCTTTTTTAGGTTATTTCCATTGAAAACAATCGTAGTCAGGCCAATAGGGTATAGTCTTAATTGTTTACAGGTCTCCTCCAGGTCTGCTCAAGAGGGGCGCGACAACGCAAGCGTACAAAAAAAAAGCGAAACCGGATCCAGGTCTGGTGAGTCGCGGGCGTGTGCGCGAAACGAGCACACGCGCAAAACAAATTCACGGGACCGCGCTCACGTAAATACGCTTGCGTTGTCGCACCGCGACTTCTCTGAGCAAATACGCAGGTCTCATTGAAAATGAACTATAGGTGCGTTTTATCGCTCCTCGTTTGCAAGGCCCTTTAGTTGGACCTTGGAGAGTTGGAAAAGTATCTCCTGTATTATTCCCCTTATCTCTAAATGTCTCTGTCTTCCCTCCTTTTTCCTCTTTCAGTTTTTCTCTCTCTCTCTGTCTCTCTCTCTCCTTCTGTCTCTCTCTCTGACTCCTGTCTCTCTCTATCTCCTTCTGTGTCTCTCTATCTCCTTCTGTCTCTCTCTCTCTCCTTCTGTGTCTCTCTATCTCCTTCTGTCTCTCTCTCTCTCTCTCCTTCTGTCTCTCTCTCTCGTTCTGTCTCTCTCTCTCTCTCTCTCTCTCGTTCTGTCTCTCTCTCTGACTCCTTCTGTGTCTCTCTATCTCCTTCTGTCTCTCTCTCTCCTTCTGTGTCTCTCTGACTCCCCACCACCACTTTATACACAGAAAAAGGCTGGGTTATTGCTTTAACTTTTGAATATACGTAATAATAATGGACACCCAAGAACGCTCTGTTTCAGGGATGTCTGGGTGGTGCCACCGTGGAGAGACCGGTGTTCAATTCCTTCATGAGAGGCACGCACGCACGCACGCACGCACGCACGCACGCACGCACGCACGCACGCACGCACGCACGCACGCACGCACGCACGCACGCACGCGCGCACTCCTGGGATAGGAGTTGAGCAGTGTTTGAGGTCCGTAGCCAGGATCAAACTGAGGCTTTATTTAATAATCCACTGAGCCTGCAGTCATCAATCTATACATTCACTCTTCTCTCTAAGTGGGTTTCTCTCTCTCTCTCTCTCTCTCTCTCTCTCTCTCTCTCTCTCTCTCTCACTCTCACTTTGGGTAATACTATCTTGTGAAACTATAAAAGGATTGTGCATTTTCTGAGATAGTTATACATCCATATTGAATACCTTTTATACTTTTGATAAACAGTGTACACATATGGTTTGTATTCCTTAAGGTGCTTGTATTCCATTTGATATCCTCCTGTCACAGCAGCTGTGTTTGCACATTGTTGTACTTCATCCAACAGATATGGGAGTTTTTGGTCATTAGTCATGTTTTCAAACTCTTTGGGTGATTGTAATCCGTGGAAAGTATATGTCTCTGATGTCTTGGTACAGTGGACAGACGGTTAGGAAGTGTAGCTCAGTCTCTACCTCATTTTGTGGTAGAGACAGTCTTGGGAGCCAGGTCTGCCTATGGCGGCCTTTCTCAATCGCAAGACTGTGTTCACTGAGTCTATATCGAGTTAATGTTTTCCTTAGTTTTGGGTCAGTTACTGCATGTGCTCAAGTATTCTGCTACTGTGTATTCTCTGTTTAGAGCTAAATAGCATTCCATTTTGCTCTGGTTTTGAGTAGATCTTTTCCAGTGTGTGAGATCGCTTTTATAATAATAAACCTTTATTTATATAGCACCTTTCAAAACGAGGTCACAAAGTGCTTTACAAAAAACAAATGCAGTGCACACCAAAAACAACAGTTTACAATAAAAAATAAAAATAAAGAACAGGCAATGTACAGAAATGCAGTAGGACATAAGCACAATAGGGAATGTTTAGAAAACGTTTAGGTGTTAAAAGCAGCTTTATAAAAGTGAGTTTTTAGGAGGGATTTAAAGCGGGGGACGGATTCTGCAAGCCTTATCTCGAGGGGGAGGGCATTCCAGAGAGTTGGGGCTCTTAGTGCAAAGGCCCGGTCACCTTTTGTTTTTAGCTTAGATGTTGGGACCTCTAAGAGCGCCTTGTCTGAGGACCTTAAGGTGCGCTGTGGGATATAGGGCTTAAGTAGGTCAGATATGTAGGATGGGGCCAGATCAGAAATGGCCTTAAAAGTTAAAAGTAGGATTTTAAAATCTATTCTAAAAGTGATTGGGAGCCAGTGCAGGGATGCCAGGATTGGTGAGATGTGGTCGTATTTTCGTGTACCGGTCAGGACTCGGGCTGCAGCATTTTGAACTAGTTGTAAGCGTTGGATGGATTTATTGGAGAGACAGGAGTACAGGGAGTTGATTTGGTGTAGTCCCGTTTGTTTTCTGTCTGGTGGTTGTGCTTGTGTTAGTCCCAGAACTAGCTGGCTGAGGGGACATTTTTCCAGGGATTCACTGTGTGAATGAGGGCCTTTTTGTGGAGCGTGTCCGGTTCACTTTCCTTTAGGTGTTTATAGAATTTCAATGCTCTCTTTTGGGTTTTGATAATTAGTGGGTATCGTCCTAATTCTGCTCTGCATGCGTTATTTGGTGTTTTCCGTTG
>NC_136806.1:10247279-10277279 GCF_951216825.1 Electrona antarctica
AAAATACCTGTGGTGTGCGGGCTTCATCCATCATCTACTGAAGTCTCTTTAGCCTGTCGATGTGCGGGTTCTACGTCCGCTCTGTCAGTGGTTCTCAAGAATCTCAAAGTATTTCATACTTCATAGTTTCATACTTCATAGTTTCATCCAGAAACTATATGTAATTGGCCGCCAACCCCCATCTGAAAATATGTTGTCCCCCCCCCCCCCCCCCCCCATGCAAGGCACTGAAAAATAGCAGATCTACAAGCTCGTAGCGCGGCACCGAGTGAACTTGTAGATCTGCTATTTTTCAACAACTAAAGTATAACATAATGCTTAAAACGCCAAAAGGGGTTCCCGTCCTGAATGGGTTAAAAGGGGGATGAAACCGTAATCAGATGTTATAGTCAGATTTTAAAGTACAGCATGTTAAAAAACATGACAGGCTGACCTTTATAGTACATTGTGATGCGAGTAATGCAGCTGCAGCTAATCAAATTAACAATGGGTGTATTATAATTAGGTGCCTTAAAGGAGCATTCAGTGATTTGGGTGATTTGGAAAAATACCCGGTCCACCCGGTAACAAGATGTGCACATGCACACGCTACAGTGGGGGAAGTACAACAGACCAACAGCATGTGCACCAAGGACCGCCCCACTCGATCATGATTGGAGGAAGGCTCCTCTCATCCTGATTGGATGAAGGCTTTGCCACCCAAAGCCCAAACCGAAACTAGGGTTTTTTGACCCCAGGGGCTCACTGGGGACAGGGAGGAACTCCTTATATGGTCAGCACACTTTATAGTAGGGAGGATTATCCAAAAAATAAGAACAAATAAGTGATATTTGAATTAAGTGAAATCACTGAATATACCTTTAATTACTGTCGAATACCGGTATGCTTGCACATTTACACACCCATGGCTCTGGCACACATAAATACTTAAATACAGATTGAGATGTGCCATTCCAACACTTGAGGGTTTTCTGTACTTCTCCTGCATTTTCTTGTGGAAATACTTGTTTTCCTAAGTTTATTTTCTTTTCACTGTTTAGAGAAATAATAGAACTGGCACATCTACTGGATGGCAGGTGTATGAGGACCAAACGGTGCATAAGGCAATATAAAACATAATAGAAGTCTGCACACTTTGTAAAGCTCCCGGACCAGTCAAAGCTTTATTATAGATTAACGTTTCGACACAGAGTCTTCATCGGAAAGGAAAATAGTCTTTTCACTGTTTAGTCTTGCTAATCCTTCTCTTTTGTTACTGAAAACAAGTAAGTGTCCATTTTCTTGGCACTTCTGTTTACCCATTATTCATTTGATTTGCTGCAGCTGTGTTGCTTACTAGTCTGTCATGTTCTTACACTGCTGTAGTTTTTAACCTGAACCTCAAAACAAAAACTACAAAATTCAATCCAATCCTAAAAGCCCAACGTTCAGCTTATTGTCTTTTCTTTGCACTTCAAGGTTCTGGCAGATGGAAAGCGTCAGATTCTCGAAACACAATTGCTTTCTAAGGGCTGTAGTTAAACCGTAGGCGTCAAGTAGGGCATTCACTTCTAGTCATTTTTACTAGTTGACTAGTTGCCTAGTTTACTAGTCGACTAGTCGACTAGTTGTTAAACCACCTTTTATGTTTAAAAAAAAAAATGTTTTTTTTTTTTTTTTTGGGAAATAATATTTGTACATTTAAAAACTGTGTACATTGGTGACTATAACTATAATCTACCTGATATTGAGGCCTACAAAATCGGTTATCAACTAGTCTACTAGTACCAGCAAGGTCGACTAGTGGATTTACTAGTCGACTAGTAAACTAGTCGACTAGTTGCTTAATGCCCTAGCGTCAAGTGGGCATGTTGACATGTCTTTCAGAGCTCGGTTCTAGTTTCGAGTCTTTGTGCCGGGCACAGATTCACTAAAACATGTGCACGTGGCATTCGTCCTTGGCTTATTTATTCAAACTTGTATTGTAGTGTGTGTATGCATGTTTTTTTTCCCACTTGTTTGACCATACGTTCTCGTTTGTTTTTCAATTAAATAGGTGGTCCTGAACAATCGTTCATGTCTGTGAAACTACAGTAATCTGTAAGCTGCTGACATCAGCACTTTAAATGACAATAAAAATCACACCCGTGTGAAGTGAGGAGCACCCTTATCATCGTACGTACATCATCATGACGTAATATGTCTTTGCTCAGACACTATGACGTAAAATTCTCCATTCATTGTCAATGGGAATTTAATGTTTGTGTAGGACGAAAATAGCCGATTTGCTCACACATAATAATTATGACCACCCTCCAATGGGAATTTAATCTACACTATCTAATCTACACTAATAGCTGAATATAGGAGGGGCAAGCGCCCCTGAAAAAAATATAGTTGAGGAGAAACCCATTAACAGCATACCTGGTTGAGCCAAAGTTCTACTCGCCGAATATAAATGTAGAGATGCTTCAAATACTCTGAGAGTCATTGACACTTTCTATCTGTCACAGCCCTAACTCAAGCATGCTGTATATGAGCTTGACTTGGCACACTTCTCTCAGTAGCACTCACTCTCCTCCCTGGGTTGTCTTGTTGTTCTGCCTGCTGTCTAATTAAAGTTTTATTATTTTTATGTATTTGTGTTGGCAGTTGTCTGTGCAGTGATTTGACTGACTGCACTGCAGAAAAATAATAACAACTCCCTCTCCAAAAAAACTGATTTAATCTTGTATTATATTATGCGTAATGTATTAAGTGCTGTCAGACAGATGTGAATTATGTATGGAGAAAAAAAAAGTCTGTATAGATTAATGTGATTCGGAGAGACAGTAAAGTACAGCAAGCACTACTTTCAAGTTTGTAATTGTGAGAAATCCATATGTGAGAAGTTTGGAAATATCCTCTTTTTTTCTTGCACCCAAACAATGGATAATAGAGCGAGCGTGCGTGCGTGCGTGCGTGCGTGCGTGCGTGCGTGCGTGTGGCCATGGCTAATGCCAAAATTATACGGTGTGCCGCAGCAAAAATAGCAGCTGCACAAGCTCTCAACAATTGGCTATTTCTGTCTTATGATCTTAAACCTCGACCATTCTAAAAAAACTGTTGCATGCTTTTCCGTCCGTAGGGTTCGGAGGTGGTGGAGCAAGTCCTTCACACGGTCAGCAAGTCCAACAGCCTGGAGGAGATCACTCTGGAGAACGCCGGCCTCAAATCGTAGGTGTTCTTCTCCTGCTAGACTGAAGGCTCATACATACTCCAGTTTTAGCTGATAAGCTATCACCTTTTTAGGCGATAACTTATGAGTCTAGGCCATCATACATGCGGTGATGGCCCCGCCTCCCTCTGGTTCAGATGTGCACCCCCAGGCCCTTTTTGAAACTAGCTCCTCGCCACTCGCACTACACACTTCCACTCGGTTTGAGCATAGATATATAAATAACCGAGACGCAATGCAATGCAAGTGGATGGGAGGGGGATTCCGGTGCCGTCTCTATTATTTATATATCTATGCTCAAACCGAGTGGAAGTGTGTAGGGCGAGTGGCGAGGAGCTAGTTTCAAAAATGGGGCCATAGACATATATAGGTATACACCCCTTTCGGCTCTGGAGCGTATGTGCTCAAGGGAGGGCAAATAATTCTCCCATGTGCCTGAAAAACTAAGAAGACCACCCACCCAACTTCTAGACCAATCCGTGAACGGGGAGATGTCGGTCAGTAAAAACAGAGATGTGTCAGGGTGAGCGGTGATGAGCAATTCACCGCGGGGGGGTGGGGGCATGATGTAATATTATAGTTTTCCAACTTTAGAAATCTACACCGCGGTGATAAGCTATCGCCTCAAACTGGAGTATGAGTAGTCCCCTTTTCCCTCCTCTCTCTCCTCGTCACTTTCTGCCACTGCTCGACATGTAGATTTGACGCATTTTCCTCTTGACGCCGTTCATTCTGCCGGAGGACTTCTTGGCAAGGAATGAGCAGGAGGAAGGTAGCACTGGATGTCTCACCATGCAAGAGGACACTTTGACAGGAGACACGGCTGTCCAGCTATTGTTAGTCGACGGACAGATATAGGACTGTCATTGAGCACCTGGCCCACCACACTTCGCATCTAATTTGCTGTTGCTCCGTCATTGTCTGTACTGTAGCTCTTAACCTGTCATTTCTAATGTTCATCTCCGGTCCTCTTCCTGGCCGTAGCTGAGTGGCTATAGATAGACAGGCCGTCTGTGGATCGGGAAGGTCACCGGTTCCACCTTTGGCTTTCCCATTCTAATTAACTCCCATTCTTTTTCCCATTCTAATTGAACATTCCCATTGATCCTCTCCTCTCCTCTCCTCTCCTCTCCTCTCCTCTCCTCTCCTCTCCTCTCCTCTCCTCTCCTCTCCTCTCCTCTCCTCTCCTCTCCTCTCCTCTCCTCTCCCCTCCCCTCCTCTCCTCTCCTCTCCTCTCCTCTCCTCTCCTCTCCTTACATGCTACTTCACCTCTCTTTGAACCTCATGCTGTACACTACAGTATACTATATAATATATCCAGCCTTTTCCCCCTCTTTTCCCTAATAACCCACGTTAATGATAAAGTTTGAGCTTCACCTCACTTGACATTTCACCTTTTATCACATTGCCAGCTTTAATTATGCCTCTCCATGGCATACTTATTGGGTAATGAATTGATATAAATCTCCCACCTCGGGGGGCGTGGCTGTTTAACATAATGACTGAGGCTCCTCGGGGCATAGCGGCTCAATGGCCCCGCTGTTAGCGACTGCGATAGGTTCATTACAGGGGGAAAACTTAAAGTGTAGTTTACATTTGTTGTGTTGTGTTGTTATTTTCCTCTGCATCTCGGTGCGGCTCTCCAGAGACTTCCCCCAGAAGATGGCGTCGGCGCTGTCAGAGAACCCGGCCTCAGTGATCCACTCCCTCAACCTGGCACACAACACTCTGGACAACCAAGGTGAGAACCCAGTGATCCACTCCCTCAACCTGGAACACAACACTCTGGACAACCAAGGTGAGAACCAGGCCTCAGTGATCCACTCCCTCAACCTGGAACACAACACTCTGGACAACCAAGGTGAGAACCCAGTGATCCACTCCCTCAACCTGGCACACAACACTCTGGACAACCAAGGTGAGAACCCAGTGATCCACTCCCTCAACCTGGAACACAACACTCTGGACAAACAAGGTGAGAACCAGGCCTCAGTGATCCACTCCCTCAACCTGGAACACAACACTCTGGACAACCAAGGTGAGAACCCAGTGATCCACTCCCTCAACCTGGAACACAACACTCTGGACAACCAAGGTGAGAACCCAGTGATCCACTCCCTCAACCTGGAACACAACACTCTGGACAACCAAGGTGAGAACCCAGTGATCCACTCCCTCAACCTGGCACACACCACTCTGGACAACCAAGGTGAGAACCCAGTGATCCACTCCCTCAACCTGGAACACAACACTCTGGACAACCAAGGTGAGAACCCGGCCTCAGTGATCCACTCCCTCAACCTGGAACACACCACTCTGGACAACCAAGGTGAGAACCCAGTGATCCACTCCCTCAACCTGGCACACAACACTCTGGACAACCAAGGTGAGAACCCAGTGATCCACTCCCTCAACCTGGAACACAACACTCTGGACAACCAAGGTGAGAACCCAGTGATCCACTCCCTCAACCTGGAACACAACACTCTGGACAACCAAGGTGAGAACCCAGTGATCCACTCCCTCAACCTGGAACACAACACTCTGGACAACCAAGGTGAGAACCCAGTGATCCACTCCCTCAACCTGGAACACAACACTCTGGACAACCAAGGTGAGAACCCAGTGATCCACTCCCTCAACCTGGAACACAACACTCTGGACAACCAAGGTGAGAACCCAGTGATCCACTCCCTCAACCTGGAACACAACACTCTGGACAACCAAGGTGAGAACCCAGTGATCCACTCCCTCAACCTGGCACACACCACTCTGGACAACCAAGGTGCGCGCGGTGTGGCCTAAACACATACTCATGCTCTGTCGTGCGATGGTGCGGCACACACTGAAATCTGCTATATGCGCGTGACTGACATCATCCTCAAACCCGGAAGTTATCCAGGAACGCCTAAAAAAATACTTTCTGGCCTTGACAGTCCATACAACCAAAAGTTGTATTTTTTTTACAGTGCCCATACCCGAGGCGGGGTTGGCGAAAGGGCCTTTCTGTGTGGAGTTTGCATGTTCTCCCCGTGTCTCCTAGGGTAGGTATACCCTCACAAAAAACATGCAGTAATCCGGGTCTCTAAACTGCCTTCCCCTGGCCAGCCGGGGCACCTGATGGAGGGGAAAGGAACTGGTTGGAATAATGTGTTCCTTCCACGCGCTACGTCCAACCAGGGAAACTCCCCCCTGTCAGCTGTAAAGGAGCAACTTGGACACTCATGCATGAAGGAAGCATGCAAGTCCGTTGCTCTCCCCAGGTTGGCGGAGGGTGTGTAGAGCCCAGGATCACATTAGATAATTGACACAGGGATGAAAAATGGGTTACAAAATCGTGGGATAAAATGTATATAAAAAAAAAAGAAAGTTGTATTTGATTGCATTACACGACGATGAACAACATTAAACTCACTTTGTCAGAAATTGCCACTCGATTTGCCATACACTTCATGCATGTGCATACCCTCTATACCAGGGGTTCTCAACCCGTGGGTCGCGACCCCTCGGGGGGTCGCCAAATTATTTTAGGGGGTCCCCAAATTATTTTCCAAAAAAAAAAAAAAAAAAAAAAGATTTTCTTTTTTTCATGGTTTTTCAAAAATAGCAGACCTACAAGCTCATAGCGCGCCACTCGGTGGCGCGCTATGAGCTTGTAGATCTGCTATTTTTCAATAGCTAAATTATAACATAATGCTTAAAACACCAAAAGGGGTTCCCGCCCAAAATGGTTTAAGGTTATTGTAGCAGTCAATTTATATTGGGGGTCGGGAGGGGGCGGGGCGGGGGTCTGGAGACGTTGCCAAAGCATTTTCGGGGGTCCCCGGCCAAAAACGTTGAGAACCCCTGCTCTATACCAGTGGTAACCAACCTTTTCAAGCCCAAGAGCCCATTTTATTCCCAATTGTAAGCCATGATCTACCACTACACACTTGTTTTTTGCGATTTCTGACAGGCTCAATGCATGTGCACACATCCAGAGACTATAGTTTAAGAATAAATAACTGATAGTTATATAATGAATGCCTAAATATTAAGACAAATGTATTAGAAATATACATATTATTATTATTATCTTAATTTTTTTTTAAATAAAACAAAACGCAAAGGACATGAAATGAATTGCTTATATAGCACAATATTTAGTTTCTCAGTTCGATGAATATTCACATTTATCTGAGTCTATACAGATATGTCCCGTCATTGGCAGTTCAGTAGATTGTCATTGCATTGTCAGAAGCAGAACATCGTCAGTGAGAAAGATCAGCATTTTCCAAGGTGTTCTATGTTAACCCATTTTGGGCGGGAACCCCTTTTGGTGTTAGCATTATGTTATGCTTTAGCTATTGAAAAATAGCAGACCTACAAGCTGACATAGAAACATAGCTTTTTCAGAAAACTGTCAGGATGTAGAAGACATTTTTTGAATCTGATCTCAGGTCAAAATGGGTTAATTCTATTCAGGTTCCCTGAATAGATAGAGTTTCTCTGCTGGACACTTATTTTCAGTAGCAAAGCAGTAGAATTAGCATTAGGCTAATCAGTGAATACAACCCGCAGGGAAAACATGCATGTTCGGGAAACCTTCGGAGGTACCGGTAGGTTGTCTTATTTATTAGCATAATAATAAATAAGTTGATGCAGTAAGTTGTCTGTCTCTATTCCCTGGAGTGTGCAGTCCCTTCCTTGGAAGGTTTATTTCTCTTTTTGAAATACATATGCATACATTGAGGCGAGCGGTCCGTGTATAAAATATGGGTCCGAATGTGTTTTGGAGCGAGCCTTCTGGATACCCTAGCTACAGTAGGCTACAGTAGCTGATCTACTAGCGCCACGTTGGGGGCAACTATAGATGTCTGGTGTGTGGCAATGTCGTATGACAGAGTCTAAACCTGTGTCTCTCTGTCCACTTTTCTTTCGCTTTCTCTGTACTTTTTCCTCAGTCCCTCCCTATCGTCTCTCCCTCTTGTCCGCCTCACAGGGTGTATCGGATTGTTGTCTCTCTCTCCCCCCCGCTCTCTCTCTCTCTCGCTCTGCGCTCAGAGGTTTTATTGGCTCCCGCAAGAATTCCAGATCACTTCCTCTCGCCAGCTCTTTGGTGCGGCTCCACCCTTGCCCTCTGTTTTCTCCTCTCTCTTATCTCCCTTTGTCCCCCTTCCTTCCCTCTCTTCCTCTGTTTCATTTGAATCCCCATCAATCTTTGATGCACGCTCGGCTCGCTCTTCTCCTGTATCTGTTTTCTTTTTTTTTTTTTTTGCCGTTTCATACAGGATTCAAAATCAATCTGTTTCTCTGGCACGCTCTCACTCCAACTCTCTCTCTCTGTCCCCTCTCTCTCTCTCTCTCTCTGTCCCCTCTCTCTCTGTCCCCTCTCTCTCTCTCTCTCTCTCTCTCTCTCTCTCTCTCTGAACCAATGGTGAATGTAATGCACAATCGATGTAGTATATAAATGCACCATTTACCATTTACCATTTTAACCAAGAGAGAGAGAGAATCAAAAGGATAAAAGGAAGAAAAAACCCTGGCAACTTGTTTGAATTGTGGGCTTTTGTATGAGATGTGTTATGTATGAAGTCACGTAGTGAGATGAGTGCATGGGTGTGTAAAGTGCAGTAAGTAACAAGTGCGTGTGTGTACAACTTGTAACTTTGCGTATCTTTGCTGTCTTCAATCAAATGCGTGCGTTCTGCAAGGAACGCACTGCCAATTTTCTGAAAAACAGCCCAAAAAAAGGACTGGCTTGGGTCCAGGCTTGAAATAATGAATTGATTTTTGTAAATCTATGGGTAAAGTAAACAAAATGCTATGCTCTTTATAGGATAATCACTTTGATAATATAAAGGACAAAATGACTACTTGCTAGTCAAAACATCAAAACAACACTGCAATGTAATACTGCAGACATATGACCTCTCTCTCTCTCTCTCTCTCTCTCTCTCTCTCTCTCTCTCTCTCTCTCTCTGTCTCTGTCTCTGTCTCTGTCTCTGTCTCTGTCTCTGTCTCTGTCTCTGTCTCTGTCTCTGTCTCTCTCTCTCTCTCTCTCTCTCTCTCTCTCTCTCTCTCTCTCTCTGTCTCTCTCTGTCTCTCTCTGTCTCTCTCTGTCTCTCTCTGTCTCTCTCTCTGTCTCTCTGTCTCTCTCTCTGTCTCTCTGTCTCTCTCTCTCTCTCTCTCTCTCTCTCTCTCTCTCTCTCTCTCTGTCTCTCTCTCTCTGTCTCTGTCTCTGTCTCTGTCTCTCTCTCTCTCTCTCTCTCTCTCTCTCTCTCTCCCTCTCTCAGTTCTATTGAAAAGATTCTTACTGGCATGGGAAATGTACGTTTACTTTGCCAAAGCAAGTGTGATGTTCTCTCTTGTCTTTTTGCTTGCATCTCACACCAGAGTGCGTAGGCGATGTATTTTATACCAATGTGTTTTAATTACAACTACAGTACAACTACTTTTTCGGGGCATGCAGAACTAATACAGAACGAAAATAAATGGCATGGATGCACCTGGGACGTATCCTCAGTGATGTATCCCAACGTCATCACCTGGGACGTATCCTCAGTGATGTATCCCAACGTCATCACCTGGGACGTATCCTCAGTGATGTATCCCAACGTCATCACCTGGGACGTATCCTCAGTGATGTATCCCAACATCATCACCTGGGACGTATCCTCAGTGATGTATCCCAACATCATCACCTGGGACGTATCCTCAGTGATGTATCCCAACGTCATCACCTGGGACGTATCCGCAGTGATGTATCCCAACGTCATCAGGGTTTCGGGTCTCGCGGACATCATACCCCTCACTCAGGTGACCCAGGCGGGGTGATCAAGTCCCGACTTACGTCCCAGTAGCTACCCTCGATCAGACCCACTAGGGAAAGACCAGGGCCACACAATCCGTTGGATCCACTCCGGAACTACTCTGCCGGGACTGGGAGACACAATTCTGGCATGTGGAAGGACTATAGGCTCTGTGGGTTGCCTCCTGTCCGGGCCCCTCCTACGTTTCACCAGGTCCACTCCTGCTCTCACCAGGAGTACCGCCAGGACCTCCTGTGCGTTGCACCAGACTCCCTGCACCAGACACTTCATTCAGGAGTGGTGGTTTCTTGAGCCGCAATGGTTCTGCAGGCTCCACCTGGGCAACGGTGATACCGCAGGCTCCGAATATGAAGAGTTTATACACCAACATAATTATTTAGCTGGTTCACAACAACACGAGGAAGAGGAGCCCATGTTTACACATTTTAATGTTTTATAGTGAACAGTGAAATTCTTCTACAGTGATTTTATTTGCACCCCAGAAATGTGCAATGGAAAAGTTCAGTTATTTATTTATTTAGTTTCCATTTTATTTATCGGACAACTTTGTTTGAACTGCGGTATAAATATAGCATAACACAGGGGTTCTCAACGTTTTTGGCCGGGGACCCCCGGAAATGCTTTGGCAATGTCTCGGGACCCCCGCCCCGCCCCCTCCCGACCCCCAATATAAATTGACTGCTACAATTTAGCTATTGAAAAATAGCAGATCTACAAGCTCATAGCGCGCCACCGAGTGGCGCGCTACGAGCTTGTAGGTCTGCTATTTTTGAAAAATCGTGAAATTTAAAAAAAATTATTATAATCTTTTTTTTTTTTTCTTTTGAAAATAATTTGGGGACCCCCTAAAATAATTTGGCGACCCCCCGAGGGGTCGCGACCCACGGGTTGAGAATCCCTGGCATAACACATTGTAATGAACCCTATAAAATAGCCATCAAAACAGAAATGCGTTCCAACTGAATTTGTATACCAGTGGTTCCCAAACTTCATGTCAAGGACCCCCAAATTGACACTAAATAGCCGGCGGACCCCCATTTTAAAAGATATGCCAGGGACCCCCATAAGAGAAGGTTTTTATGGCTCTAGCAGTGATTTTCAAACCGTTTTATTTCAAGGACCCCCAGTTTGACATGCATTAGTCTACGGACCCCCATTTAACTCTTTGAGCGTTTCAAGGATTTCTATATAGTAGGTAGACTTCTCTATGGCATAATGCCGTTTTTGAATGATTTATTGAAAATTCTCTGTTGTGAATGTGTGACAACGAAAGACCTTTAGAGAAAGCTTGACTTGAACTGAGTTGATAAAATGTTTAGTTTTTGTGTTGGAAGCCATTTAAAAGAGCCTGCATTTACACTGGGTAGTGTTTCTAGGACAACAAAAAAAGTTATGCCCGGTTGAAGTTTTATTTTCTAAATAACTTTTTTTCTGCTGGGCGTACATAGCCATGCAATATCTCATTTTAAAGGGTGAGTTGTCTAGTTCAATTAAAATAAAATAAAAAGTTTCTCACATGTACCACTGTAGATATTTTGCCATCTATAAATAGCATGGTCAGTCATGATCAATCTGACCTATCCAGCTAAAAGTCCCCATATCTCTGAATTGGAACATCGTATAAACTCAATTCTTTTTTGGGGTAAAATTAGACATTCTAACGCACATTTTGATATATACCATGTTTACATAGTCTTACCAGTACCTTGTCTATTCATGCATGTATCTCAAAAACCTATTATGAAGAAACACAGTTTTGATAAAAAAAACAATGTCCTTGGAGGACATTGTTTTGATATGACTTGGTGCCCATGAAATGTATCAAAATATAGACTTGAATGTATACTGTATTATAAAAGTAGGCTATCTGACATCATCGTCATCATCATCATCACACGGTGACACACTAAACAATGTAAAATCATGATTGTTGAGTGGTGTAAACCACTCCTACAACTGGCTTTTTTGTGCAGAAAAAATGAGCATGGTTGCTATGTTCACCCGGGTGTGATTCCTACAACTGGCTTTGTTTGTGCAGAAAAAATGAGCATGGTTGCTATGTTCACCCTGTTCACCCGGGTGTGATTTCATTACGTCAGACATGATTTCATTACGTCATACAGACCTTACACCACTCAGTTCACACGGGTGTGATTGTATACAATACAATGAATGCGATTATCATGCAAGCTCATATAACTCATGGACAAAATAAATCTACAAGCTCACAACGCGTCGCGCATGTGACCTGTTTGAGCTTGTAGAGCTGGCTGCTAGTATCACGATAAAATAATAGGCGACGTTAGAATGACACCAATGAGTGCTCGCTCGGGCGAGACGTCAAACGGGCTGAACACTGAAAACTATGAAAACTCCCTCCGCCCCCACTGTTTACTGGGGTGTGGGATCAGCTTCCAATGGCAAAGCGTACACGTGTGTCACGTGACACGGGTTTTCTGGGAAATGTAGTTGATATTTATGCTCAATACTCTATACAGAGGTGCGGACCGAATTAATCAATTGGTATTAATAAAAAAAGAGAACTACAGAAAATCACGTACAAGTCAGACAGAACTAATGCATAACTCCACGTGTTTTCCAGTAGTAATCTGTCTAAGGGTTAATAGCATTTCTATCTCTGGGACCCCCAATTTATATTGTAAAATCAATGCTAATTTAACTCTGAGTGTACAAATGGAACCAAATGGACCCGTTAGGGACCCCCATTTAATAGCATTTATATCTCTGGGACCCCCAATTTATATTGTAAAATCAATGCTAATTTAACTCTGTGTGTACAAATGGAACCAAATGGACCCGTTAGGGTCCATTTGGTTCCATTTGTACACTCTGAGTTACAGACCCATAAGGGTCCATTTGGTTCCAAATTATCATTTAGCTGCGTCCCCCCTGGAACTCCCTCAAGTACCCCTGGGGGTCCCCGGACCCCACTTTGGGAACCACTGACTGATTAAAACACTAGTGTGTGTGTATGTGTGTATGAGGCGGTTTCTGTGTGTGTGTCTGTGTGTGTGTGTGTGTGTGTGTGTGTGTGTGTCAGTCAGAGGTGACATGCGTGTGTCAGAGGTGACATGCATGCCATCATCACTCCTTTGTGTGTGTGTGTGTGTGTGTGTGTGTGTGTGTGTGTGTGTGTGTGTGTGTGTGTGTGTGTGTGTGTGTGTGTGTGTGTGTGTGTGTGTGTGTGTGTGTGTGTGTGTGTGTGTGTGTGTGTGTGTGTGTGTGTGTGTGTCAGAGGTGACATGCGTGTGTCAGAGGTGACATGCATGCCATCATCACTCATTAGCAGGTTCCTGTCTGCCTCTTGTACCCCTGTCATTACTACTCACATCAGCTACAACTGTGTGTGTGTGTTATTTTTGTCAGATGGTTAGATCTCTATCTGCTATCATTTATTATTTCTTCCTCTGCCCCAGTTGTCTTGCCAAAGAAAGCTAATAAGCTTCAGATCACAGATCACAACATGTTGTTTTGCAACATGCAAACTGGTAGATCTTCTATCTTCACCAAATGTTTTCATTATGTTTGACAAACAGTATTATGACGTACCAAGAGTAGGGATGTACGTTTGTTATACAAAACTCTCAGGACCCATAATATGAGGTTACACACAATAGCACAGATTATTTGCATACATGAGGAGACTACTTGATGAAATGCCGTCATTGGTTACAGAGTTGAGTGGCTTTTAGCAGACCTTTTTTAATTTGGTTTTGCGGCGGTCGCCAGCGTGACAATGGCCCTTTTCCATCCCATCAGGGAAAGTGCTGTGTTTAAGAGACAAGTCAATTTAATGAGAAATGGAGGAAGTCGAAATATCTTTGTGTGTTTTTAACGAGGATGATATCAAGTTGTAATTGAGTGGGGGTGGTTTGGGGGATTAAGATCATTTAAAAAAAAAAGTGCTCTACGCCAGATGGCACTGGCAAACCGTGAGAATTGACTAAGTGTATGCATGAAGTCTTACTGTACGTTTTGGCTCAGAAACTGTCACATTGGAGCTGTGGTGTTTTCGTCAAAAGGGGAGCATACATTTTCTGTGTATTAACCCATTTTGACCCGAGATCAGATTCTAAAAATGTCTTCTATATCCTGACAGTTTTCTGAAAAAGCTATGTTTCTGTCAGTCGTTCTTCGATTTTTCAAAAATAGCAGACCTACAAGCTCATAGCGCGCCACTCGGTGGCGCGCTATGAGCTTGTAGATCTGCTATTTTTCAATAGCTAAAGCATAACATAATGCTAACACCAAAAGGGGTTCCTGCCCAAAATGGGTTAAAATAAAGGCATCGTCACATACAGTATGAAGATTAGAATAAGGGAAGCATGCAGGCACATTCTTCAGCACAAACATGGCAGGCTATTGTTGTGGGCATGATTTTTTCTCTTGTGTATCTGAGAGTGTATTTTGGCTTCGTAAATGTTGTGGGCATGATGATGCGTAGGTGGCTCAATATTCAGTATTGCGGCGATGGCTGATTCTGATGCCACGCACATTTTGTTCTTCTCCTTTTGCGATGCAAGTTTGGAGTTCTGCACGAAAGTGTGCATGATGCGCGCACTGAAGAGACATTTGTTCACTCAGGCTTTTGGCAATTCGTTTGTTTGTTTGTTCTTTCTGTTTTGTAAAGCGTCCTTGGGTTTCTTGAAAGGCGCTATATAAATTCAAGTTATTATTATTATTGTGTGTGTGTGTGTGTGTGTGTGTGTGTGTGTGTGTGTGTCTGCGTGCCAGTGTTGATTTTGACAGCATTTTTTTTAATTTTAATTTAGTTTAGAATAGTTTTCATTTAGTTTTAGTCACATTTTAGTCACCTGTAATGTTGTAGTGTTAGTCTAGTTTTAGTCGACTAAATATCAAAAGATTTTAGTCGACTAAATCTACAGTTTATTTAGTCGACTAAAATGTATTTTGGCGGGCCTTGATGCCGTCGTAATGACTGATGTTACACTTGCTGAAAATAGTCGATCTACAAGTGCACAACGCGTCGCGCTGCGACACGTTGTGACCTTGTAGATCGGCTATTTTCAACATGCAACCAAGTGTAAAATGACTTGTACTGGATCTCTTGTCCACTAGTCCATTCCTGACATTTTAGTCTATTTTTTATTTGTTGACGAAATTGTCAATATATTTAGTTTTAGTCATCATAGCTGAGTTTCCGTCAGTGGAAAAAGGTAGTCGACAAAACATTTTGTCACAGTTTTAGTCGACGAAATCAACACTGCGTCCATGTATCGTGTGTGTGTGTTTTTTTTTGCGAGCATTTTGTCCAGTGCTGATATTAACCCCTTCCCTCCCTCCCGCCCTCCATCTCTTGCTCCCCTGTCAGGAGTGTCCAACCTGATCCAGCAGGTGTGTCGCCTCAACAAGGGTCTGCGCCTCCTCAACCTCTCCAAGACCTCCCTGTCCTCCAAAGGTATATAGTCCTCTACTAGGGCTTTCACTTAGTCATTTTTACTAGTTGACTAGTTGCCTAGTTTACTAGTCGACTAGTTGTTTAACTACCTGTTATGTAAACAATTTTTTTTTTTTACATTTAAAAACGGTGTACATTGGTGACTATAATCTAGCATTATAGGGCTAGGGCTTTCACTTAGTCATTTTTACTAGTTGACTAGTTGCCTTGTTTACTAGTTGACTAGTTGTTTAACTACCTGTTATGTAAACAAATATATATTTTTTTACATTTAAAAACGGTGTACATTGGTGACTATAATCTAGCATATAGCTGATCTTGAGGCTTACAAAAACGGGGAAAAAAATAAACACCTTTTTTTTTTCTTATCAACTAGTCATTTATTAGTTGAATAGTCGACTAGTTGCTTAACCCATTGATGCCTGAGGCCGAATCTGGGAACGCCTTCTATGGCCTGACCTAAGGTTTCTAAAAACCTTCAAATTCTGATTAATTATTTTTTAAATAGTTATGTTGCTACATGTATAGCAATAGCTGATGAGACGCAGAGAGCGCGCCGGCATCAAGGGTAGAACAACGTATACGTTGCATCAAGCATCAATGGGTTAAAGCCCTACCCTCTACTGCCCTGGACCCCTAGTGGGCAAGACTATGATTGAACACGCACGCATGCACGCACGCACGCGCACGCGCACACACACACATTCGCATTGTATTGTAATTCATCTCTTCATAATTTGCATTAATTTTGTTACACCATAATATGGATGATGGTCTTGCACTGTGCTCTCATGATCCACAAGCATCATAATCAAATTAAAAGTGATAGCATTTCATTATTATTATTTTTTGTTGTTGATATATTTCTTTATTCAGGGAGAGGTACAAGGTTAGTTTTACATCGTTATTGTTATTGGTGACATTTTTTTTTCCTTTTTGCAACCTTTCTCCTTAGGCTGGGCAGAATGACCAAGAGTGGTCACGCTTGCCCAGCCTACCCTCCCGTTCACCCTCCCACCCTCCCATGGGTCCTAGGGGAGGCAAAACATAAGAATTAAAATACATTGAAATACAGCAAAATAAGGAAAAATAAATAGAGTAAGTAAGATGAACAAAAAAAGAGAAAAATAAATGAATAAAAAGAAACGAAAACAAAAAAGAGACATGACATAAACAGAGAATAAAACAAACAATTACCAAATAGACATTTGTATAATATAGCCTACTGCATATAACTCCTTGGGACATTGAAATTGATGCTGAATAGTTAAATGAAATTACAACTGATCGCTCGGGAGTGTTTCCAAGTTGTTGAAGTGTGATTGTAAACGAGTGTAATGCTTAATTGGGTCGTCCACTCACAGTTAACAGTCTTTGTATTGAGTTTGTGCTTGAAATGTACTGTAATTCTGTTAAAGGACCACTTCACCACTTCACCACTTTTCAACTTCTCTTCCTATAATTGGTCCACCAGTGACATCATCAATGGTGAATCCAAGCTAATAGAAACTGCAGGCTTTCTTTTCCTGAAAAGTTGCAATGCAAAAGTTGAAGCCATTGTTCTCACGATAATAAAAATCTAAATATATTTTAAAACAAATCTTGTTTAAAACAAATCTGCCTAATGATGATGTCACTGGTGGACGGGTGTCCGAACTGCCCAAAGCCCTCCTATGAGACACAGACTGAGTAGGAAAAAATGGTGGTGTTTTATCATGAACATTAATGAGGACCAATTATATAAAGAGAAGTGGTGAAGTGGTCCTTTAATAAATATTTAAATCAATCAATCAATGATATGAAGGGTTGCCATCTAGCATGGAATTTCTCGATTGAGCCTCCAATTGTGAATTTTACTTTTTCAAGCTTTAGGAAAAACATCATGTCTACCAGCCAGGTGGATATAGGTGGGGGGGGGGGAAGGGGATTTCCACATGAGCAGAATCCTCCTTCGTGCCACAAGGGAGGTGAATTTAGCATCCACATTTAGAAGAGATAACGGCCTGTATGAGCCACACTGGGTGGGATCCATATATTTTTTTGAGTAATACAGAAATTGAAGCTTGAGTTAAGGTAGATGGTAGTGTGCCACGTTGCATTGATTCCTTATACACTTCCAAAAGGACCGGGGCAATTTTATCAGAACATTTCTTAAAGAATTCAGTCGAGTAGCCGTCCGGGCCTGGGGCCTTCTTACTTTGCATTGAGTTGCACAGAGTGGGCCTACACGGCTAGTTTAGTGATGGGATTGGTAAAGCATTTAAATGGTAACGTGATGATACACATAAAGTAGCGTACTAAATGGGGGGGGGGGGGGGGGGGGGGCATTTAATTATTATTGTGTAAATCCAATACAGGATCAGAATCAGCTTTTTTATCACATCATTTTTACAAGTTTAAAAAGTGTGTGAAGTTCCCATCATGTCATTCTCGGCCAAGCCCCTATAGGGCCTAGGCTTGTTTCCATTGTGGTCCTCCTGTATAATATCGGAATCGACCAGAATCGGTATCGACATGACCCTGCAAATAATCGGAGATCGGAGATCGGTCATAATTTCATAATCGTGCACGCCTAATTTATAGCAAAAGGTCAACGCACACCTCAGAAGGCTAGTGACAGGTGCGTAGGGCAATGGAGCATGTATTACAGTTGGGTGCCACCGATATTGTCCCTTATCATTTGACCCATTTAGGCCTTACCTCAAAATTTAAAAAAATCCTTCTAAATCCTCCAGTTTTCTGAAATAAATATTTTCACGATTTTTCAAAAATAGCTAAATTATAACATAATGTTTAAAACACCAAAAGGGGTTCCCGCCCAAAATGGGTTAACTGTCCTTTTGCGCAGATCACGCAAACCTCAGCAAAAAGAAAAGGACAATATCGATGGCCTCCAACTGTAGGTCGACGTTTCGGTCGCTTAGACCTTCGTGCAGAGCGTAGTGAGGACAGCGGAGAAAATCATCGGGACATCACTGCCTTCCATCAAGCACAACCGCTGTCTGTTTAGGGCCAACAACATCAGGAATGTTCACTCTGTTGCCTTCTTTTTTTTGTACACATTTTTATCCGACGATTTTGTAACCCATTTTTCACCCCTGTGTCAATTATTCTAATGTGATCCTGGGCTCTACACACCCTCCGCCAACCTAGTCCCCATATATGGGGGACATGGGGAGAGCAACGGACTTGAACTCATGCTTCCTTCAATTTACAATTTAGGCATTTAGCCTGAGTGTCCAAGATGCTCCTTTACACCTGAAAGGGGGGGGGGGTGTCCCTGGTTGGACGTAGCGTGTGGAAGGAACACGTTATTCCAACCAGTTCCTTTCCCCTCCATCAGGCGCCCCGGCTGGCCAGGGGGAGGCAGTTTAGAGACCAGGATTACTGCATGTTTTTTGTGAGGGTACCTACCCTAGGGGACATGCAAACTCTACACAGAAAGGCCCTTTCGCCAACCCCGCCTCGACTCTGTTGCCTTCTGGCATTGGAAGTAAAACAGCAAGATTTTCCAAGAGCTTTTTCCCCCAAGCCATTAGACTTTTGAACAAGTGCAATATCCCCTAAGCTTTTCCCCCCATATGCTGCTATAAGGACTCCTGTTGTGCAATATCTGTCTCTCTATGATCTAATGGTGCTTTTTAATTTATTTGTTTTTAAGAGTGGATTTTAGATTTTAATAGTATTTTAGTTCTCTTTTAACTAGCATACTAAAAGCCAGTGAAACGACATTTCGTTCTCTTATGCATTTTATGTATCTGCTGAATGACAATAAAGTTATCTATCTATCATCAGCCTGTCCTGAATTGAGGGTTGTCGTCAAACTCATCCTTGGCTCGTTTGTCTCCGGCGTGAACTTGCTTCAGTGTTTGTTGTCAGTGCATCTATATTTAATTCTCGGCACCACCACGGCCTGCTGTGTGCTTTGTGTGCCTTCCAGAATGCGTGGCGGAGGGTTTTAATGAGGACGATGATGCGCCACCGGGGCTCTGTGGGTGTGCTGTAATTGTATTCTGATTCGATTTGAGACTATGAGTTTTTGTGTTATTTGGGCCTCTTGATGACGGAATAAACAGAAAGAAGGCGGGGGAGTATAGTACATACAGTAGCCAAAACCATCATACCATCATTCCTTCTCTCAATTTAGTTGTAATTCTGTTCTCAGAGGGGCTCGCTGCAGTGATGGGGTCTGTTCTCAGAGGGGCTCGCTGCAGTGATGGGGTCTGTTCTCAGAGGGGCTCGCTGCAGTGATGGGGTCTGTTCTCAGAGGGGCTCGCTGCAGTGATGGGGTCTGTTTTCAGAGGGGCTCGCTGCAGTGATGGGGTCTGTTCTCAGAGGGGCTCGCTGCAGTGATGGGGTCTGTTCTCAGAGGGGCTCGCTGCAGTGATGGGGTCTGTTTTCAGAGGGGCTCGCTGCAGTGATGGGGTCTGTTCTCAGAGGGGCTCGCTGCAGTGATGGGGTCTGTTCTCAGAGGGGCTCGCTGCAGTGATGGGGTCTGTTCTCAGAGGGGCTCGCTGCAGTGATGGGGTCTGTTCTCAGAGGGGCTCGCTGCAGTGATGGGGTCTGTTCTCAGAGGGGCTCGCTGCAGTGATGGGGTCTTGTTTTATGCTCCGTGGCTGGTGATGACATTAAGCTATTTAGGGCTGGAACGCGTCTTTGTTACCAGTTTTTTAACCATTTAGGCCTGACGTCGAAATGAAAAAAAAAAAAGTCTTCTGAAAGAATATATATTCAAAGATTTGTGACGCATTTTCACGATTTTTCAAAAATAGCAGACCTACAAGCTCGTAGCGCACCACTCGGTGGCGCGCTATGAGCTTGTAGATCTGCTATTTTTCAATAGCTAAAGTATAACATAATGCTTAGTTAAAAACACCAAAAGGGGTTCCTGCCCACCATTATTTTAAACCTTAGTTGTTGAAAAATAGCAGATCTACAAGCCCATATAGCTATGAGCTTGTAGAGCTGCTATTTTTTGAAAGATCCGTGAAAACGTGTGCAAAAACCTTATATCTTTGCTTCTGGGTGTCCCTGGAACAAAAATATTGATATATATGACGGTCGGTGGCAAGTTACATATAATTGTGTGGCTCCTTGACATGAAATAGTTTGAGAACCACTGACATAGAAACATAGGGTTTTCCGAAAACACACACACACACTCCTAGCTTATACTGGTGTTTCTTTGCGTGGTCATCCGTGTATCACCCCTACCTACTCCTCCCTTCCAGGCGTGGTGTCTCTGTCCCAGGCGCTGTGTTCTAGCGACGACTACTCCAACTCTCTCATCCACCTGGACCTCAGCAAGAACCCCGGGGTGCTGTCCGGAGAAGAGGCCACGGTACGGTCAGCACTGTTAGGAACACACTCGCATGCTATACGATACGTCATGCTACATGCTAGTCACATACAGTACGCTTGATAAGACATGCATGAACAAGGTGGCATGCGGCTTGGAGGAGATTACTTTAAAGGTATATTCAGTGATTTCACTTAATTCAAATATCACTTATTTTTTCTTATTTTTTGGATAATCCTCCCTACTATAAAGTGTGCTGACCATATAAGGAGTTCCTCCCTGTCCCCAGTGAGCCCCTGGGGTCAAAAAACCCTAGTTTCGGTTTGGGCTTTGGGTGGCAAAGCCTTCATCCAATCAGGATGAGAGGGGCCTTCCTCCAATCATGATCGAGTGGGGCGGGCATTGGTGCACGTGCTGTTGGTCAGTTGTACTTCCCCCACTGTAGAGCGTGTGCATGTGCACATCTTGTTACCGGGTGGACCGGGTTTTTTTCCAAATCACCCAAATCACTGAATGCTCCTTTAAGCAGTTTACTTAACCCCCATTAATGCACTAGTGCACACGTCGGTTTCTTGCTTAATTGATTATTTGTCATGCACTGCACTGTATAGAGTGTCGCAGTCCCGCCCCCTTTCATGACGACGCCAGGCCCAGGAAATAGTTCCCAATGTATTTTTCCCATAGACATTTCAAAACGTATTTATTTAAAGACCTATAAGCGTCGTACAAAGCCAACTCTTGTCGTGACAAATCATGACAACAAACACAATATTTTGGACCAAACAAATAATTACAAAGAAGAAAAACAACAAAAAAAGTGTTGTAACCTGCCGTTTTCTTCTTCTTTCTAATTATTTGTTCAGCCGGAAAAATTGTGTTTGTTGTCATGATTTGTCACGACAAGAGTTGGCTTTGTACGACGCTTAAAAGGTCTTTAAATAAATACTTTTTGAAATGTCTATGAGGAAAATGAACGGAGAATAATTTCCTGGGCCCTGGTAGGGGGCGGGACTGCGACGCTCTATTGCTAAACTATGTATTCATTGATTCAGTCAGTCAGTCAGTCAGTCAGTCAGTCAGTCAGTCAGTCACTCACTCACTCACTCACATTGTGAGTGACAGTGTCTTAGGTCCAAACCACACCAGCCGCAACTACTCGCAACTCCTTGTAACAAAACAAACCACACCAATGCAACTCCCTGCAACAAAACAAACCACACCAATGCAACTCCTTGCAACAAAACAAACCACACCAATGCAACTCCCTGCAACAAAACAAACCACACCAATGCAACTCCCTGCAACAAAACAAACCACACCAATGCAACTCCTTGCAACAAAACAAACCACACCAATGCAACTCCTTGCAACAAACCACACCAATGCAACTCCTTGCATCTGCCATTGGGAGTATAGTTGCATGTTGCAAGGAGTTGCATGGGGACCCTCTGGTTTGGTGTGGTGGCTTAAGTCTTAGTCTTTTGAATAACACAACCATTTAGTCTTAGTCCTATTTAGTCTTCTGAAATTGTTTAGTCTTAGTCTAGTCTTAGATGACTAAATATCAAAAACCTTAGTCTTTTAGTCTAAAGCCCTAACCACACCAAAGGGTCAAGACGGTTTTAGCGTTGTCCCTGCGGTGTGATATGTCTTGTTGCACCTTGACCCACGTTGACCCTAGTGATTCAACGCATGGAATTCAATGGCCCAAACCACACCAAAGGGTCGAGACGGTTTTAGCGTTGTCCCTGCAGAGGCTGCGGTGTGATATGTCTTGTTGCACCTTGACCCACGTTGACCCTAGTGATTCAACGCATGGAATTCAATGGCCCAAACCACACCAAAGGGTCGAGACGGTTTTAGCGTTAACTCCTTGCAACCGTTTGGACCCAAGGAGTTGCATGGTGACCCTTTTGGTGTGGTTAGGGCTTTAGTCAACACAATTAACACTGGTGAATGTTTAATTAAATAAAAGTACTGGCATTGTCACTCTTTACCTTTCCGCGTATATATTTCCCCAACAGAACCTGTACCTGTTCTTGGCCCAGCCCAACTGCCTGGTCCACTTGGACCTGTCCGGGACAGACTGCACTGTGGACCTGGTAGGTACCGTTCTGTTCTGTTCTGTTCTGTTCTGTTCTGTTCTGGTCCACTTGGACCTGTCTGGGACAGACTGCACTGTGGACCTGGTATGTACTGTTCTGTTCTGTTCTGTTCTGTTCTGTTCTGTTCTGTTCTGGTCCACTTGGACCTGTCTGGGACAGACTGCACTGTGGACCTGGTAGGTACCGTTCTGTTCTGTCCACTGCCTGGTCCACTTGGACCTGTCCGGGACAGACTGCACTGTGGACCTGGTAGGTACCGTTCTGTTCTGTCCACATTATACCGTTGTCCGATTACTACACTTTCAGGACTGGAACCCCTTTTGGTGTTTTTAAGGATTATGTTATACTTTAGCTATTTAAAAAATAGCAGATCTACAAGCTTGTAGCGCGGCACTAAGTGCCGCGCTACAAGCTTGTAGATCTGCTATTTTTGAAAAATTCAACTAGGGATGTCCCGATCACGTTGTTTTTGCTCCCGATCTGATTCCGATCATCAGATTTTTTGATGAACGTGTTGTTATTACAAGGCACAGAGGTGTTACGGCTATAAGCTCAGCTCAGCGCGCTCACACAGAGATTAACATAGGGTGCATTTTGCATCCCAAAACGCAGTTTATAGTTAAGGGACGCAATAAAACAATGACCTCTGCATCCACGGGATGCAGAGGTCATTGTTTTTTATTCTAGTTTATTTTGCTAGCTTTAGTTATAATAATAATTTCTTCTTCTGTTTTCTACATGAATATAACCTCATTATAACCATATAAAATGAAATGGGAGTTAAATGCTGCAATTTGTAAAAATGGCAAAATATGCTAACGTTGTTGAAGTGGGACTGATGAAATGTCCCTGGGACTCATCTAAAAGACCATCCCGGGACTCATTACATTGAAACCTATTTACATCACTGCTCACATAACAAGCCACAGCGGTCTCGTCACACCAACTGAGAACAACTTCACTTCTTTCTGACACAATGTAAATTCCATAACACGCCCAGCAGCTGTACTCATTGTTAGAAAGCAGGTAGCTGTTTAAGGTTTTTATTTTATTGTTACATCTTGTGTACGGGTACATACAGTAAGAGTACAATTATTTTCTTCTCGTTCCTAGGTTGCTATTGTACAGTATAGACAGGGGATTTGCAGTGCATACACATAATGGTTAGGTTACATGTATAGATGATGTAACACTGATGCTGCTGCTGCTGCCATAGAAACTTTTAACAAGGCTTCTTTTGATCTTATCTTAGTTTTTATTATTGCTATTTTTATGTTTGATGTATTTTGCAGACCTTTGATTTATTTATTAGATCCCCAGTAGCTTACTGTGCATCACAGCAGCTACTCTTCCTGGGGTCCCAAACACATCATCAAAAAACAAAATATTTTATACCAGTAAGACGCCTGAGGGCGAGGTCGCGTGCACGCATCAGCCTGGGCGACAGCAGACTGCTGGGCGAGCACTGGTGCTTTGGCATGGGGGGGGGTGGTGTCAGATCAACATATCCGCCTGGGTGACAGCAGACTGCTGGGCGAGCACTGGTGCTTTGGCATGGGGGGGGGGGGGGGGTGGGTGTCAGATCAACATATCCGCCTGGGCGACAGCAGACTGTTGGGCGAGCGCTGGTGCTTTGGAATAGGGGGGGGGGGGGGGGGGGGGGGCAGGTCAACATATCCGCCTGGGTGACAGGCTGCAGACTGCTGTACTCTTAGTTTTCGCCGGCTGCACTAATAACTTTGGGGCAGGCCTGTCTAGAGTTTGAATGGACAGGTATCAATCAAAAGGGAGACATCGAAGAGGAAGGATGGATGGGGAAGGATCAACATATGGAATGCCAGAACAGGTCAGCTCCATATATGGAGATCTAAGGGTTTGAGGTCAGATATAGAGTTGATGGCCAGGGATCTCCATCCCTGATGATTTCACGTGATGTCACATGCTCCATCCCTGATGATGTCACGTGATAGCACGTGGCCGACACACAAACTGACGGGAAATGTGCGATTCCATCGGTAACTGTGACCTTCGGTCGCAATTATTACATACACGCCATTCATACAATGCAACAGTACGACACAAAATACCACCTCATGACCTGTCTACTAAATTTGATAGCTAGCTCTGCAGTACAATTAAGCATAGGCCCTACTTGCATTTTGCTGCTTGCACCTGTGTGAGGAGTGACAAATAAACCTTCTTGATAGCAGCAATAATAGTGATTATTATGGACCTTGAATTCCAGCTGAGTTCAATAATGTTCCTTCTCTAGGGTGCTATATATTAACATGCAGAATGGTAGTTTCTCTTCTAGAGATGTGCACGTGAGCGTTTGTATAAATGAGTTGATTTGCATACCATGGTGGTGAAAATAGACTATTGGCTTCTCTAGCACCCTTAGGCTAGATGGTTCCACAGCTATGCCACGGAAAGCTACTGCTTATGGGATACTCTTTGGATGATCATTGCTTCTGTTCCCTCAAGTGTATCCACCACTGTTGTGGAAAAAAAACTGATTCCCTCCCACATCTTCACCTTGTATTTAATCTCATCAAACCCATACCTAAACTTAAAGGACCACTTCACCACTTTTCAACCCATCTTCATATAATGGGTCCTCACTAATAATCATGATAAAATGGCACATTTTTTTCTACTTGGTCTGTGTCTCATAGGAGGGCTGTGGGCAATTCAGAAACCTGTCCACCAGTGACATCATCGATGGGGAATCCAAGCTAATAGAAACTGCAGGCTTTCTAGTCCTGTAAAGTTGCAATGCGAAAATGGAAGCCATCGTTCTCACGATAATACAAATCTTAACATTTTTGTAAAAAAATATTGTTTAAAAAAAATCTGCCTAACGATGATGTCACTGGTGGACAGGTTTCTGAACTGCCCACAGCCCTCCCATGAGACACAGACTGAGTAGGAAAAAATGGTGCCATTTTATCATGATTATTAGCGAGGACCTATTATATGAAGATAGGTTGAAAAGTGGTGAAGTGGTCCTTTAACAATCTCTAACCGATTGCCTAATCGTATCGAAGGTACACATAGCTTTGCTATTCTTACTTGCCAGGGTAACCTCAGAAATCTTTCTGGCACATTTCACACTATAGGTGAGCTGTTTGACAAGTTTAGGGCGGGAACCCCTTTTGGTGTTAGCATTATGTTATGCTTTAGCTATTGAAAAATAGCAGATCTACAAGCTCGTAGAGCGCCACCGAGTGGCGCGCTACGAGCTTGTAGGTCTGCTATTTTTTTTAAATCGAAGAACGACTGACATAGAAACATAGCTTTTTCAGAAAACTGTCAGGATTTAGAAGACATTTTTAGAATCTGATCTCGGGTCAAAATGGGTTAAACCACCTTGGAGCTTATAATGAATCTTGTAAAAGCGTGCAGGCAGCACTGCTGTAAATCTGCTTTAGGGGAGGAAAGTTCCTACCCTACAAAATGAACTTGCCCTGCTAATGTCGCTCATGAATATTGTATTGAATATTAGAGCGAACACAGAGACAGAATGTTTTGCAGTTTTTGCTGCTCACTCTGTTTTTTTTCTTTATACCTAAGCCCCCTTTTTGAGATGAAAAGAGCATATTCTTCTTTGATGTCTCTCTGGCATTGGTTTGTTTATATCCTTTTGAGTGCGTCCATCTCAGGCTTCCGTGTTAACCCATTCTGACCTGAGATCAGATTTTAAAAATGTCTTCTACATCCTGACAGTTTTCTGAAAAAGCTATGTTTCTATGTCGTTCTTCGATTTTTCAAAAATCACACCCGTGTGAACTGAGTGGTGTAAGGTATTATATAGCCTGATCAGCTGTGGTCTGACGTAATGTCTGACGTAATGAAATCACACCCGTGTGAACTGAGTGACCATAGCAACCATGCTCATTTTTTTGGTACGAACAGACCGACAGACAGACAGACAGACAGACACGTAAACTAACAAAGCCAGTCGTAGGAGTGGTTTACACCACTCAAAAATAGCAGACCTACAAGCTCGTAGCGCGCCACTCGGTGGCGCGCTATGAGCTTGTAGATCTGCTATTTTTCAATAGCTAAAGCATAACATAATGCTAACGCCAAAAGGGGTTCCCGCACAAAATGGGTTAATTTGTAGGGATGTGCCAATGACTCAATCTGCATGATGGATCGTGCTGCCAATGAAATGATACATGGAACTGGATGCTGATTGAAGAGGCACTTAATGTGGGTTTTAAATTAGGCTTTCGTTGTGATAATATTTGTCTCACAAATTTACAATTTAGGCATTTAGGCAGACGCTCTTAATCCAGGTAATAGAAATAATAATCTAGGATAAACAGTATAATATATATATAAAAAATAAAAGACATGATATGATTCTATATCGAGGTTCTGCAAGCCAAAGAATAACCTTAAGTCCCTCCCTCCTTCGGACCTGTAAGCTGTTCCCATCACCAATAATAATAATAATGGATTGCATTTTTATAGCGCTTTTCAAAGCGATTTACAATGGTCCATTCATTCATACATTGGGAGGTGAAGCGGTGAACAGTCGACACCAGCGTCCTCACTTCCCACATTCATACACCGATAGTGGTAACCACTGGAGGCAAGGTGGGGTTCAGTCAGTGTCTTCCCCTTCGACATGTAGACAGGAGGAGCCTGGATTCGAACCGCCGGCCCACGGATCATTGGATGACCTGCTCTACCTCCTGAGCCACAGCCGCCCCCTATGAGTGTAATCTAAGCGTCTCCATGGGGTTGTGGGTGGTTGTGGTGCAAGCAACAGTGAAATGGGCCTTGCACCATGCCAAGTTGGATGTATGCCACCTCTCCTAATCAGACCACGTTTCCCCTCCAAAGTGGATGTATGCCACCTCTCCTAATCAGACCTAACCTGACTCCGCCAGATGGAGCAGGCCGTTTTGTGGCCGGGCATCAAGTCTGCCTGAGAGTTCCCAGATGGGAGTAGGAGGGGGGAACCCAGTGTACTCTCTGCTGCCCCATCTGGCGGAGTCAGGTTAAATCAGACCAGGTTTCACTCCAAAGTGGATGTATGCCACCTCTCCTAATCAGACCACGTTTCCCCTCCAAAGTGGCCAATCTCCAACCTCCTGGACAGGCCCAAGACACACAAGCCAACCTGGGATGACGACGGGGCCTTCTCGGTGGCCGCCCCCTACTCACTGTGGAATTCACTTCACAGTTTGATACCAGTCGAATGGGGTGGTTTAAAAGCACACCTAGTAAAACCCACCCTTTTAGACTTGGATTCCGTACATAAATCATAATGTATAATGTGGCGATGGACCAGAGAAAACATCCAATTTAGATTATTTTATTTTAGCATAATGTAAGTAGCCTTGCCGAGCCATGAGGCCCATAGGGCAGGAGCCTATCTCCTGTTTCTGTAGCATGAGGCAGCTTGAGTACAAGTACACCCCCTGGACATGACACTAGTATGTCACAGGGACTTACCCCCAATCCAACCCTTGATGCTGAGTGTCAAGCAGGGAGGCACTGGGTCCCATTTTTAGAGTCTTTGGTATGACCCGTCCGGGGATCGAACCCCGGCCTCCCAGTCTCAGGGCGGACACTCTAACCACAAGGCCACTGAGCTGGTTAGCATAATGTACACACAAAATAATGTGCACACCAACTCTTGGTGACCTCGGTTTGCCCAAACTGAAGTAGCACTGTTATACAGGGTTCTCAACCTGTGGGTCGCGACCCCCCCGGGGTTCGCCAAATTATGTTTTGTTTTTTGTTTGTTTTTTGCAACTGGAAAATGGAAAAGGCAGAGATTTTGAAGTTGTGTGAATTTCTGCCTCTGTGGGGGATATTTACTGTATGCCAATATCATGACCAATGGCATTGTAAGACTAAACAATGAACATCAATGATGATGTTTAGGTGAAAAAAGAAGTGAAACAAAATTAAATATAAATGTAAAAAAATATATAAATCGCGAGACACCAACGCCAAAGCATTTCTGGGGGTCCCCAGCCAAAAACGTTGAGAACCCTTGCTGTAGATGGCTGACCCTTCAGTGACCATGACATAATGATGTTTTAATCACCTAAATCCTATAATACTTCACTGGCCGGTGTCCTGCAGGCAGGGCTCTATACTTGGTCCGAGCTCATACAAGATCTTTATGAGCCAATCTGTTTAGTTACGACAGTGTTTCCCAATGTGTGGTCGGGGGACCCCTAGGGGTCCTTGAGGGAGTTCCAGGGGGTCCCCAGCAAAATGATATTTAGGAACCAAATGGGTCCATTTGGTTCCATTTGTACACTCTCAGAGTTAAGATTTTATATATATAGATATATAAATTGGGGGTCCCAGAGATAGAAATGCCATTAAATGGAGGTCCGTAGCCTGTTGCATATCAAACTGGGGTGCCTTGAAATTAAACGGGTTGAGAATCACTGCTAGAGCCGTAAAAATCTTCTCTTATGGGGGTCCCTGTCATATCTTTTCAAACGGGGTCCGCGGGCTAATTAGTGTAAATTTGAAAATGAAAAAGTTTGGGAAGCACTGAGTTACGGTTTGACAAGCTGTTGTCACCCGACACCTGGGCATGTGTGGGTGTGTTGGTCCATGTGTGGGTGTGTTGGTCCATGTGTGGGTGTGTTGGTCCATGTGTGGGTGTGTTGGTCCATGTGTGGGTGTGTTGGTCCATGTGTGGGTGTGTTGGTCCATGTGTGGGTGTGTTGGTCCGTTCGGCAGATGATGCAGAGCTGCAGGCTCCTGTCCTCCTTCTCATGGAGGTATGGCGGTGCGGTGCTTCTCATGGGGGTATGGCGGTACGGTGCTTCTCATGGAGGTATGGCGGTACGGTGCTTCTCATGGAGGTATGGCGGTACGGTGCTTCTCATGGAGGTATGGCGGTACGGTGCTTCTCATGGAGGTATGGCGGTACGGTGCTTCTCATGGAGGTATGGCGGTACGGTGCTTCTCATGGAGGTATGGCGTTACGGTGCTTCTCATGGAGGTATGGCGGTACGGTGCTTCTCATGGAGGTATGGCGGTACGGTGCTTCTCATGGGGGTATGGAGGTACGGTGCTTCTCATGGAGGTATGGCGTTACGGTGCTTCTCATGGAGGTATGGCGTTACGGTGCTTCTCATGGAGGTATGGCGGTACGGTGCTTC
>NC_136806.1:10282279-10310720 GCF_951216825.1 Electrona antarctica
TGTATTGACTCACAGGCAGTGTCTTATTGTCTTGGTGCCAGTGTATTGTCTCACAGTCAGTGTCTTATTGTCTTGGTGCCAATGTATTGTCTCACAGTCAGTGTCTTATTGTCTTGGTGCCAATGTATTGTCTCACAGTCAGTGTCTTATTGTCTTGGTGCCAATGTATTGTCTCACAGTCAGTGTCTTATTGTCTTGGTGCCAATGTATTGTCTCACAGTCAGTGTCTTATTGTCTTGGTGCCAATGCATTGTCTCACAGTCAGTGTCTTATTGTCTTGGTGCCAATGTATTGTCTCACAGTCAGTGTCTTATTGTCTTGGTGCCAATGCATTGTCTCACAGTCAGTGTCTTATTGTCTTGGTGCCAATGCATTGTCTCACCGTCAGTGTCTTATTGTCTTGGTGCCAATGTATTGTCTCACAGTCAGTGTCTTATTGTCTTGGTGCCAATGCATTGTCTCACAGTCAGTGTCTTATTGTCTTGGTGCCAATGTATTGTCTCACAGTCAGTGTCTTATTGTCTTGGTGCCAATGTATTGACTCACAGTCAGTGTCTTATTGTCTTGGTGCCAATGCATTGTCTCACAGTCAGTGTCTTATTGTCTTGGTGCCAATGTATTGTCTCACAGTCAGTGTCTTATTGTCTTGGTGCCAATGTATTGTCTCACAGTCAGTGTCTTATTGTCTTGGTGCCAATGTATTGTCTCACAGTCAGTGTCTTATTGTCTTGGTGCCAATGCATTGTCTCACAGTCAGTGTCTTATTGTCTTGGTGCCAATGTATTGTCTCACAGTCTGTCTTATTGTCTTGGTGCCAATGTATTGTCACAGTCAGTGTCTTATTGTCTTGGTGCCAATGTATTGTCTCACAGTCAGTGTCTTATTGTCTTGGTGCCAGTGTATTGACTCACAGGCAGTGTCTTATTGTCTTGGTGCCAGTGTATTGTCTCACAGTCAGTGTCTTATTGTCTTGGTGCCAATGTATTGTCTCACAGTCAGTGTCTTATTGTCTTGGTGCCAATGTATTGTCTCACAGTCAGTGTCTTATTGTCTTGGTGCCAATGTATTGTCTCACAGTCAGTGTCTTATTGTCTTGGTGCCAATGTATTGTCTCACAGTCAGTGTCTTATTGTCTTGGTGCCAATGCATTGTCTCACAGTCAGTGTCTTATTGTCTTGGTGCCAATGTATTGTCTCACAGTCAGTGTCTTATTGTCTTGGTGCCAATGCATTGTCTCACAGTCAGTGTCTTATTGTCTTGGTGCCAATGTATTGTCTCACAGTCAGTGTCTTATTGTCTTGGTGCCAATGCATTGTCTCACAGTCAGTGTCTTATTGTCTTGGTGCCAATGTATTGTCTCACAGTCAGTGTCTTATTGTCTTGGTGCCAATGCATTGTCTCACCGTCAGTGTCTTATTGTCTTGGTGCCAATGTATTGTCTCACAGTCAGTGTCTTATTGTCTTGGTGCCAATGCATTGTCTCACAGTCACAGTGTCTTATTGTCTTGGTGCCAATGTATTGACTCACAGTCAGTGTCTTATTGTCTTGGTGCCAATGCATTGTCTCACAGTCAGTGTCTTATTGTCTTGGTGCCAATGCATTGTCTCACAGTCAGTGTCTTATTGTCTTGGTGCCAATGTATTGTCTCACAGTCACAGTGTCTTATTGTCTTGGTGCCAATGTATTGTCTCACAGTCCGTGTCTTATTGTCTTGGTGCCAATGTATTGTCTCACAGTCAGTGTCTTATTGTCTTGGTGCCAATGCATTGTCTCACAGTCAGTGTCTTATTGTCTTGGTGCCAATGCATTGTCTCACAGTCCGTGTCTTATTGTCTTGGTGCCAGTGTATTGTCTCACAGTCAGTGTCTTATTGTCTTGGTGCCAATGCATTGTCTCACAGTCAGTGTCTTATTGTCTTGGTGCCAATGCATTGTCTCACAGTCAGTGTCTTATTGTCTTGGTGCCAATGCATTGTCTCACAGTCAGTGTCTTATTGTCTTGGTGCCAATGTATTGTCTCACAGTCACAGTGTCTTATTGTCTTGGTGCCAATGTATTGTCTCACAGTCAGTGTCTTATTGTCTTGGTGCCAATGTATTGTCTCAGTCAGTGTCTTATTGTCTTGGTGCCAATGTATTGTCTCAGTCAGTGTCTTATTGTCTTGGTGCCAATGTATTGTCTCACAGTCAGTGTCTTATTGTCTTGGTGCCAATGTATTGTCTCACAGTCAGTGTCTTATTGTCTTGGTGCCAATGCATTGTCTTACAGTCAGTGTCTTATTGTCTTGGTGCCAATGTATTGTCTCAGTCAGTGTCTTATTGTCTTGGTGCCAATGTATTGTCTCACAGTCAGTGTCTTATTGTCTTGGTGCCAATGTATTGTCTCACAGTCAGTGTCTTATTGTCTTGGTGCCAATGCATTGTCTTACAGTCAGTGTCTTATTGTCTTGGTGCCAATGTATTGTCTCACAGTCAGTGTCTTATTGTCTTGGTGCCAGTGTATTGTCTCACAGTCAGTGTCTTATTGTCTTGGTGCCAATGTATTGTCTCACAGTCAGTGTCTTATTGTCTTGGTGCCAATGTATTGTCTCACAGTCAGTGTCTTATTGTCTTGGTGCCAGTGTATTGTCTCACAGTCAGTGTCTTATTGTCTTGGTGCCAATGTATTGTCTCACAGTCAGTGTCTTATTGTCTTGGTGCCAATGTATTGTCTCACAGTCAGTGTCTTATTGTCTTGGTGCCAGTGTATTGTCTCACAGTCAGTGTCTTATTGTCTTGGTGCCAATGCATTGTCTCACAGTCAGTGTCTTATTGTCTTGGTGCCAATGCATTGTCTCACCGTCAGTGTCTTATTGTCTTGGTGCCAATGTATTGTCTCACAGTCAGTGTCTTATTGTCTTGGTGCCAATGCATTGTCTCACAGTCACAGTGTCTTATTGTCTTGGTGCCAATGTATTGACTCACAGTCAGTGTCTTATTGTCTTGGTGCCAATGTATTGTCTCAGTCAGTGTCTTATTGTCTTGGTGCCAATGTATTGTCTCAGTCAGTGTCTTATTGTCTTGGTGCCAATGTATTGTCTCACAGTCAGTGTCTTATTGTCTTGGTGCCAATGTATTGTCTCACAGTCAGTGTCTTATTGTCTTGGTGCCAATGCATTGTCTTACAGTCAGTGTCTTATTGTCTTGGTGCCAATGTATTGTCTCACAGTCAGTGTCTTATTGTCTTGGTGCCAATGTATTGTCTCACAGTCAGTGTCTTATTGTCTTGGTGCCAATGCATTGTCTTACAGTCAGTGTCTTATTGTCTTGGTGCCAATGCATTGTCTCTCAGTCAGTGTCTTATTGTCTTGGTGCCAATGTATTGTCTCACAGTCAGTGTCTTATTGTCTTGGTGCCAATGTATTGTCTCACAGTCAGTGTCTTATTGTCTTGGTGCCAATGTATTGTCTTACAGTCAGTGTCTTATTGTCTTGGTGCCAATGCATTGTCTTACAGTCAGTGTCTTATTGTCTTGGTGCCAATGTATTGTCTCACAGTCAGTGTCTTATTGTCTTGGTGCCAGTGTATTGTCTCACAGTCAGTGTCTTATTGTCTTGGTGCCAATGTATTGTCTCACAGTCAGTGTCTTATTGTCTTGGTGCCAATGTATTGTCACAGTCAGTGTCTTATTGTCTTAGTGCCAATGTATTGTCTCACAGTCAGTGTCGTATTGTCTTGGTGCCAGTGTATTGTCTCACAGTCAGTGTCTTATTGTCTTGGTGCCAATGTATTGTCTCACAGTCAGTGTCGTATTGTCTTGGTGCCAATGTATTGTCTCACAGTCAGTGTCGTATTGTCTTGGTGCCAGTGTATTGTCTCACAGTCAGTGTCTTATTGTCTTGGTGCCAATGTATTGTCTCACAGTCAGTGTCGTATTGTCTTGGTGCCAATGCATTGTCTCACAGTCAGTGTCTTATTGTCTTGGTGCCAATGTATTGTCTCACAGTCAGTGTCTTATTGTCTTGGTGCCAATGTATTGTCTCACAGTCAGTGTCTTATTGTCTTGGTGCCAATGTATTGTCTCACAGTCAGTGTCTTATTGTCTTGGTGCCAATGTATTGTCTCAGTCAGTGTCTTATTGTCTTGGTGCCAGTGTATTGTCTCTCAGTCAGTGTCTTATTGTCTTGGGGCCAATGTATTGTCTCACAGTCAGTGTCTTATTGTCTTGGTGCCAATGTATTGTCTCAGTCAGTGTCTTATTGTCTTGGTGCCAATGTATTGTCTCACAGTCAGTGTCTTATTGTCTTGGTGCCAATGTATTGTCTCACAGTCAGTGTCTTATTGTCTTGGTGCCAATGTATTGTCTCACAGTCAGTGTCTTATTGTCTTGGTGCCAATGTATTGTCTCACAGTCAGTGTCTTATTGTCTTGGTGCCAATGTATTGTCTCACAGTCAGTGTCTTATTGTCTTGGTGCCAATGCATTGTCTCACAGTCAGTGTCTTATTGTCTTGGTGCCAATGCATTGTCTCACAGTCAGTGTCTTATTGTCTTGGTGCCAATGTATTGACTCACAGTCAGTGTTTTATTGTCTTGGTGCCAATGTATTGTCTCACAGTCAGTGTCTTATTGTCTTGGTGCCAATGTATTGTCTCACCGTCAGTGTCTTATTGTCTTGGTGCCAATGTATTGTCTCACAGTCAGTGTCTTATTGTCTTGGTGCCAATGCATTGTCTCACAGTCAGTGTCTTATTGTCTTGGTGCCAATGCATTGTCTCACAGTCAGTGTCTTATTGTCTTGGTGCCAATGCATTGTCTCACCGTCAGTGTCTTATTGTCTTGGTGCCAATGCATTGTCTCACAGTCAGTGTCTTATTGTCTTGGTGCCAATGTATTGACTCACAGTCAGTGTCTTATTGTCTTGGTGCCAATGTATTGTCTCACAGTCAGTGTCTTATTGTCTTGGTGCCAATGCATTGTCTCACAGTCAGTGTCTTATTGTCTTGGTGCCAATGCATTGTCTCACAGTCAGTGTCTTATTGTCTTGGTGCCAATGTATTGTCTCACAGTCAGTGTCTTATTGTCTTGGTGCCAATGTATTGTCTCACAGTCAGTGTCTTATTGTCTTGGTGCCAATGTATTGTCTCACAGTCAGTGTCTTATTGTCTTGGTGCCAATGCATTGTCTCACAGTCAGTGTCTTATTGTCTTGGTGCCAATGTATTGTCTCAGTCAGTGTCTTATTGTCTTGGTGCCAATGCATTGTCTCACAGTCAGTGTCTTATTGTCTTGGTGCCAATGTATTGACTCACAGTCAGTGTCTTATTGTCTTGGTGCCAATGCATTGTCTCACAGTCAGTGTCTTATTGTCTTGGTGCCAATGTATTGACTCACAGTCAGTGTCTTATTGTCTTGGTGCCAATGCATTGTCTCACAGTCAGTGTCTTATTGTCTTGGTGCCAATGTATTGTCTCACAGGCAGTGTCTTATTGTCTTGGTGCCAATGTATTGTCTCACAGTCAGTGTCTTATTGTCTTGGTGCCAATGTATTGTCTCACAGGCAGTGTCTTATTGTCTTGGTGCCAATGTATTGTCTCACAGTCAGTGTCTTATTGTCTTGGTGCCAATGTATTGTCTCACAGTCAGTGTCTTATTGTCTTGGTGCCAATGTATTGTCTCACAGTCAGTGTCTTATTGTCTTGGTGCCAATGTATTGTCTCACAGTCAGTGTCTTATTGTCTTGGTGCCAATGTATTGACTCACAGTCAGTGTCTTATTGTCTTGGTGCCAATGTATTGTCTCACAGTCAGTGTCTTATTGACTCACAGTCAGTGTCTTATTGTCTCACAGTCAGTGTCTTATTGTCTGAGACTGAGTCAGTGTTCTAATTTGCAGTGGTTCTCAACCCTTTTCATATCAAGGCCCATTATTATTTCATTCTGCAGTTGAGCCACGGACCGCCATTTGATGAGATTTAACCTCTGTCTCAGACACAAAACACAATATTTTGTCGTCGTTGTTTAAGATGTTGTCCACAATTCCGTGCTGTATTGATGTTGGTACCATTAGGAGAGATAACAGGCGTTGAACCAAAATAACTATTCTTCTATATTTTCAAATTGTGTGTAGGCTTCTTGCAAATTAAGTAATTGTGTAACAATAATTTAACTCCTGGGGCAGCGGTGGCTCAGGGGTAGAGTGGCTGGATGGTATAACTGTAAGGTTGCCAGTTCGAACCCGGGCTCCCCCAGATTTACTGTCGAAGTGTCCTTGAGCAAGACGCTGAACCCCTAATTGCTCCTGATGTGCTGGTTGGTGCCTTGCATGGTTTCTGCTGCCATCAGTGTGTGAATGTGTGTGTGAATGGGTGAATGTAATGCACAATCTATGTAAAGCGCCTTGGATAAAGGCGCTATATAAATGCACCATTTACCATTTTAAAATGAAACCAAATGGATCCGGAAGGGTCCATTTTTCACTCTCGGGAGTTAAATATATATATATATAAGGGTTCATTTGGTTACACACTCTCCATTATTTAGCTGGGGACCACTTGGAAACCCCTCAAGGACCACTGGTGGTCCCCGGACCTCTGTTATATTGTGTCTCAAAGCTATGTATCTGTCGGTCGGAGAGCTGCAGGTGCATCCTGAAACGCTTCTCTGAGCCATGCTGATAAGACTCAGCTGATGCCTGTTCTTTGCATCCCTTCAGTCAAATGAACAATGCACAAAATGTTAAGTATTAAGAATGTGCGAGTGTATCTGTCGGCTGTCTTGGTAAGATCGTGGCCTGGACCTGTTAGGCGTACGTGGTGCTAATCATTCTGTCTCATTCTGTTGCTCTGTGTGGGAGGATGGATATTAGACGTTTGTTCATGGATGCTTGGAAAGCCTTCGTCAGCTCTCCCTTTCTCCCTCACGCCTTCATTTCACATTCATTTGGCTTCCATTAGACAGATAACCCACACTAACACCCAGTCATATTTGGCTTTTGACTTTAATGGGAAAATGTTACAATCAATCAGCATTCATTCCTGGAACAAATACAGATGTGTGCCGTTTGAGAAGTTCACATGTACTGCCATCGGGAATTCAGTAGATTGTCAGTTCATTGTCAGCAACAGAACATCGTCGGGGAGGGGGGGGGGGGGGGGTGGGGGGGGTTGGGCATTTGCCACAGTGTTCTATGTTAATTCTATTCAGATTCCCTGAATAGATAGACTTCCTCTGATGGACGCTTCTTCTTCTCAGTAGCAAAGCAATAGAATTAGCATTAGGCTAATCGGTGAATACAACCTGCAGGGAAAACATGCATTTTCATAAAACCTTCAGGAAAAGATCAGGAAAGCGTGAAGATTTGGAATGACACATCTGTATTTCACTTTCGTTTTGCCCAGGGGAAGTCGCTGAGAACAGATGCTCATTTACAGCAACACCCTGGAGTCTGGACACAGTCAGGCAGAGACAGACACATGGCAACACCCTGGACACAGTCAGGGTAGAGACAGACACATGGCAACACCCTGGACACAGTCAGGGTAGAGACAGACACATGGCAACACCCTGGACACAGTCAGGCAGAGACAGACACATGGCAACACCCTGGACACAGTCAGGGCAGAGACAGACACATGGCAACACCCTGGACACAGTCAGACAGAGACAGACACATGGCAACACCCTGGACACAGTCAGGGCAGAGACAGACACATGGCAACACCCTGGACACAGTCAGGCAGAGACAGACACATGGCAACACCCTGGACACAGTCAGGCAGAGACAGACACATGGCAACACCCTGGACACAGTCAGGGCAGAGACAGACACATGGCAACACCCTGGACACAGTCAGGGCAGAGACAGACACATGGCAACACCCTGGACACAGTCAGGGCAGAGACAGACACATGGCAACACCCTGGACACAGTCAGGGCAGAGACAGACACATGGCAACACCCTGGACACAGTCAGGTAGAGACAGACACATGGCAACACCCTGGACACAGTCAGGGCAGAGACAGACACATGGCAACACCCTGGACACAGTCAGGCAGAGACAGACACATGGCAACACCCTGGACACAGTCAGGGCAGAGACAGACACATGGCAACACCCTGGACACAGTCAGGCAGAGACAGACACATGGCAACACCCTGGACACAGTCAGGGCAGAGACAGACACATGGCAACACCCTGGACACAGTCAGGCAGAGACAGACACATGGCAACACCCTGGACACAGTCAGACAGAGACAGACACATGGCAACACCCTGGACACAGTCAGGGCATTATGTTATGCTTTAGCTATTGAAAAATAGCAGATCTACAAGCTCATAGCGCGCCACCGAGTGGCGCGCTACGAGCTTGTAGGTCTGCTATTTTTGAAAAATCGAAGAACCACTGACATAGAAACATAGCTTTTTCAGGATGTAGAAGACATTTTTAGAATCTGATCTCAGGTCAAAATGGGTTAAAGAAGGAGTGCTGTTGTATGATAAAGGGTGGGGGAGAGAATGATATTGTGATGTCACTATATCACAGTTTTTTTCATTGGCACGTTTGACTGTAAAGGCTTCAGCCTCCAGGAAGAAACCCTAAATACAAAGGGAAGACATCATTGCACATAACAACCACACCAAGGGGTCTATTGAAGTACTGTCACCTCATGAACACATGCAAAACTGGAAAAAATACAAACATCACGGCACTCCATCTTTAAATCATGGGAGGTGACGACAGTGTTCTACTGTTGGCCAGTGAACAGCTCCACTGGACAGTCAAGGGTTCAGCACTCTCCACTAATAAATAAGGATATTATGCCAGGAAAGGGGGAGTGGGAGTGACAAAACGGCAAGGGTGGCCGAGCTCGGGAATCGAACCCACGGCTCACTGGCAGGCTCCATCAGAGCCTATACATTATGTGCTATGTGCCTTAAACTGGGCCACCAGCTCCCGACACACATTTCTTCCCCTTTGCCAGTGCAAACATTAGCATGGAGCAAGCGAAATTCAGATTCGTTGAAGATGATGATACAATTTGTCAAATGAATTTGCTTTGAAAATGAGGTATGCTTAACTCGCATTCCGTGCTTCACATTCATGCAGCCCAGTTACTTCAAGTACTTTTCACAGTATCCCTTGGAATGTATAATAAATAAATTGTTCTATTAAGAAGAATACTGACTGACTGGAGATTGCCATTCGCTCGGCGTGTTTCCACTTATCCAAAGGCTTGGTTTAAAGGGTTTTATGGGGAATGAACAACAGTATTATAATTTATTTGTGACCTTGGCAAGTTCTACTCAAGTTCTACTCAAACAACCAAATAATTTTTCAGCAAACAAGGCTACCTTTTGAGTCAGACAAGTTGGAACACAATGCCAATTTCACGCAGGGACAACTACTCCCTTTGCTCGAAACAATTCACTGGGCCTATTCAGTATCCACTATCCAGTCATCGTGCAAGATTTGTGCATCTGGGCTTGTGTGTCTTTGCCGATTGCCTACCTCTCTGCGTATCTCTCCCCTGGGTGACAAGCTTTTGTTGATGTTTTGCCACGCATATGGTTGGATAAAAGTGTCATTACTAACACAGAATAATGGTAAATGACGATTATAGCGCGGACAAATAAGTTATATTTAGGTCCCCACTCCCTACACTCCCTTTTCCATTACTTCCCTCTACAAGTTAATCTATCATTGAAGTATTAATTTAGGAATCTTGGTGGCGTACAGGAAACATACCGTATGTCCTGGATTCGCTCCCTAAAAGCTGTGTCTTCAGCTTGGACAGACAGACCCTCACCCGGACAGACAGACCCTCACCCGGACAACAGCTTGGACAGACAGACCCTCACCCGGCCAACAGCTTGGACAGACAGACCCTCACCCGGCCAACAGCTTGGACAGACAGACCCTCACCCAGACAACAGCTTGGACAGACAGACCCTCACCCGGACAGACAGACCCTCACCCGGACAACAGCTTGGACGGACAGACCCTCACCCGGCCAACAGCTTGGACAGACAGACCCTCACCCAGACAACAGCTTGGACAGACAGACCCTCACCCGGACAGACAGACCCTCACCCAGACAACAGCTTGGACAGACAGACCCTCACCCAGACAACAGCTTGGACAGACAGACCCTCACCCGGCCAACAGCTTGGACAGACAGACCCTCACCCGGACAGACAGACCCTCACCCAGACAACAGCTTGGACAGACAGACCCTCACCCGGACAACAGCTTGGACGGACAGACCCTCACCCGGACAACAGCTTGGACAGACAGACCCTCACCCGGCCAACAGCTTGGACAGACAGACCCTCACCCGGCCAACAGCTTGGACAGACAGACCCTCACCCGGACAACAGTGGAGGCTTGTAGCAGCATGGGGACCACAGTGCACATGAGGCAGAGACATTCAAAATGTCATTCCTGTATTAAAATATCAAATGGAGCAAAGCGTTGAGTCGTTAGTCAAGCCTGGCCTGGCTCGGCTCACCGTCATTGGCTGATCAGTGATCAGCCACAACCACTGCATCAGCTGATGCTCAGGAGGTGTCAGTCTGACATTGGCCATTCATTCATTGGAGTGATCTTCATACAGTAACGGTCCTTTAATGCAGACTGATGCATTTTTCTTTTTCTTTTTTTAAAACTACTGATTATTTCCTGCTGCAACATTTGCATGTCCACTGGGGGGGGGGGGGGGGGGGGGGGGGGGTGCACATGGAAGGACAGGGAGGTCCCCCAACACAGAGCCATAGAGTAAGACAGAGTTGCGACATTGAGGGGGCAGAAAGCAGGCCGGTCACGTGGTTCATGTACTCGTGCCAAGCCCATAGTCTGCAATGCATTCCGTAAACTTCCGGTTAGGGCTGTGAATCTTTGGGTCTCCCACGATTCGATTCCGATTCTTGGGGTCACGATTCGATTCAAAATCGTAACAAATTCAAAAGCATTTTTTTTCCAGATTCAAAACTATTTTCTATTCAAAATGATTCTCGATTCAATACATAGGATTTCATCACAATCTACTCCAGTCTTGAACTGAAGTGACTACAGTAACTTGAAAAGACATGATGTTTACTGTGATTAGGGTAAGCTTACATTTCATATCACAGACACCATGTAGTGAAAACTCCTGTAACTAACCAGAAAAAGACATCTAAATCGATTTTTGGAAGTTATGAATCGATTTTGAATCGTTCATAACGAAATCACGATTCTAATTCGAATCGATTTCTTTTGACACCCCTACTTCCAGTTGTCCCCATTCAATAGAAGTCTTATGTAGAAGAGCCGCCATTGGACTGAAGCCCCATGAAGTGAACATGAGTGGTCGTAACTCTGTCTTGCTCTATGGCTCTGCCCAAACAGAACCTTGCCGCCAAACATTTACTGTGAATACTGTTGTAATATTTACAATTTAGGCATTTACCAGATGCAAATCTTATGCAATTAAAGACTTTTAAAGAATTTTTGCCAAAAGTGGTCCTGACAGAATTTATTTTCCTGCCATCCAATACAAATGGGCCATTTAGGATGAAATAATGACACTCAAATGATTTTGATGAGGCAATTATGTAATAGTTGCCTCGAGTGCACTGAATTCATATGCATGCAATTAATGATGTTTGTCTGGAAGTCATTTCCGCAAGAGTTTTGAAAGATACCGTGCGTGTGTGTGTGTGTATGCATGCGTGCGTGCGTGCGTGCACGTGCTACATATTTTGCTCTGAATATTTCACTAGGCCCATTTAATATCCAGTCATCATGCAAGCTTTGTGCATCTGTACCCGGAGGGTCTTTGCTTGCAGTTCTCCCCTGTCGTGTGGCATTCCATGCTCAAGTGGGCTCGCCACCTAAAACACAAGAACAGTGGTGTCGACGATTCTTCCACACCCAACGATTAAGTACCTCTCTCTCTGCTCTCGTCTCTCTCTCTCCTCGTCTCTCTCTCTCTCTCTCGTCTCTCTCTCTGTCTCTCTCTCTCTCTCTCTCTCTGTCTCTCTCTCTCTCTATCATCTCTCTCACTCTCTCTCTCTCTCTCTCTCTCTCTCTCTCTCTCTCTCTCTCTCTCTCTCTCTCTCTCTCTCTCTCTCTGTCTCCTCTCTCTCTCTCTGTCTCTCTCTGTCTCTCTCTGTCTCTCTCTCTCTCTCTCTCTCTCTCTCTCTCTCTCTCTCTCTCTCTCTCTGTCTCTCTCTGTCTCTCTCTGTCTCTCTCTGTCTCCTCTCTTCTCTCTCTCTCTCTCTCTCTGTCTCTCTCTGTCTCTCTCTCTCTCTGTCTCTCTCTGTCTCTGTCTCTGTCTCTGTCTCTGTCTCTCTCTCTTTCTCTCTCTCTCCCTCTCCCTCTCCCTCTCCCTCTCTCTCTCCCTCTCCCTCTCCCTCTCCCTCTCCTCTCCCTCTCCTCTCTCTCTCTCTCTCTCTCTCTCTCTCTCTCTCTCTCTCTCTCTCTCTCTCTCTCTCTCTCTCTCTCTCTCTCTCTCTCTCTCTCTCTCTCTCTCTCAGGATGCTTCTTCTTGGCATCCTGGTTCTTCCTCTCCTTTCCTCCTCCTCATTACTTTGTCATGTTCGCTCACTTGTTCCACCTCTACTCTTGAATGAATTATGTGCACGTTGGGGGCTGCGATGGCAGTTTGGCTGCGATTACACGCTCCGAACAGAATTTCCAGTGTATTACAGCGGCCCTGTAAAATGCTTGGATGGCTCCGTTATCTATTGTTGTGACCCGAGGGTTTTCAGGCACGTGCACACACACACGCACACACACACACACACGCGCACACGTGCATGCACGGTCCAGTCACAAACCAGTGCCTGAACACATACAATCATGCATGAGTGCACAAATGCATGTAAATGAATGTGCACACACTGAGAGAGTGTGTGTGTGTGTGTGTGTGTGTGTGTGTGTGTGTGTGTGTGTGTGTGTGTGTGTGTGTGTGTGTGTGTGTGTGTGTGTGTGTGTGTGTGTGTGTGTGTGTGTGTGTGTGTGTGTGTGTGTGTGTGTGTGTGTGTGTGTGTGTGTGTGTGCGCGAAAAAGTAATTGGAAATACTCAAGTAAAGTACAAATACCTCAACATTGTACTTAAGTATATGTAGTTACTTACTTTCCAACACAGCCTATTTAGCATCCAGTCATTGAGCAAGCTTTGGGAGTCTGCGTGCGAATGGGAGTGTTTCCCTGGCCTCTGCGGTCTCTCCTGATGACAGGCTTAATGTATGTATCATGGCCCAGCAGGTGGTTGGATAACAGCCTGTCATTGTTACCTTTTTATTGGTGGCAGTAATTATTATTGGCAACCTCACATTTTCACCGTGTCTGCAGGATATTCAATAAAAAGCTGACCTAAATGTTAGAGCCGGCATCTGTTTACATTGGCCTTTATATCTCGCTCCGTCAATCTTATAATTATTTTGTCCCTGTTCTCTCTACGGCGGTCTCTTACTGCCACAGCCCCGTCTCGGTCTCTATCTCTGGCTCTGTCAGAGGTCTCTTGTGGCACGTCTGCTCAATTTGTCTCTCTGTCGCTCTGTATCAATTTATCGCCCCTTCCTGTCAGCCATTTTTCCTGTCTCGCTCAATCTCCTTTGCTTGTCTTGCATTGCAATTGCTCTTCATCACCCCTCCCTCTCTCTCTCTGATCAAACTCTGGTCTGCATTATAGGAGTAACTATGGTATTACATAATGATGCTATCTATTCAATTGAGGATGTTATTGTATTTGTTATGCTTTGGTTAGATTTTTATGGAAAATGCCCTTGGTTCATGATATGAATGTTTGACTGAAAACAAGTGAAGTGATTGTTGTTTTATTAGCTTGTAAATGAAGGGTTTTATAAAAAGTAAAGAAAAAAAAGGCTCTGTATTTCTCTTCTTGTCTATTTCCTCTCCCGTTCACCCATTACTCCCCCTCATCTCCTGGTTCTGTTCTGTCCTCCTCTTACCTCTCCATCCTGTTCTGTCTTCTAGGAAAGCGAGGGATTCCCTGCCGACGTTCCGTCAGTTCTTCAGCTCGGCGTTCAGCCTGACCCACGTCAGCCTGGCCTCCATGAAGGTTCCGCCTGACACTCTGAGGTGAGTTGTTGCAGCTGTGCTACATTGCGGTGGTTCCTCGAACTTTAAAAAAAAAAATCTTCTAAATCCCCCAGTTTTCTGAAATAAATATTTTCACGATTTTTCAAAAATAGCAGACCTACAAGCTCGTAGCGCGCCACTCGGTGGCGCACTATGAGCTTGTAGATCTGCTATTTTTCAATAGCTAAATTATAACATAATGTTTAAAACACCAAAAGGGGTTCCCGCCCAAAATGGGTTAATTTAAAACTCCCCCAGTCTGTTAGGAATTTAGGCCACAGAACCCATAACTCTTGAGTGTTACATAACTGTTGTTTTTGTCGACTAAAACTAAGACGAAAAATTTCCGTCGACTACATTTTTTTCACTGACGAAAACTAAATGGAAACTAAATGAAAACTAAGCTATGATGACTAAAACTAAGACTAGATGTATTGACAATTTCGTCAAACTAGACTAAAATGTTAGGAAGGGACTAGTGGACTAATGGCCTATAAGTCATTTTACACTTGGTTGCATGCTGAAAATTGCCAATCAAGCACACAACGCGTCGCGCTGCGATTTGTTGTGAGCTTGTAGATCGGCTATTTTCAGCAAGTGTAAAAACAGTCATTACGACGGCATCAAGGCCCGCCAAAACACATTTTAGTCGGCTAAATCAACTGTAGATTTAGTCGACTAAAATCTTATAGTCGACTAAAACTAGACTAACACTAAAACATTCCAGGTGACTAAAATGTGACTAAAATTAAATAAACTATTCAAAAGACTATGACTAAAAATCAAATCAAAACAACACTGTTACATAACCCTGGTACATATTGTATGGAGAGACTGGTCTGCTATTGTACCCACATCCACTAAGGCAGTGGTTCCCCAAACTTTTTCATGTCAAGGACCCCCAAATTGACACTAACCTGCGGACCCCCATTTGAAAACATATGCCAGGGACCCCCATAATAAATGATTTTTACGGCTCTAGCAGTGATTCGCAATCAGTTTAATTTCAAGGACCCCCAGTTTGACATGCATTAGTCTACGGACCCCCCATTTAATGGCATTTCTATCTCTGGGACCCCCAATTTATATTGTAAAATCAATGTTAATGTAACTCCAAGAGTGTACAAATGGAACCAAAATGGACCCGCTAGGGTCCCATTTGTACACTCTCAGAGTTACACACCGATAAGGGTCCATTTGGTTCCGAACTATCATTTAACTGGGGACCTCCCTGGAACTCCCTCAAGGACCCCTGGGGGTCCCCGGACCCCACTTTGAGGAACCACTCCACTGAGGTCAAACTCATAATGTAATATGTTGCCCACAGCGGTCGGTGTGTCATCATGCCAAAGTGGCTTTTTTCCTGTTCTCTGATTGAAAGGTGAATTCTAAATTACCAGCTCATTATTGCAACTGTGGAAAAGGGCGAAAGCAGAGGCGTAACAGAATGACTGTGCTATGTCAGCAACTCGTTAGCCGAGAAAACATGATTTTTTGTTTTGCCTTTTGATGCGTATCTTGCGAGCTATAGTTCGGTGCAGATAAACTCAAGAGGTTTACACGCACGGACGACCATGCATGGGGGCTGATGTAGATCAGGGGTTCTCAACCCGTGGGTCGCGACCCCTCGGGGGGTCGCCAAATTATTTTAGGGGGTCCCCAAATTATTAAAAAAAAACATTTTTTTTAAAATTTTATTTTCACGATTTTTCAAAAATAGCAGACCTACAAGCTCGTAGCGCGACACTCGGTGGCGCGCTATGAGCTTGTAGATCTGCTATTTTTCAATAGCTAAATTATAACAATGCTTAAAACACCAAAAGGGGTTCCCGCCCCAAAATGGTTTAAGGTTATTGTAGCAGTCAATTTATATTGGGGGTCGGGAGGGGGCGGGGCGGGGGTCCCGAGACATTGCCAAAGCATTTCCGGGGGTCCCCGGCCAAAAACGTTGAGAACCCCTGATGTAGATGACGTGCAGTCTGCCACTCTGTTGTTCCTCTTGCTGTCAGTGACTCTGAAGGTCGGTATGCGATGGTTTGTTGCCGACCAACCCCAGCATCACCAGGGGCTCTGCTTTCCCATTCTGGGCGGGAACCCCTTTTGGTGTTTTAAAGCATTATGTTATTATAACTTTAGCTATTGAAAAATAGCAGCTCTACAAGCTCATAGCGCGGCACCGAGTGCCGCGCTATGAGCTTGTAGGTCTGCTATTTTTGAAAAATCGTGAAAATGTGGCGCATTTGGAATATATATATTCTTTCAGAGCGAACATTTTTAACTCAAATCTTTGCTTCTGGGGGCGGTCACTGGAACAACATAATTTGAGATTTTGGTCCGCGGCCAATTACATATAATTCTGGGGGTCCTTGACATGACATAGTTTGAGAACCACTGACATAGTTTTTTAGAAAACTGTCAGGATTTAGAAGACATTTTGTAGAATCTAGTGTCAGGTCTGGGTTAATGGGTTAAGGCTTCTGCTTTCCCCTTGGCGGGGGGGGGGGGGGGGGGGGGGGGTTGTTATACATAATTCTGTTTATATCTCACTGCTCTTAAATCGTTGACTTCTAAGTAGTGCTGAGCAGGGAGAAATGGACCTGTATAGCAGAGTCTGACCGGCAAGATCAAATATTCATCTTCTGTTTTCAATGTATTCATGGGTTATCCGAGTCTGACTGAATTAGTTTCGTGCTTTTTCTTTGCCTTCTTTGATAGGTTCAAGTGAAGATAGACAGGAAAGAGGGAGGGAGGGAGGGAGAGAGACGGGGGCAGACGCTCAGAAAAGGTCGTCATGAACGGGACTCAAACACGCGACGCGCTGTCAGGCCAGAGCCTATATGTGGCATGCGCCTGGACCACTAGGCCAGCGGGCGCTCCTGACTGAACTCGTTTTTGACCATCACTCAGTTGACACGTCCTACAAAAAGAATGTTGCAATGTCAGAAACTAGCTAGGGGTATTCCACTAGATTAGGCCGGGGGCCACAACTGTAGAATGATTGTGTGTGGGGGACCGCACAGCGTGCGCGCGGAGAGTGAAGATTTGTGGGTTCTCAAAATGCATTCTTTGCTCAAACACGATGATGTAAGTATATTTATGCACCAGAATTAGCTGTATTTGGCTTGCGGACCGCCATCTGAAAATATGTTGTTCCAGGGACCCCCCCAGAAGCAAAGATTTGAGTTAAAAACGGTCGCTCTGAAAGAATGTATATTCAAAGATTTGCACTACATTTTCACGATTTTTCTAAAATAGCAGACCTACAAGCTCGTAGCGCGGCACTCGTGCCGCACTATGAGCTTGTAGGTCTGCTATTTTTCAATACATAATGCTTAAAACACCAAAAGGGGTTCCCGCCCAAAATGGTGTTAAGTTTATTTTATACTTCTATTCCACTACATCTACTTCTACTGAACCTCCTTTTGTTTGGAACGTATGACGGCAAACAATAACTCCCCAGGTTGTGACGAGCACGTGGTGAAGAAAAAGGACCAACTTGCAACAATTTAGGCATTTAGCCGACACTCTTAATCCAGAGCGACTTACTTAATAACTTACTTACTTAATAAGCAAGAACAAAAGAGCATGGGAATACATCACATACATAAAAAAGTAGTTATCATGACACATGCGTAAGCTAAGAACGTAACAGTGGAATATCTATATAATTAAAACTATACATATAAACTATACATACTATACTATACATATATACTATGAAGTGCTATGACTACATCAAATGCAATTCTAGTGCTGTCTACATAACATGCTATAAGTCTGTATAAAATGCTATCTAAGTCTACATAAAGTTCTATCTAAGGCTATCTAGCAAATATCGATGTAGTAAATTGTAGTAATTGATGCATGCACTACAACAGACCGAATAGTAAATAATGACACTTCTGAAGCTCTCGTCGTTATTCGCCCAACTATCAACCGAACAAAAGATCCAGTTTGTTTTGTCAAACGAGTACAGTCGCCATCATGTTTGATTTTACACTGCAATCAATAGCAGAGTGAATAGAGGCAACCAGCGTTGTAATTGGGGGGGGACTCTAGTCTGTGCTACTGCGATGGCTTTTACTCTGGGCTTCTCATTATTTACCTGCAATGCTCGAATGCCTATCTGCGTTTTTGTTGTATTAACCCATTTTGACCTGAGATCAGATTCTAAAAATGTCTTCTACATCCTGACAGTTTTCTGAAAAAGCTATGTTTCTATGTCGGTCGTTCTTCGACTTTTCAAAAATAGCGGACCTACAATAGCGGACCTACCCCCATCTGAAAATGTGTTGTTCCAGGGACCTCCTCCCCAGAAGCAAAGATTTGAGTTAAAAACGTTCACTCTGAAAGAATACACAAAGATTTGCGCCACATTTTCACGATTTTTCAAAAATAGCAGACCTACAAGCTCGTAGCGCGCCACTCGGTGGCGCGCTATGAGCTTGTAGATCTGCTATTTTTCAATCGCTAAAGCATAACATAATGCTAACACCAAAAGGGGTTCCCGCCCAAAATGGGTTAAAACAACCTCCAAAAGAACCTTGATGTCGAGTCTAATTTCATTTGGCATTGGGAGCGTTGGATGAGGTTATTAGAGTGTTTCCCGAGCCGCAACCGGCTGTTCTGCCTGAATTCATATCTTTAGGGTTATCTAAGGCCATAGTGGAAGGTTGGGTGAGCTAGAAATCATGGGAGATATTTTTTTGTTTTTCAAAATGTGCCAAGATGCCAGGCTCTGTGACTCATTCGTACGATAGGAACGGCGACAAAGCAACAGCCGCTTGGCTAAACGGTAGACATGACAGACGTGAACAAACCGACTGCTGCAGCGTGACTCCATTTTAGTTTTTTTTTGGTTGGCTTCAACTTTTTTTCAGCACTCCCAACGATGCAGTGAAGCATAGCATATCAATCACATGTTTACTTTTTGTTTCACCATTTGCAGTGCCCTTCTCCCCCCCCCTCCCCCCACAATTCTTGCCGTTAACACCTTGATGGCCCGGACCTATTTAATCCATTACTAAAATGTGCCCATCATTTATAGCGCCCGGACCACTTTTACCGGCGCACCGGAAGTTGTTGTGAATGTCTGTGTAGCAGCTAACAATAGCCACACCACTCTAGAGTCGATCGACAACAACGGGAGGTAAGAATAAATCTATCGCGACTAGCACATAGATTTATTAACAACACAGGATCTTTTTTCATAATTAGACGGGATGATTTAGATCGCGAGTTATGAACGTTTTACGTTTTTCGTTTTCATCAGCTAAACGGGGGAGGGAGTTTTTCGATGACGTCTCACTCTTGCGCGTCACAGAGGATTGCCCAACAGGCGCTCCCAGGCTGTGGAGCGATGCGATCGGTTTGATATCATTAATCTCCGTCCTATTTATCAATCTCCGCCTTGGGCACTTGACCATGAACTTGAACTTGACGGTGATCCCTGGGCCTCCACGGTGTTAACCAACACCACCCTTTTCACTTTTTTTGTTACGCAATGTGGCTCGAGCAGCAGACTCTGCAGCAGCGATGTAGCTGGTCACGCTTGGTCATTTTCTAACTTCCGCTGCCATTAGTGTGAATGCACCATATGGTGGTGTTATGGTGTGCTGGAGAGAAGGCACAATGCATCTTGTTTTTGACTCCACCATCTCTCTCTCTCTCTCTCTCTCTCTCTCTCTCTCTCTCTCTCTCTCTCTCTCTCTCTCTCTCTGCATTTTTCCATCAACCACTCTCCCTCTCCTGATCCCCTCGTATCTATCGATCAATCTTCTGCGCACCCGTTTTATCCTCTCAATCTCCCTCTCCTCCCTCTTGCTCCTTCCTTCTTTCTCTTGTCCTCCTCCCTTTCTCCCTCCGCTTCCTCCTCACCTCTCTTCTATTCATTCACCCCCACCTCTCTAATCCCTCCACACCCTCCTCCATAATCTCCAACTGATCTCCGTCCAACTACCTTCCATGCAGAGCTCTGTTCCTGGGTCTGTCCAATAATCCTCACATCACAGATCTACACCTGGACATCAGCGGCTGTGAGGTACACCCTGATATGGTTCTTCTCGGTTGTTAGTGCATCAGTCATCCTGACTGTATCTCATTTTATAATAATACTCTCTCTCTCTCTCTCTCTCTCTCTCTCTCTCTCTCTCTCTCTCTCTCTCTCTCTCTCTCTCTCTCTCTCTGTGTGTATCACTTCATTTCATTTCTCTCTCTCCTTCTCTCTCAGTTGAGGTCAGCGGGTGCCGGTGTGATCCAGGAGCTGTTTCCCCGTGTGGCCTGTGTGGGAACCCTGGACATCTCTGATAATGGTGAGACAGAGTCACACTTATCACACCGGCGATGGCGTACACGTGCGCCGATTGATCGGTCCATGTGTGATCCGTTGTCGTATCTGCTGCTTTGGGCTAACTGAGCTTTGCTTTGTGTCGACCTGGCTGAAGTGGAGACATGCTTTTGTACTGCTTTGTTCAACGTGCTCCCCAGTACCATGAAATACCGATGACATCTGTATTTAAACTCCATGTTGAGTCGGTAAGCATTCTGCAGCCACTCCTGTAAGCAGTCTGCAGCCACTCCTGTAAGCAGTCTGCAGCCACTCCTGTAAGCAGTCTGCAGCCACTCCTGTAAGCAGTCTGCAGCCACTCCTGTAAGCAGTCTGCAGCCACTCCTGTAAGCAGTCTGCAGCCACTCCTGTAAGCAGTCTGTAGCCACTCCTGCCACTGTGTTCAGCTAGTTGGTAAGCAGTCTGCAGCCACTCCTGCCACTGTGTTCAGCTAGTTGGTAAGCAGTCTGCAGCCACTCCTGCCACTGTGTTCAGCTAGTTGGTAAGCAGTCTGCAGCCACTCCTGCCACTGTGTTCAGCTAGTTGGTAAGCAGTCTGCAGCCACTCCTGCCACTGTGTTCAGCTAGTTGGTAAGCAGTCTGCAGCCACTCCTGCCACTGTGTTCAGCTAGTTGGTAAGCAGTCTGCAGCCACTCCTGCCACTGTGTTCAGCTAGTTGGTAAGCAGTCTGCAGCCACTCCTGCCACTGTGTTCAGCTAGTTGGTAAGCAGTCTGCAGCCACTCCTGCCACTGTATTCAGCTAGTTGGTAAGCAGTCTGCAGCCACTCCTGCCACTGTGTTCAGCTAGTTGGTAAGCAGTCTGCAGCCACTCCTGCCACTGTGTTCAGCTAGTTGGTAAGCAGTCTGCAGCCACTCCTGCCACTGTGTTCAGCTAGTTGGTAAGCAGTCTGCAGCCACTCCTGCCACTGTGTTCAGCTAGTTGGTAAGCAGTCTGCAGCCACTCCTGCCACTGTGTTCAGCTAGTTGGTAAGCAGTCTGCAGCCACTCCTGCCACTGTGTTCAGCTAGTTGGTAAGCAGTCTGCAGCCACTCCTGCCACTGTGTTCAGCTAGTTGGTAAGCAGTCTGCAGCCACTCCTGCCACTGTGTTCAGCTAGTTGTTGGTAAGCAGTCTGCAGCCACTCCTGCCACTGTGTTCAGCTAGTTGGTAAGCAGTCTGCAGCCACTCCTGCCACTGTGTTCAGCTAGTTGGTAAGCAGTCTGCAGCCACTCCTGTAAGCAGTCTGCAGCCACTCCTGTAAGCAGTCTGCAGCCACTCCTGTAAGCAGTCTGCAGCCACTCCTGTAAGCAGTCTGCAGCCACTCCTGTAAGCAGTCTGCAGCCACTCCTGCCACTGTGTTCAGCTAGTTGGTAAGCAGTCTGCAGCCACTCCTGCCACTGTGTTCAGCTAGTTGTTGGTAAGCAGTCTGCAGCCACTCCTGTAAGCAGTCTGCAGCCACTCCTGTAAGCAGTCTGCAGCCACTCCTGTAAGCAGTCTGCAGCCACTCCTGTAAGCAGTCTGCAGCCACTCCTGTAAGCAGTCTGCAGCCACTCCTGTAAGCAGTCTGCAGCCACTCCTGCCACTGTGTTCAGCTAGTTGGTAAGCAGTCTGCAGCCACTCCTGCCACTGTGTTCAGCTAGTTGTTGGTAAGCAGTCTGCAGCCACTCCTGCCACTGTGTTCAGCTAGTTGGTAAGCAGTCTGCAGCCACTCCTGCCACTGTGTTCAGCTAGTTGTTGGTAAGCAGTCTGCAGCCCCTCCTGACACTGTGTTCAGCTAGTTGTGGTGTGCTGATTGATAGTGACACTTGATCCACCGCAGCACAGCGCACTTCCTGCTCGGCCGTGTAGCTGGCGGTACGTACAGTACGTGAACACACTGGACTCGGCAGCCCTACGTGAACACACTGGACTCGGCAGCCCTACGTGAACACACTGGACTCGGCAGCCCGACGTGACCTAGAAAGCTAAACGCTTTTAAACGCTTTCTTTGTGTCCCCGACAAGCCTCCGTTCCGGCAGAGTGGATTTAATCCACCGCAGGCTGGAAGTCTCCTCCGTAGTATTGGCCTCTCTCTCTCTCTGCAGAGATCGCAGACAAGCTTCCTTATTTTTGAGGTGCGCTAGCCCCTCCTATACACAGGTTTAATGGTTGTCTTTAGTTCAATGTTTGTTTTGTAAACGCCATTGACAATGAAGGGAAAATGTACGCCATAATGTAACTCATTACGTCATATTGTCTTTGTATTGTTAACACCCCGAGCGGCATAAACGGAGTTCTCCGTCCTATCAAATAGTAACGCCCAGCGCTGACAGGGCAGAGATTAATAAAAGGACGGAGATTTTATTGATATCAAAACCGATCGCATCGCTCCACATTTCCGGTTGGGACGTTATCGAAAATGTTCCCCCCCATTTTAGCGGATGAGACCGAAAATCTCAAAAGTGGTGAAGTGGTCCTACATCAATGTACTCATTCTAACTCCAACTGCAGCTGTCAATCTAACAGCTGACCTGACTTCTCCATGCTTACTATCACTATGTCAGCGAATGTGTACTTGTGTAACTATTTATTTGTGTGTCGCCCTGTGTCTCTGCTATAGTAGGCTATAAGAACTGTCTGGGATCACATTCTTTTTTTCACATTCAAATATTGTATTCAGTGCTGATAATGCTGTTCTGAACACAGGTTTGGTTCAGTGCTGAATCTGATAATGTTGTTCTGAACACAGGTTTGGTTCAGTGCTGATAATGTTGTTCTGAACACAGGTTTGGTTCAGTGCTGATAATGTTGTTCTGAACACAGGTTTGTTTCAGTGCTGAATCTGATAATGTTGTTCTGAACACAGGTTTGGTTCAGTGATGATAATGTTGTTCTGAACACAGGTTTGGATGTTGACTTGCTGGCGGTCCTGCCAGGTTTCTCCAAACATCCGTCACTCAAACACCTGCTGCTGGGCAAAAACTTCAACATCAAGGGCAGGTAGGGAGCCTGGCTGCACACATAGACACTTCAACATCAAGGTCAGGTAGGGAGCCTGGCTGCACACATAGACACTTCAACACCATGGTCAGGTAGGGAGCCTGGCTGCACACATAGCTATAGACTCTTCAACATCATGGGCAGGTAGGGAGCCTGGCTGCACACATCAACACTTCAACATCAAGGGCAGGTAGGGAGCCTGATCATGGCTGCACACATAGCTATAGACTCTTCATCATCATGGGCAGGTATGGAGCCTGGCTGCACACATAGCTATAGACTCTTCATCATCATGGGCAGGTATGGAGCCTGGCTGCACACATAGCTATAGACTCTTCAACATCATGGGCAGGTAGGGAGCCTGACTGCACACATAGACACTTCAACACCATGGTCAGGTAGGGAGCCTGGCTGCACACATAGACACTTCAACATCATGGGCAGGTAGGGAGCCTGATCATGGCTGCACACATCAACACTTCAACATCATGGGCAGGTAGGGAGCCTGACTGCACACATAGACACTTCAACACCATGGTCAGGTAGGGAGCCTGACTGCACACATAGACACTTCAACACCATGGTCAGGTAGGGAGCCTGACTGCACACATAGACACTTCAACATCATGGGCAGGTAGGGAGCCTGACTGCACACATAGACACTTCAACACCATGGGCAGGTAGGGAGCCTGACTGCACACATAGACACTTCAACATCATGGTCAGGTAGGGAGCCTGACTGCACACATAGACACTTCAACACCATGGTCAGGTAGGGAGCCTGACTGCACACATAGACACTTCAACACCATGGTCAGGTAGGGAGCCTGACTGCACACATAGACACTTCAACACCATGGTCAGGTAGGGAGCCTGACTGCACACATAGACACTTCAACACCATGGTCAGGTAGGGAGCCTGGCTGCACACATAGCTATAGACACTTCAACACCATGGTCAGGTAGGGAGCCTGGCTGCACACATAGCTATAGACTGAAATCAAAGATTTCAAAACTACTAAAAGTACAGTACATTGGTCATTTTTGCTATTTGTTGTACAACAAAGTATATAGGATTTAAGTTTTGATGTTTAGTAATTAGTAGTTTGAAGTACCTTTTTATCAACCTGAAACGGATGATAAAACTACCGGTCGTTCCAGTATAATGGTCTGTCTGTCTGTCTGTCTGTCTGTCTGTCTGTCTGTCTGTCTGTCTGTCTGTCTGTCTGTCTCTCTCTCATGTCAGGGTACTGGATGAAGTTCTACAGAATCTGGTACAGCTGGTACAGGAGGAAGAGTGTGTGAGTTGGATTATGTAACACGGCACATCCACTTCCTAACACATAATACTGGCAATGAAGTGATTTAGTTCTGATACATTCTCACTATCCTGCAAGGGATGGACAATTTCACACAAAATCTCAATAGTTTCTGACCAAATACCTTGATATCAGTATTGTGTGGTGACAGTGCTAAGGTGTGCTTTAGACCAGGGGTTCTCAACCCGTGGGTCGCGACCCCTCGGGGGGTCGCCAAATTATTTTAGGGGGTCCCCAAATTATTTTCAAAAAAAAAAAAGATTATATATTTTTTTTCACGATTTTTCAAAAATAGCAGACCTACAAGCTCGTAGCGCGCCACTCGGTGGCGCGCTATGAGCTTGTAGATCTGCTATTTTTCAATAGCTAAATTATAACAATGCTTAAAACACCAAAAGGGGTTCCCGCCCAAAATGGTTTAAGGTTATTGTAGCAGTCAATTTATATTGGGGGTCGGGAGGGGGCGGGGCGGGGGTCCCGAGACGTTGCCAAAGCATTTTCGGGGGTCCCCGGCCAAAAACGTTGAGAACCCCTGCTTTAGACAGTGCTTTAACCAATATATTTACACAATGAGTTTATAAATAATCATCAGTAATGCCTTCATAAAACAACGACTCTTAAGGCAAGTCAGATATAGCTGGACAAATTGCATTACTTTACTGTAATGCATCCTTTAAAAGCAGGAAGAGACTTCCAGACTTCCTGGACTCCAAAATCCAGGACGACATCTAGTCTCGTATCACAATATTGATATAATATTGATATTGCCCAGCCGTACATCCTGCTATATTTATGTACTTAATATGTTACATCAAGTATGCATATTGCACCTATACCAAACACTTTATTCTCAAGGCTCCTCAGGCTCTCTCTCTCTCGCTCTCTCTCTCTCTCTCTGTGTCTGTGTGCTGTAAATCCGGCTTGACAAGTAGCTTACTCAATTATTTACCACTGTTGATGATAGCTCACAACCGTGCACAGCATGTGTGAGGGGCCAGCCGCACACGTGCACTTTTTCCATTTCAAGGACCCCCAGTTTTATGTGCATGTTTAGGGCCACGGACCCCCATTGGTGGGACACATTATTCTGAAGCACCAATATACTCTCATTTAACTCTTGAGAGTGTACAAATGGAACCAAGTGGAGCCATAGACCGTATGCATCTTACCATTACGTTAATGGCAGGGCAAACTGGGAACCCATCAGCAAAACAAAAGGAAAAACAGCGCCCTCTGCTGTTTTTTTTCCCTTGAATTTGCCTCTGGGTGCACATACAGTAGACATATAAAGGTAGACGCCTCTTCCGGCTCTGGGGCGTCTGTATCTCAACGGAAGGCAACATGGAGGTGATGGCGATGCGTGATTGCATTGGCAAGCTTCCCAGACAGTCCTTGCGTAGCATAGCATAGCATAGCATAGCATAGCATAGCATGTGTATAACAGGATGCTGGTCTGGTTGGTCCCCCCCCTGCCATTGATCTCCCGTTCGCGCAATTCTCCTCACCTTTAGGGAGATGCCAGCCACCCGTCGAAGAAAACTCATTTCGGCCGCTTGTATTCGCGACCTTATTCTTTCGGTCATGACCCACACTTCATGACCATAGGTGAGAGTAGGAACGAAGATTGCTCGGTAGACAGAGAGCTTTGCCTTCTGGCTCAACTCTCTTTTCGTCACAACAGTGCGGTACAGCGACTGCAATACCGCCCCTGCCGCTCCGATTCTCCAGCTGATCTCCTTCTCCATCCTCCCCTCACTCGTGAACAAGACCCCGATATACTTGAGGTACTGCCTCATTCCCTACCCGGACTGCACAATCCACCGTTTTCCTGCTGAGAACCATGGCCTCAGATTTGGAGACGCTGATCCTCATCCCAGCCGCCGTACACTCGGCTGCGAACCGGTCCAGTGAGAGCTGAAGGTCTTGGACCGATGGTGCCATCAGGACCACATCATCTGCCACATCATCTGCAAAAAGCAGTGATGCAACCCACATGTTGCCCCATGTTGCATCACAGCCCAGGGCCTTCATCATTTCTGGACGAATCTCATCAACCCCCGGAGCTTTGTCACTGTGGAGCTGCTTAACTACCTCAATGACCTTCCGGAAGCGCTTCTGGGTTGGAGGTGCTGAACGTTCAGTAGGGGGCGCGCCGCAAAATGCGCGTGCATGCAATTTTTTTTTACACAAATCCCTCTCCACACGCATGAGCAAACTGACACAGGCAATTAACCAGGATAAGGTGCTGATACTGTGATACAGCATATTATTAGGCCTAATAATGTTTTGTTCCCCTCCTGTCCGAGAAGGGGGGGGGGGGGGGGCTGTGCCTGGGGGGAGGGGGTGCTCCAGCCCCCCCAGCACCCCTACTGTACTTCGGGCTTTCAATGGCAAATTGCGGCTAGTTGCTAGAGGGAGAGAGATGGGGGGGGGGGGGGGGGAGACACGCAGCAAATGTCGTCGGGATTGGGACTCGAACCCGCAACGCGCTGTCAGGCTGGATTACCAGCCTAGGTGCCTGGACCGCTAGGCCGGTATGTAGGCCAGACCTACATTCAGAATTTCTGCGTAATACTGTAGGCCAGGCATAGACATGTGCTTTATTAAATACATGAGGATGGCATGCAAATGTAAGAGTGCATTCATTCATGCAAATGTAAGAGTGCATTCATTCATGCAAATGTAAGAGTGCATTCAAAGAAAAATGCACGCACGCTTCCCCGTTTCATTAACTTTGTCATAACTCCCCTTCGTATAATTAATTTTCATAAACCATCCTAGGCTGTGTGCTCAATACTGTTAAAATATAACATTTATCATTTATCATGCTGACTCCAGCTACTTTGCAATTAACATATGATTAACAAAGCAAAATTGTTTGGTCTTTGAAAAAGCCAGAGTTTTCCATCGTTTTCAGTACAGTATGAAACGCTGCTCGCGTGTTCTCTCCTCAGCGTCGTCAGTGCCCATACCCTAGGTGGGCTTGGCAAAAGGGCCTTTCTGTGTGGAGTTTGCATGTTCTCCCCGTGTCCCCTAGGGCAGGTACCCTCACATGTTCTCCCCGGATAGATAGGGAACTTACCGGATTTCAGATTCGGACCCTGTCATATAAGTGCCTCCACCGGGTGGCAGCACCACTTTCAGATTCGGGCACCCGCCCGAGTGCCCGAAGTGGAAGGGGGCTCGTTCAACTCCGCCCGCTCCCCGCCCACTCCCCGCCCATGAGGCCCGGGTGCCCGGATCTGAAGCCGTATGTTCAGAGTTCCCAAAGTCAAAGTGTCAACTCCGCCCACTCCCCGCCCACGAGGCCCGGGTGCCCGGATCTGAAGCCGTATGTTCAGAGTTCCCAAAGTCGAAGGGTCAACTGGGTCAGCAATGGTCAAAGAGTGCCTAAAGTTTAACTGAAACTGAAGCTATTGATCATTATAAACACCAGTAGTAGATTCATATTTATATTGTTATTGATTATCATTATAAGCACTAAAATGCCCAAGGTGTAATTGTACCCTTTACTGGAGGTCCTAGGCCCTAAAATGACCCCATGAGGAAGCGTTGACCTTTACTGAATTGCTTCAGTTTCAGGTAATTTGACCACCTAACTTCATATTTGGGCACCCTAACATGTGGTCTCTAAGTGGTGGTCCTGGGGTCATCTTAGTGGCTAGGATGTCCAGTGAAAGGCCTACATACTCTCCCAAGATGTTTCAATCCTACCCTAAATCTAGGCCTAAGACGTGACACCTCAAAGTGGGG